>NC_137606.1:36800693-36938193 GCF_963280865.1 Gymnoscopelus braueri
TCTGAACGCCTGCAGATCCTATCAGAATATGATATTCAGATACTCAGAATATGAATATCGTGAATATGGAGGCTGGTGATTATCAGCCTCTCCCCTGTTCACCAGCCTCCATATTCACGACACCTCCATCCATTCATCATGCAAAATGCAAATCCTCTTATCTTTTGCCATCTGAACTGTACACATACACGGCTTAACAGGTTTTAGTTGTGATTCTCGCTGGTTATCCAAAAAAGAAAGTATAGTCGTTGATTTTTACGCGCACATGATGCAGCCTACAATAATTAGATGTGTGTTATCCATCTAATCTAAATGAGACATCGAGGAGGGCGCGTGAGAGGAATCTAAAAACATATCTGGGGAGGAGACCTTTTCATTCGTAACCCATAACCAACTATAAAGTTAGCATTTTTCTTCCAAACGTCATGGAGAAATACATTACATAGCCTATCCCGGATTGCATTTGAAATTACAGCAATTCCACTTGGCAACATTAATCAAACCAGATGTATTGAATACACAGGACCCCAATTGAAACAAGCCATAGTGCTTTCTTGGGTTTAATCCTTTTTAGCATCCCTTTGTATAGAACTGTATACTTTCTGTGCTTTTTTTTTGCAAACTGTTAATAAAGTATTCAATCAATCAATCAATCAATCAATCAAACCAGTAACCATGCACGGTCAACTTCAGCATTACATTGGAGAGGCGAGGCGAGGCGAGTGCGCGCAGTGTGAAACACCTGAAGAGAAGCGGCTCCAAGTCCAACGTACCTTCTTGTAAAGAATACAGCAGGAGTAAAGTTACAAGCCACATGCCATTAATAGCAGGTCTATTTCCTAGGAATGGTGTGCAGTCCTGAAGGGTGCACGGCGCGAGGCTCTCCTCTCCGTGCTGCTGGACTGGTGCTGCTGATGCTCCCCGGCGGACGGACGCTCTCTCCAGCCCTGGATTATTCCCGCACTCGCCAGCGCCGAGAAACGGCCACGGAGAAGAAGATCCCGCCTCTCGTTCCCTCCCCCCCTTACCGTGGCCCCTCCCTCGGTATTCTAATGAAGCACCGTGATGGAGAGGTGAGGTGAGCCACTTCACTGCTGGGAGTGGGACCGAACGGAAACCACCGGGACCTCGGTTCGGTTCGGCGGGGACGATTACGCGCACCGGATACGCGCTTTTGGGAGAGGGTAACCGGAAGACTCGCCCCAAAACACAGTCGCCCCCTTTTTTTTCGCGGACCGCTGGCTCCCAACGGTTCCTGTATTACTGTATTTGTTTTACTGAGGATAAGGTTAGGAATAAGTTCAGGGTTAGGCAAAGTTTTACCGACTGAATAACTGAGGTTATGTTGTTTAGGAATAAGGTTTTGGCACCGTTTTACTGAGGTTAAGTCTAGGAATAATGTTAGGTTTAGGCATAGTTTACTGAGGTTACGTTTAGGAATAAGGTTAGGTTTAGGCATAGTTTACTGAGGTTAAGTTTGGGATTAAGTTTAGGTTAGGTTTGGCATAGTTTACTGAGGTTACGTTTAAATACCAGGTGAATACCGCCGGATTTGCCCCGGGCGACTGTGTTTTGGGGTGAGCGTTCTTGTATTCTGGGAGAGCACTGGTGCAAACGAACGACACAGGGTTCGATTGGGTCATTTTGTGCTTTCACTGAGAGGCCCAGGTGACGTGGGTGACAGAGGCGAGGAAGTGTGGCGGCAGTGAGTCGGAAGCCTGTCCGTTCAGTCGTGGACAAAGCGTGGATGTGAGCAGAGTAGCACACCTGTGGACCACCATGTCTCCTCCGACCTCCGGACTGGATCGAGTCGGCACCTCCAGCACACAAAGGAACTCATTCTATAGAGAAGTGGTTTTCAACCCTTTTCATGTCAAGGTTCCATTATTTATTCGGCATTTGAGCCACGGACCACCATTTGATGAGATTTATACTCTCAGACCCAATACTTATTTTGTTATCGTTGGATACGATTTTGATGCTGTATTGATGTGGTAGGCTACCATA
The DNA here is from genome assembly GCF_963280865.1 of Gymnoscopelus braueri. Classification (NCBI taxonomy): domain Eukaryota; kingdom Metazoa; phylum Chordata; class Actinopteri; order Myctophiformes; family Myctophidae; genus Gymnoscopelus; species Gymnoscopelus braueri. The sequence goes on from NC_137606.1 coordinate 36,802,701, forward strand.
GGAGAGATAACGGGCAAACGTTGATCAAAATAACATTTATTTAATTAAGTAATGCAGATGTTTAACAATAATTTAACTCTTGAGAGCATAAAATGAAACCAAAAGGACCCCTAAGGGTTCATTTGGTTTCATTTTACGCTCTCAAGAGTTAAAGATCTATAAGGGTCCATTTGGTTACCAACTCTCCATCATTTATAGCTGGAGAGTCAGACCACCTGGAACCCCATCAAGGACCACTGGTGGTCCCCGGACGACTGGTTGAGAACCACTGTTGAGCGCACTCGTACGAGAGAGAAAGGTCTTCTTTGGATTACTATACAGTATTTTTTAATAGACTTGGGTGATAATTTTAATTATGTGGATTCATGACAAAAATCAGTGTTCATTTTGTTCTCAATTGTGTTTCGTTTTCTTTCACTCTTTTTTTTACGCATGCACTCACAGAGCTCAGCGCGTCCCTAGAGACTTTGAACATCGTTTGTATAGAGTCCCCATGCCGAGCACACGCACGCACGTGCGTGCACACACCCACCACACACACACACACACACACACACACACACACACACACACACACACACACACACACACACACACACGCACGCAGGGGAGGTTCAAAGACGCACTGCATAATTAGGGGTCGCATTGCTATCAGCAGCATTGCGCAGACAAAAATTACAGATTGTGTTGAGGGGACCGAAGATGTGTCATAATTTATGAATAGTGGGACAAATTGCATTCATCACGATAACAAAAAAACACACTAAAAGCAGAATCCATAGGTGCACTGTGCATTTGCATTGGCGACCACATTTTGGGGGGCAGATCTATTCTAGACACGATCTAAATGACTAGACTCTGAACAATGCAACTGTTGAAAGCTTTGCATCAGTGGCTCTTTGATACATGATTTGATTATAATAAATTGCTATATTTTAAGTGTATGGTCCCAGTGGTAATTGAAACCCTAAACCTGGTAATATTAGCCCATTCTCTCTTCACTAAGCTATAAAGCATCATGGTGATGCCATGAAATGGAATTGACGTTTATGTATAGGCCTGTGGGCATACCATAATACTGTAATAATTCTTCCTGAACCGATTTACTGTATAGTGTATACACCATTCTCTGTGCTCCTGACCATCTTTAAAGGAGAAAACATAGTACCTCTGAAGTTGATGATACACAGTACAAAGGTGTTGATTTAACCCAGATGGACCCGTCGGTGTGGGTCCATTTATACACTCTCAGAGTTAAATTAACACTGAGGATTTGTATTGTGTACATGTAGTACAACGCGGTCTCTGAGGCTTTACGACTCAGTGTGTGGGTTCAAAGTGTGACTCATTCTATTCTGTCTGGCTTTTCTTTCCTGTTTCCTGTACTCCACTGTCAGCTGTGTGGAAAAAAAACTTGCAATAAAATGTCATCAAATATAAGGATGGACTACTGTGCTTGCTTTTATATGGCCAAAGAAACAACTGCTTCCAGCGATGAACTCTCCTCCCTTCATCTCAGGCTTGACTCCAGCCCACATTTCCTACGTTCCACGTAGCACCCTCCATACCTCACTGTCTACTGTGCCCCTCTCATTGCTGTGGCGTGATACAGAACGGAGTTCATCAGTGAGGAGTGTTAAGAGTAAGACCCCAAGTTTCTGAAGCAAGCTGTGGTCTCTCACTCCCACTGAAGAGCCCCTGTGGTGTGGCAAGCAAGGCAGCACATTCTGCCTCCACTCATGGTTATGTAACACACACACACACACACACACACACACACACACACACACACACACACACACACACACACACACACACACACACACACACACACACACACACACACACACACACACACACAGGCATGAGTGTGTGAATACACACACACACACACACACACACACACACACACACACACACACACACACACACACACACACACACACACACACACACACACACACACACACACGCCAGCACAGACACAAACACAGCTCACCGCCTCGATACTCCCACACACACTTGACAAACGATTGAGAGCAAACAGTGCACACATACGCAAATGCAAACATGCAATGAAACACCATAGGAACACATACAACAGTGTACACACATATATTTCAGGGCCTGTGACACATATATGCTTTGAGATGTGCACTTTTAAACGCACAAACAAACTTAAAAGCATGCTTAAAACTGTATGTATGATCCATAATATTAAAGAAATGTTTGAAAAGGATAACCTGCAGAGGTGCACACCTGGTTTGAAATCTTACAGCTGTGAGACACACACACTGCTGTGCACACACACGTAGGATCTCTACAGACCCTTAGATCCTGCAACCCACGTGCACACTGGTACCTGAACGGATATTGCGTCAAACACAACGTCCCCGGTCCAATTCTGGAGACCCATTGTTGTCTCCGCCAGGCCGAAAGGCATGGCGTTAGAGTATGTTTTACCCCCTGTCCGTCCGTCCGTCCGTCCGTCCGTCCGTCCGTCCGTCCGTCCGTCCGTCCGTCCGTCCGTCCGTCCGTCCGTCCGTCCGTGTGTCCGTCCTGTCCGTCCGTTAGCAGCTAATCTCTGGCACCGTTGGCCCGGCCGCTGCGAAACTGTGCACGCATACTCCCTGGATGCCAACTCAGAACCTCTGGCCCATTTTTCAGATTGGCTGTTTATAGCGCCACCAGGAGGCCGATATGTGCAAAACACATTTATTGATACTACTCCTACAGATTTTGTCCAAACATCACACAAATCGGTACACAGTATCTCTATAGTCATGTGATCAACACGGATTTATCCAATTTCCCATATTCCATCCTGATTGCCTAAGATTGGCTTCCAAAGTTTGCAGGATTGTTCCGTTTTGAACAAAATGCCTCAAATCATGAACGCAGCTTGCGATTTCCGTGAAATTTCACACGCACATTTCTATTAGGCCGACGAAGAAATGCCACCCTTTTCACATTGGCCTGTTATAGCGCCACCAGCAGGTCTAATTCTGCAAACATATTTTTGGAACAAAATGCCTCAAATCATGAATGCAGTGTCCGATTGCAGTGAAAAGCCCTTGAACAAATGGCACCCTTTTCACATTGGCCTATTATAGCGCCACCAGGAGGCCACAATAACGTACCTGACCTGGCGGAGACCTGTGCTCCGAGGAGCACTTTTTCTAGTTGCATGTCTTTCCCCCTCTCTGCCCACGCTCGATTTCCTGTGTCTCTGCACCATCTTGTCTAAATAAAAGCTCCCCCCAAAACTAAAAACTGTCTACACTGTCAAGCAAGGTACAGATAGGACTCAAAAGCAGGCACACAGAGGCAGAGAGCCAAAGAAGAACACATTTCAAGTTTATTACATTTGGGGCGAGGCTAGAATCTTGGTAAAACGGGCGAGCAGGCGTTTGGGTACCAAGATGACAAAGAATGCAGAGTAATCTCACAGAGTTGTTGAACACAATAGACAGCAAACTGAACTGATTAACAGATTATGTTGCATGGGGTTGGCAACATATACTGAGGCTAATCATGAGTGGGAAGTGGAATCAGGTGTGTAGAGGGGTTTTCTGTGGCAAGTGTGGTGGGCGTGGCATGCCCTTTAAAAAGAATAACACAGGCCATGTTTTTGGGACAGACACAATAGACACAGCACCCAATAACAGAACCCTGTATAGTAAATGGTGTCTGTTAGGACATCAAAAGGCAACAAGGCAGGCCAGTTAAGGGGGATGATTTGATTGGTCACGACAGTGCCAAGCAGGTTGTACTGTCAGCCAGTGATCATCATGCGGTGTGACAGGCTGAGCTGGTCCAGCTAGGCTGGATAAAAGGCAAGCGGCTTCCAGACAGCTACAGTATAGGGACTACTGTCACCATGGAGAGGACGACCCAGGACAGACAGACACCACTGTAAAACACAACACAATGTGACTCATCATCTCACACACCCCATCTCTCTCCTCCAGTCATTGCCTGGAAATATAGGGAGAAGAGGAGAGTTTGTTGAACGAAGAAGGAAAAGAAGGAGAGATGAAAAATGGAGAGAGAGAGAGAGAGAGAGAGAGAGAGAGAGAGAGAGAGAGAGAGAGAGAGAAAGAAGGAGAGAGTGACAGTTAGGGGCAGAGAGAAACAGAGAGGCTGTGGATGCAGACAGAGAGAGTGATGCTAATGTAGATGTTAATACTAATGCTCAGATGATCAGAGCAGCCCTCAGGCCCTGTCTACATGCTAGGATCATATTAGCGCTAATGTATCTGGTATTAAGGCACAACCCCCAGTGCACTGGAACCTCAACAAGGTCAGACCTGATGGGGCATTGCAATATTGCTTACTTCCAAGGTTACAGTCATTTAAATAAGGAGGGGTGCTGATAAATAGGAACAGGGCTGATCGGGGTGCACACAGGGGTGGAGTTGGGGGTTAAAGGTAGACGTGGTTGCAAATGTGGAATAAGCCGTTTCTACTGGATTTACAAAGGCAACAATTTACGGTGGCGGCATTAGAAACAGACTCTGGACTCTGGAGGCCCTCGTAAGCCCAAAGAACCCTCCCCAAAGCTCCCTCAGTGACGTGCTGCAGCGAGTCAGCCTCGCTGCCTCTGCATGCTGCTGTGTATGGCGGAGCCTCATCTGCATTAAGCTAATATGAATCACCACGCTGCTGCAGTACATTAAGAGCAAAGGCGCCGTTGAATGGCCTGTTTGCCTTTAACCGAGCATGCGTGAGTGTTGTGGCAGATGTGTGATAGTATAAGCACATCAGAGGATGAATGTGCCCCTGTGTGTGTGTGTGTGTGTGTGTGTGTGTGTGTGCGTGCGTGCGTGCGTGCGTGCGTGCGTGCGTGCGTGCGTGCGTGCGTGCGTGCGTGTGTGTGTGTGTGCGCGCACGCACGCGTGTGTGCGTTCGTGCGTGCGTGCATGCATGCATGTTTTTATACGTTAGCAAAGCACAGGACCGATATTTCTGCTTGTTCTTGTGCCATAATGTGTGTGTATGTGTATGTGTGTGCATGCGCATGCGCATGTACATGTGGCTACAAGACATCAAGGGGTGTTAATTTATTCAAATGAGCTGGGGACGATAATGAGAGGACGCAGGGTGATGGGGCGAGGGTGGGCGTGAGGGTGTGACGGAGTGGTGGTGGGGTACTTCCCTCTGTTCCATATTCATCTCTATAGTTCTCTCTTTTCCCCTCGTTTTGTTTGTTTACATTTGTAAATGAGAGGATCTGCATGGGAACGAAAGAGAGAGACGACGGTGACTTGGTAAAAGCACGATGTGATCAAAAAGGAAGTAGGAAGGAAAACGGAGAGAGATGGGGAGACGGAATGCCTGTGGACACAAAAAAAAACACACCATGCCAGGGCGATACCACCGCATCCAAGATGGCTGCCACTGAAGGCGTCCTCTGTGCTGGGACCAACCCAGAGACTCGTCACTCTCACTCAGCCCTCACAAAAAATAAAATAAAAACACTTTTTAAACATAAAACTATGTCCCACAATCATGAATTGGAGAAGGGAATACTAAGCAGCTGTGTGAGGGGATTAGCATATAATATATGTTTCTGAATATGTTTAAAGGATGAGTCAGAGGAATTCAAGGATGACTTGGACAGAGATATCGATCAGAGATATCTAGTGACACCTAGTGGTCACAATTAAACATGTTAGCGCTGTATCTATCATCTTCTAACATGTACTGTAACTGCTTACTATTTTAGGGGTTCATATACTGTAGGTCAATCAGTTTTATTTATATACGTGGCAAAACAAGTTGTCTCAAGACACTTTGTCAAGCAGGTCAAGGCATACAGTCCTTTTGACCTGACAAAAGAGTCCGGGTATATAGATACTAGTCTCTCAAGACTGGTAGACCAGCCAACACAGTTTTCAAATGCTTCTGCCTAACAGTTTGCAGTGCTGAAAATGAGTACTACTCTAATTCCTGATTAGAAGCCTATCTTTCTGCTTAACAGAGATTGAAATAAAAAAATAAGACTTTTAACTTTTAAGATATTTAACAATATATGAACAGAAATAACAGACACATGCAACAGTCTCCTACCTCAACCTTTGTGAGGTGCAATTACAGACAAGCAGCTTGAGCTTCAAACTGACTCCTCAACCAAATAAATGGCTCTGCAAAAGCATTTAAAAAATGTAGTTGTGTCACAGATTCCAATTAGGAAAACTAAATTCATTACAGTTTATTTTAACATTAGAAAAAAAATCTCATTACAAGGCATATTAATAAACTTATGGATTATATAAAACTTGAGAAGCCATGTGTTGCTTGTTGTATTTCTTAATCATCAAATGATTGTTTTGTATATCATATTGAAGTATTTCCAAGGTCATTGGTTGCTTTATAAATAAGGGATGGGAGCACAAGAACTACACAGAAATAAGCTCCTGTTTACATAAAAATCCACCCAGTTCTGCTCTGTTACAACAGATAAAGACAACCTTATCTCTGTCACCTGTTGTTCACTACCCTATCCTACAGTTGAGTTACAATTCACGCATGTACGGTAAACATAAACACTCACACACACACTGTACACACACACTGTACACACACACACTGTGTACACACACACACACACACACACACACACACACACACACACACACACACACACACACACACACACACACACACACACACACACACACACACACACACACACACACACACACACAGAGAGAGAGAGAGAGAGAGAGAGAGAGAGAGAGAGAGAGAGAGAGAGAGAGAGAGAGAGAGAGAGGCAGGTGTGGGAAGACATGAGCTTTGCTGAGAGCAGTGTTTCCATCTTAACCTCTCCTGATCTGATCTGATCTTATCACTTTCCCACGCTTTAACACATTTCTACCCCCACGTCCTCCACACTCACCCTGTTGCCCTCAGCGTTTAACACACGTCAGAGAGCAAAACATTTACTTTCCATCACTGTGCCTTTTCTGCTGCCTTAAAACCTGAAGCTGCATTGAGTGGATAGACGTAAGCTGGGAAGTAACACGCACGCACGCACGCACGCACGCACGCACGCACGCACGCACGCACGCACGCACGCACGCACGCACGCACGCACGCACGCACGCACGCACGCACACACACACACACACACACACACACACACACACACACACACACACACACACACACACACACACACACACACACACACACACACACACACACACACACACACAATGACTTACTAACCACACAGTTTTCTATAGCTCACCTTGACTCAATTATTCAGGTTCAGCTAGCCTTTAAGGACAAACTGTATGACAACCACAGCCTCTAAAAATGAAGCAATTAATGGCAAAATGGTCTGTGGTTATGAATGGTATTCTATATGGAGCTGTGAACAGACAATGATGTGTTTAGATATGGTCCTTAGTTTGCGGATACATTCTCTTCAAGCTGACAGTGACAAATCACATCAGGTTTTGGAAAACCGTGTCAGGTGGCACTCCAGAACATCTAGCATGGCTTAAAAACTGCTATTGATCCATGCAGGGCAATATGGGTTATTGTTTTCATGCTTATCAAACCGTCTAATGACAGCTCCTGCATGCGTCTTTGAAACACCATTCATATTCTGATTGGTGCCTTCCAATCAAACTGTTGTTGAGTATCTAGAAATATATCATTTTGTTCTAAATATCCACAGGTTATTGACAAACTAGATGGACACTTTATTTTGATATATCCTTAATTTCCTCGCATGTTCTTGTTTTGCTGGACACACACAGCTAGCCTACAGTAGTGGTTCTCAACCTTTTCAGGCCGCGACCCCCCAAAATAATAATACGTGAACTGGGGACGCCCGGCCCCCACCCATTTAGCTTGACTCGGTTCCACAGATAAATATTGTGAAAAATTTTCCCTCTTATATTATTTGACAATTTGGTTTTAATAGTATCGTTTGTTGATTACTTTTGATGCAGTAATGTTTTTTTCCCCCTTTTTTTTGGTATTAAAAAGGTCTTATCGAATCCTCCTATCGAATGTATTACAGTAGTCCTTAAATTGTCACTTCACTGTAATCTAGGGATCCCCCCCCCCCCCCCCCCAAAAAAAAAGAAATCATATGGGGACACCCCTGGGGGTCCCGACCCACAGGTTGAGAACCACTAACAACAGTCATGGTTCTGTCCTCTCACACCTGTCCAGCAGCAGCAGTGTGCATGCTTGCTGTGTGTTCCTCTAGCAGTGATGTTATCAGGGCTAGGAAACGGTGTGAATGATAAATGACACCCCATACATGTGCTTACCTCAACTGAAACCCTCATGAAAACATCTGAACTGTGGGCCCTCAGGCCTATGGGATCTAACCGTCAAAACAACCTGCTTATCAGGTCCATGCACTGATGTGATTAGCCAATGGGCAAGGCAGTGGTGGTCAGCGGTGAAAAAAGTACTCACATTTTTTACTTAAGTAAAAGTACCAATACTGCAATATACAGTAGAAATACTCTGTTACAAGTAAGTCCGGAATTCAAAATGTACTTGAGTAAAAGTACAAAAGTATTGGCATCATCAAAATGTACTTAAAGTACCAAAAGTAAAAGTACTCATTATGAAGAAGGTCCCATTTCACCATAGCATTTCACAAGAGAGTATCCATAAGTTTTCAGCGGAGTGTGGGCGTCAGTTCTGGTTGTAGGCTATACGTATGCAGTGCCTCCGCCGGATATGTCCCCCACAAGGCCTGTGCCCCAGAAAAAAGCCGATCTACCAGCTCACAGAGCTTTTAGATCGGCTATTTTCAAATAGCCAAAGTTTAACTTTAAGGGCTGAAGTTGTGTGTATGTTTTGTAAGCTAAATCTACAAAGTATAACTAGTGACTAAAGTGGTCAAATAATAGTAATGGAGTAAAAGTACAATATTTACCTCTGAGATGTAATGGAGTAGAAGTAAAAGTATTGGAAATTGGATATAGGCCTACTCAAGAAAAGTACAAATACCTCAACATTGTGCAGTAGCCTACTTGAGGTACGCTAATACACAACTGTCTGGTGGCGGTGGTGGTGGTGGTGGTGGTAGTGCTTCCATTTTTCACCTATCGGTCAAACAGATGAGATAGGGCAAAACGACAGTGATATAGAGGAGAGGAGAGGCAGAGAGAAGGAGAAAGAGAGGGGGGTCCTGGGGACCTACCCGGCTGACAGCTCCTGTCTCTGCCTGTAACGACTTATTTATTCAGGGATAATTAATCAGGCGCAGTTTTCTGGCGGTATGATTAATGCGCTTTGTCATCGTTGCAGCAGTGAATATCCAGGCTACACACTGCCACCATTATGCGTGCAATTTCTTGTGTTTCTACGAGAAAACGTGATGTGTAGCCTACTACTCCTATCGAATGTACAGTAGTAGGCCTAGTAGCTACCAAAAAATATATATACATTTTACCAAGGTGTGTTTAGGCGCTCTTGATAGTCTGCCTGCCATGTTGGGAGGTCAGCTAGATAGTTTTACTAAGTAGCTGGGGTTCGTGGATTTTCCTGGTGAAATAGCCTATTATGCGACTTCAACTTCACACAGTTTGTCTAACTATGTAGCCCCTAGGTCAGGGGTCTTCAACAGGGGGTCCTCAGAGTTACTACAGGCCGTCCGCCAAATCTTTGTGTGATGGGGAACATTAGCCGAAAATAGCAGATCTACAAGTTCACAATGCCTTGCGCTGCCAGACGTTGTGAGCTTGTAGGCTACATCGTCTATTTTCAGAGAGTGTATGTAGAGGGAAAAGGAGCAGACCAAGTACAGAGCCAACGGTCAAGTTGACTAAATATTAAGGGTTGAAAATACACATTAGCATGAATCCAACTATCTATGACATTTTTGAAAAGGTTTAATCTGCAACACAGTTTTATACAATAAGTGTGGGGAGGGGGGGGGGTCCCTGCTTCATTTGTCTCTCAACTAAGGGGTCCTTGACCCAAAAAAAGACCCCTGCCCTAGGTTATTTCAGGTATCTCCAGTTGTCTGCTGCGCTGTATACGCCAGATGGTTCATTTGCTGGTCTTATTATGCCACCTAGTGGTCATACACATGTTCAGTGTATATAGTTAATTTGCTGTTCTAATCCTGAGACACACACCCAATGATAATACAGGTACAGTATATTATGGATTTGGGACAAATATTTACCCATCTGAAGTATTGCCAAGCTGTTACTCAATTGAGAACCACTGAGCCTGTGTATTCTCAGGCAGCAATGTTTGGTATCAGATTTGTGATGTGTTTTGGGTTGTCAATGTTACATTAATTCGTTAAAACCATACAGTTTTAAAAACAGAGTTTTGAAGATATTGCAATTATGTATTATCTAATTATTTATTTGTCTACAGACAGACGCACGCATGCACGCACACACACTCACACACACACGCACACACACACACGCACACGCACACACACACACACACACACACACACACAGAGAATAAATTGTTCCACACCATTTTATTCCAGTGGTCCTCTTATTATATACGTAGAAATACATGTGTATGTATGTCGTATACCCACAACACAACAATCAAATTATTCAATACAAAAACATTTTTAATTCTTGTTTTTTAAAAGCTATGTGATTCTATTACACAAAGGTCTAGGCTACACCAAAGAGTCTACCCAATTGCCTCCCAAGAGGCTATAATAACTTTACTGTCACTGATACTGAACATTCTAATCTTAAGAAAAGATTCCACATTTTCCCAAGAGGATTTGATAGCATCTACAACAAACTCACGTAATTATGTGTCTCATCACGACAATATAGGGTTACAGTAAAGTGGTTGAACTGATTTTGATGCTATATTAATATATTTAGTAGGGGATGGAACACCCTCAAGGTCAACGGACCACAGTTTGAGAACAAGTTCTTTACATGTAGGCCTACACATCAAGGGGATCAACTTGTTCACAAGTGGTAAGGCAGAAAAGAAAGAAAATTCAGGAGCTTTTTAAGAGTATCCATCTACACTTAATTTATCTTTTATGATCTGGCTTAGAATTGAACAAATTGTATGTCCATGGCTCATATTTGTATTTTATTTTACTGTACACTCTGTCTTGTTTTTACCTTAATTTGTATTGTGGAGTTATTATATGCTATTTTTATGTGAAGCACGTAGGGCTGCGTTTTGTGTATGAAAGGTGCTCTACAAATAAAGTGATTATCATGATAACAATAATAACGATAATAATAATAACTAGAAGGTACTGTTCCTGAAGAAACAGTGTGGGATCGCTAAGAATGTTGATGGTATTGAGTATTGATAGTGTTAGTAGAGTTAAAGGTTTGAAAGGTTTAAAGGTTTTAAAGGTTTGAAAGGTTCTAAAGTTTTGAAAGGTTCTAAAGGTTTGAAAGGTTTAAGAGGTTTGAAAGGTTTGAAAGGTTTAAGAGGTTCTAAAGGTTTGAAAGGTTCTAAAGGTTCTAAAGCTTTGAATGGTTCTAAAGGTTTGAAAGGTTTGAAAGGTTTGAAAGGTTTGAAAGGTTTGAAAGGTTTAAGAGGTTCTAAAGGTTTGAAAGGTTTAAGAGGTTCTAAAGGTTTGAAAGGTTCTAAAGGTTTGAAAGGTTTGAAAGGTTTGAAAGGTTTGAAAGGTTTAAGAGGTTCTAAAGGTTTAAGAGGTTCTAAAGGTTTGAAAGGTTCTAAAGGGTATTTACTTTAAATTATTTTTAGTCACTTTATTTACTTTAAAGTATTTTTTACTAATTTGTACAACTTTTAAGTATTTTTACTATTTTTTTCAACTTTTAAGTATTTTTACTCATGTTGAGTACTTTTAAGTATTTTTACTCAGTATAAGTACTCTTAAGTATTTTTAATCAAGGTACTTACTTTAAAGTATTTTTAGTCACTTTATTTACTTTAAAGTAGCTTTTACTAATTTTTACAACTTTTAAGTATTTTTACTCTTTTTATCAACTTTTAAGTATTTTTACTATTTAAAAAGTGAAATATCTCTAAAAGTACAAATTATTTCAAAAAATTCTAATGGTAGCCAATATGTCCTAAGTAGGCTGAACGTTATAGAGTTGGAACGGAGTTTCTATCTAAAAGTATGAATTTCTCCATTGAAATGAATGGGAGTTTTTTAGAAGTAAAAAGTGAAATATCTCTAAAAGTACAAATTATTTCAAAAATTCAAATGGTAGCCGACATGTCCTGAGTAGGCCGAACGTTGAAGAGTTGGAACGGAGTTTGTAGCTAAAAGTATGAAGGACTAGTTAGCCGTCAAAAAACGGTGTTGACAATAACAGTAGTGTGATCGCTTTAGCGATCCCACAATAATAATCTATACATTCACAAAATGTCTGTGAGTCTGTGCTTCGCACATCTCGAGAACCGCCCAGCGTGCATTGATTGATTGAATTGAATACTTTATTAGAAGTTTGCAGAAAAAAGCACATGAAAGTACAGTTCAATACAAGGTCAGCTATAGGATTTAAGGTTTCCTTTGGGGTCCTTTGTACTGAATTCATAGAGACATTAAATTACGTATGAGGTATACAGAACATCATAAAAACAGTTTAAGATTATGAAAAACTAAAAATATGTACAGAGGGGGGGGGGGGGGCTTTTACAGGGGGCCAGTTTCGAATTTGAGCCACCTGTAGGTACTCTTTTAGGAAGGTTTTGAAGGAGCGTAGGGTATTACACTCCTTCACGGCTTTTGGTATCGCTGGTGACCAGGGGTCATTGCCATGCCGGCTTGTGGTGGTCATTTTTGTCAAAATAAAACTTTTGCCATGGACATATACACATTACCAGAAACAGAGCTATAGCTCTAAATGTATACTACTAGTGCTGTGGTCCTTAAAGTGGGTTGAGGGACCTTCGGGGTTGCTTGAAAGTGGTCCAAATGGACCATTACAGGTCTGTCTGAGAGTGTACAAATGGAGCCAAATTTGGTACGGGTCCATTTGGTTCCATTTGTACACTCTCAGTTACTGGGGTCCTTGAAAATAAAACAAAGTTTGAGAACCACTGTCCTAGTGGACTCCTAATGTGCCATAGGGCCTACATAGTGTCATAGTAAATCAGCGTCATACAGTACATATTCTGAAGAAAACCTAGAGACTGACATTCAGTAATTGGGTTCATGATCAAAATAAGAACATTATGTGTGTAAAAACTAAATAAAAAACTTGCCGCAGACAAGGACAAGTCTTGCCACGGTGTCCGTGTATGGGCATATTGATGAACCCTGCTGGCGACCCGAGGAAGTGCGGTGCCCGGCGTGAAGTCGGTCGGGTCAGCGGTTGTCCAGAACCGCAGATCAGACCAATATGCCCATACATAGGCAAATATTGGGAACTGATTTACCAGAATCGCCGATCCAACCGATATGCCCATAAATGTGCATGCATGCCACATGTGGGCATACTAACGACATTAGGGATCTCCATATTTGGGCATAAAAGGGACAAGAACAGACAGATAAAGAGATATCTATGGGCATTAAAGTGACACAGGCAGACAGACGGATACAGAAATCTCCATATATGGTCATATTGGCATAAAAGAAACACAGACAGACAGATGGGTACAGTGGACATAACCGGGCATGCATTCCCAACAGTGTCGTTCCTGACTTTCATCGTTCCCGAGTAGTCTAGTAATAATAACAATTATTATTATTATTATTATTATTATATGTCTCACTCAACATCTAGTAGGCTTATCTGGCATCACTGGAAAAATGCATTTCTTATTGTTAAATTGAAGTCGCTTTCATACCTTGGTGGTCCTTAAAACTCTCTAGCATAACCATAATACAGTATATAGACTCAAACAATGGAATGGGGTATTATGTTACGGGTAGAAATAGAGTCCAAGGACAAGAACACCCAAAAATGAATTTGCACAGGTGCTGGGCAACGATACGTACACTGGAGAGAGGAAGGGAAGTCCACACACTGTTTATCAACTCCCAGGAGATTCATTTGATTGAGGACAACGTTTGACCCCACACAGGTCTTCATCAGGTCTCAGGTCAGACCTGATGACGTTGTCCTCAATAAAATGCATCTCCTGGGAGCTGATATACAGTGTGCAGACTTCCCTCCTTCTATCCAGTTTTATGTTACTGTATAGCAGTTACATTATACAAGTAAGACGCGCGAACGCAGCTCGAAAATATTGTGTATTTACGGACTTGTAATCCGTGTTATTTCACTGTGATGGCGAGAAGTGTGTGTGTGTGTGTGTGTGTGTGTGTGTGTGTGTGTGTGTGTGTGTGTGTGTGTGTGTGTGTGTGTGTGTGTGTGTGTGTGTGTGTGTGTGTGTGTGTGTGTGTGTGTGTGTGTGTGTGTGTGTGTGTGTGTGTGTGTGTGTGTGTGTGGTGTTGCATTTAAATCAGAGCATTGTCTACATTCCTGCACTCTGGCGCCCTCTACATAGGTAGTGCATGCACACAGACACACAGACAGACAGACCCACAACCTGAGCAGGGTTACATAGTAAGCTCCACTTGGTCGGAGGCGCGCGCCGCGCCTCCTTCCGCGTTCGCAATGAGTGTCAAATGTCATTCATAACCTGATCACGCCACCAGAGGACAACATGCTACACTGATCTAGTCCAGGTAAATGGAGGAGTTGAATTAAATCTGGTGTGAACAACATTAAACATTGTAATAAATATATAGTAAAACATTTTCACAATCTTCACAGTACAGTGCAATGTTGTCTTCCATACAGATGATTAATAACATTAATATGCATAAGTAGTATTCACACAATGTAATACAATAGGTAAATTGTATGGTAAAAGTACTGCATTCAAACCTTTCTAATGTGTGTGTGTGTGTGTGTGTGTGTGTGTGTGTGTGTGTGTGTGTGTGTGTGTGTGTGTGTGTGTGTGTGTGTGTGTGTGTGTGTGTGTGTGTGTGTGTGTGTGGATACATGTGTGTGCATGTGCTAGCATCAAGGTGTATATTTGTGCATTTGAGCACATATCTTCCCTGAGTTCAGTTCCCTCTCTCCTTCCCTCCATATTCTCTTAAATCCTCTCTCCTTTATGCCCGTTCATCTCTCTCCACTTCCTCTCTCTCTGTCTATTTGTCATCCTTCTGTTTCTTCTGCTGCTGGAACTTCCTGAAGTGGCTCTGGATGGTAGCGGCGGCCTTCTCCACTTCAACAGGGCTGAGTGGGGGCAAAGCGGTCGCCACCGCAGTGGCGGACAGAGTGGCCAACTCCCCGTTGGCCGCGTTGTTGTCTGAGCACGACAGGAAACAGGGGATAGCCAGAGATGCAGAGGCAATGGCCATGGACGCATTGTCTGCAGCAATGATTCAGTTAAGACACACACCATAAATACATGTTAGCCTTTGGTTACAGCTGGCTATTTTTCTGATTAAAACTCATGTCTTAATTAGGATTGATTAGGATTAAAATCTTTGAATTTGTAGTTACGGACACTTTTCACAGTGGCCATTTTAATAGGTAAAAGCAGAAGGATGTAACAATATATACTGTGGGTGTGTTTTGTTTTGTTTATTTATAACAGGGGTGGCTATGATTCAAGAGGTAGAGTGGCTGTTTGAGAAACTGAAAGTTGCCGGTTGTGTCCTTGAGCAAGACACTGATCCCCTAACTCCTCTTAGTGAGCAGGTTGGTACCTTGCATGGTTGCTTCCGCCACCGGTGTGTGGATGTGTGTGAATGGGTGAATGTAAAGCACATTGTATTGTAAAGTACTTTGGATAAAGCCGCCACAGATTGTTTAAATTATTGAGATGTTTCTGTGTGCCAGCATGACGTTGGTCTCAAGTAGCCAGATGATCAGATATCGCCTACCACCGCCTATCAGTAGGCGGAGATCTCTGATAGTCTGGCAACGCACGACAAGCTTGAAGTTAACTGTTCAAGAGCTGTCCATGCTGGCACACAGTAACACACACCCACAATTCATGTCATTACCCTCGGCTATGTTTACCCTTTAAAATGGCTGCTAGGTTAATGATCATCAGCAACATAGAAAAATAACCTGCCACATGATGTTATTGTTATTTGTGCATGCGTTTTGGAATACTTACTTTTTCTGTAGACGCCTATGCTGTTCCTCCTATAGCCGTCAAACTGTACAACAGAGGGGCACAATGAGCAGTTAAGACTAGCTTACAATACAAACACACACACACACACACACACACACACACACACACACACACACACACACACACACACACACACACACACACACACACACACACACACACACACACACACACACACACACACACACACACACACACACACACACACACACACACACACAGAGAGAGAGAAAGAAAGACAGAGACTGAAAGGGAGACATGTCATGCATGCCACTTTGATAAAGATCAGCGTTGGACTGAGACATTGTTCAGATACTACCAAGCCTCCAGATCCCAGATCAGACGTCAGACACAAAGCCAGAGACAGCACATTGTCACGTAGGCAGCATCATCTAGCACTGTTCTAGGTTATCTATACCCACTTAAAGTACTATACCATATGTTTTATTGAATATTGATTTCAATAAATCAAAAAATGTAAACAGCACGGAACTGAAGTATAGTAAAGCACTTGGGCTAAAACTGAAAAACTCCTGTCCTGGGGACTTGCTTCCATTATGGTCCTATGTATTCAATTCATCAACAGAGCATACAATATTAACACATTAATACATGTCATCAGAAAATACAAATAGCTATATATTTACAGATAAGGAAAAAAAAGGAAAATCAGTCAATCTCCACTTGTAATTTGCTGACAGTTGCTTTTTCTGGCCAGTTTAGAAAGAAGCCAGTGATTCACATGTTTAATGGGTGATGTCAGGGCATTCCACATTATGGTGGCAGAGTAGTAGAATAATTTGTTGCCCATGTTTGTGCTACATTTGGATGGTAACAGATCAGAGGCGCACCCTCTGGTGTTGTGCTGGTGTCACTAACTCTGGAGAAGTAGTTAGACAGGTATGTGGGCACTGATCCTCTGAGTATCTTACATACCAATCCCATTGATATTTGATTATATGTTTTAACTATGCAATACTCTAAGATTACCTGTGAATGATATTATTATTATTATAACCCTGTCTTCTACCCTGAGCCATCCCAAACTAGCAAAGTGCTATTGGTATATTGGTCCCACGACATCTTGGTTAAAAGACCTGTCATCATTTCTTCACTTTAGAGATAATTAAATTTGAGGTTCCTTGAATGGTTTTCACAGAACCTGGGACCCATTCCTTTCATATATCAACTCTTTGACTGCGAATGATTGATTAATCCCTCCTTTCCTTTTACTTACTTACTATCTTTTAATACTGTTATCCTTTTTATACACATTTAACTGTGCTTAATTCTATTCTTCTTCCCTCAGGGCGGGTGTGAGGGTGGGTGGGCAGATCTTAGGGTTTGTTTTGTTGTGCTGCATTTTTTGTATAGTTTCTTCTGTGTATGTATGTCCCGATGATATGATATGGTATTGGGTGTTAGGCATTAGGTGGGTTATGGGCTTGAGGCCGAGTAGTTACCCCAGGGGTACAGTACTATGTACCCCAGGGGTCTATACTTGGTCCCCTCCTTTTTTCCCTCTACACCAGATCTATCAATGTGTGTTGTGTTGTGAGCTTGTAGATCGGCTATTTTGTAGAATGTTCACCTATTACAACATGCTCAGAAAAGGGCCGCTAAGGTTCATGTGCTGCTATAAAATACTTCTAGTCTTCCAGCCAATATTGAAGAACGGAATGAGACATGATCTGATTCTGGTATATAGTTTGGCCACAAGTTGCACAGATATCAAGGACACTTTGTCTTTGTCTTCACATGACCTGGTGTGTGCGTCATCCGTGTGATGCTTTTACATAAGACTCTCATCAAGATCATCAGCAAATAGAGCTTACATTTGCTCCTCTGCATACCTGCCATTTTATATGCATGACTGTGTGTGTGTGTGTGTGTGTGTGTGTGTGTGTGTGTGTGTGTGTGTGTGTGTGTGTGTGTGTGTGTGTGTGTGTGTGTGTGTGTGTGTCTTTTCTATCCGAGTTAAATGACCTCGGACACAAATCCCCTAGGTAGGGATTACAGCTCCAGCCCAGCAGCAGCAGGGAGCTCCGCCTGCTCACCTGTCAGTCTGGATGTCCAGGCCTGCAGGGAGACCCACGCACACACCTCATGTTGTCCTTCACAAGAAGCATAAACCATCATCCACCTGTCAAGCTTCCACTCTACCTCTTGACTGAGTTTATTTTATTTTAATTTCCCTCATCCCTTGCATCTGAGCATTTTTCTTTAATCTGTTGTCACTTCCTGTCTTCTCTCTTATTCCCTTCTATCTGTTGTACTTTTTCTCTCTGCTTGGACATTGTACATTTTTACACTCAGTACAATTCAATCAGTAGGCCTACAACAAAAACACAGAATATGAACAGAACTCTTCTCTATTATGAACAATAAAGAGTGAACTTTGGTCTGACGTTGAACTTGCCTGAAAAGCACAACTTCCTTTTAACTCGATAAACGACCCAGAGGAGCAAAAGCTTCTAAGTCCGCTCATGTCCACACAGGAGTTAATTGCTCCTGGAACACGTGACTATACTTAGATGCTGAGTCAAGCTTGTCTGCCAAGCTGGCAACAAGCCCCTCCCTCGACACCAGATGACATAAGCCTAAAGGTTAGTAACCAAAAGGCCATCATTCACACACAGCCAGTCAGTGCAACTGAATGAATGCAAATATGAGTGTATGTCAATCAAAGCCAAAAAAACTATTACTGCTCGTGGGCCCAGGAGGATTCCCCATTGAATGAGCGGTAGGGAAAGGTTGTGCTTTCATTAGCATTTCACTCTTTGGCTAAACACAACATAAAATAAGAAAATAAGACTTGCAAGGGGGAGGGGGAGGGGGACATTTTACTAAAGCCCTATATACTTTACCCTACATCTAATAGTGAAATTAGAAGATCTACAAGGTCACAACGCGTCGCATCGCAACATGTTATGAGCTTGTAGATTGTTTATTTTGTAGATTGGCTGTTTTCGTTATTTCTGAAAAAGAAAAGTTATGCAAAAATAAAATATATTTTTTAAATTGGGATGCTCGGGTTAATGTGGTTAACGTGCATTTTTACTTAAATTGGTAAATTGTATTATAAAACATAAATATGAAACATATCAGCGAGTACGCATTTCCCAAAAGGGAAATATATTATATTAGGCTATATTATTCAGTTTGAGCAGAAGCAGGGATAAAACATATGATCAGAGGGCGTACATCAAAGTAGAGGCATGGTTTTCCTCACTATCCTCCCAGCAATTGGAGCCCTGAGGATAAGACATAGAAGATATAGAATATAGGATACTGTAGAGCAGAGGTGGACGAAGTACTCGACCCCAGTACTTGAGTAAGAGTACAGATACTCCTTGGTCAAATTTACTCCACTATAAGTAAAAGTAGCTCAGTCAAAATGTTACTCAAGTAAGAGTAAAAAAGTAATTGCTTTTAAATATACTTAAGTATTCCAAAGTACATGCTTTGAAAAAAAGCCCTGTACTTAAAGTACAGGGTGAAGCCAGAAACACGGCCAGTGTGAGAGCAGAAGTTAGGCCAATTGCATTTTAGGGAAGACAAGAAAACAGCCAACCTAAAGGCCAAACCATTGCATTTTAGGGAAGACAAGAAAACAGCCAACCTAAAGGCCAAACCGCACCAAGGCAACTAGTCGCAACTCCTTGCAACAAAACCGTTTTAAGGTCAACCGCACCAATGTAACTCCTTGCAACTGCCATTGGAGATAATGGTTGCAAGCAGTTGCAAGTAGTTCCATGTTGCAAGGAGTTGCATGGCGAATCATTGGTGTGGATGTGGAGTAGGCTTAAAAGTACTCAGTACTTTACAGCCTTCCTAGAAATGTATGTCTTGGAAATGTACTCAAGTAAGAGTAATAAGTATCACAAAAATCTAATACTCAAGTAAAGTACAGATCCTCAGAATCTGTGATCCTCAGAATCTGTACTCAAGTACAGTACTCAAGTACATTTACTCTGTTACTGTCCACCACTGCTGTAGAGTATGTGTCTATATGAGTTTGCATGAGTCTGTGGGTTGTAGATATTGAGGGCACTGACCTCATCCATTCTGCTGCTTTTCCGTCTGCGGGAAACATGGTGAACATGCCAAGGCAACGGCTGGTTCACCATGTAAGCCATCGGCTCTGGCTTTCGTGCAAAACACGTACCTATCTGGGAAGGTGAAAGGAACAGGGTTAGAAAGGTGTCGTGTGTGTGTGTCTTCATACTGTATGTATGTGTGTACGCGTGCAAGCATGCGTGCGTGCGTGCATACATGCGTGTGTGTGCGTTTAAGTGTTCATGTGGTGGTGGTGGTGTGTGTGTGTGTGTGTGTGTGTGTGTGTGTGTGTGTGTGTGTGTGTGTGTGTGTGTGTGTGTGTGTGTGTGTGTGTGTGTGTGTGTGTGTGTGTGTGTGTGTAGAGACAGAGAGCACAAAAGAGAAAGTGATACATTGTGCGCAGACCCGATGAGTCCAACCTGCTGACGTTCCCAATGGTTCCAATTATGTACACGTGCACATGTGTGTGCATGTGTTTTTGTATATCCGTAGGCAACTTCTAGGGTCAAGTCTTTGACCTTTGACTTTTGCATCATTTGCAACATTAGCATCTGCTTTCCATTTGGTGCATGTGTGCTTACTCAGAAGTGTTCAAGACATTTTTTTATACAAAACATATTGTTAAAAGCTCTAGTGAACTGCTGATATTTTACATTCTTTCTCTAAAAAGAAAAACAAAAGAAACACATGGTACTCAATATCATTGAAAGGTTACCTAATTCCAAAGCAAAATCAGAAACAGAATAATACTGATAAATGAAATTACATTTATGATGTCACCTTGTTTACGTTTTGATAATGTCCTTCGATCAGAGTCAATCCTGCATGACAGCAACATGACTGACAACCTGTTGAGTGTGTGCACAGCATGCTAATGGTTGTACTGTATATTACAATGACATTGTCAAATGTTGCACATTAAAATGTGGTCAAGCAGCAAAACAACTTTGTAGGATTCACATGTCAACATGTTGTTTTTGTACAGGTCCACTGGTGTTCATGCACTTTAAATTTGAACATGCAAATGTATTGAACAAACATACACAAATTTAAGTAGAATGTCTATTGCTACAGTAACATTAACCATTTAAGCCCTATACTTCGCTGTACAAAAAATAGCAAAAATTGCCGATCTACAAGCTCACAACACGTCGCGAGCTTGCAAATCTGCTATTTCTGCGACTTTTGAAAATATTGTGAACATTTTCTTGTATAATGAATGCCCAGATGAGTGATGCCAGGGTTAATGTAGGTAAATCATCTTACCGACTCTACGGTTCTGACCATGATGTACATGGCTGTTAGCATGGTGACCAGCATCTTCTTGACAGTTACTCCTGTAGTATTGATCCTTAATGTTGTCCTGCGGAAGGATTGATCCTTAATGTTCAGAAGTGCATAAATCAACAGATCCGAGCGACCCGGGATGTGATGGACTTTTCTGAAAGGCCAGGACCTTTGGACAAATATAAACAGGGTGGACTCACGTGCACACACGCACACGCACACACACACACACACACACACACACAGGAATCAACCACTGTGATATGGGAAGCTAAGGACCTTTAAAGAGCTTTGCAGTGCATAAATAGAAATGCAGTAATCCTTTCCTCCGCACAAGATTGGTCCCTCAGGCGTGCTTTCCTCCTCCCAAGCAGACAAGATCAACACACACACACACACACACACACACACACACACACACACACACACACACACACACACACACACACACACACACACACACACACACACACACACACACACACACACACACACACACACACACACACACACACACACACACACACACACACACACAGGAAGCACATAGGAACTAGTTTTTTTCATTAAAGGGATAGTTCACCCTAAAAATGACTCGGTTAGCCACACCATGGAGACTTGAATTCATGTTTTTCGTCGCATTCTTAAGCCAATAATTTGATGACCGGCAGCGGTTCCGGTAGGAGACACAAAGAGTCTCCTTTGTATCTCCTACCGGAACCGCTACCTACCGGTCCACTGGTCATCAAATTATTGGCTTAGGAATGCGACAAAAACAAAACAATAGCCATGAATTCAAGTCTCCATGGGGTGACTAATCGATAGAAAAAAGGTAATTATTTGGGTGAACTATCCCTTTAACGACCCAACATCCCTATTCTGAGGGGAACATTAGGCGAGAATTTGCCAAAAAGCATTAGCCACAGGGCCGGATCTTCCATATGGGCACTTTGGGTACGTGCCCAGGGGCACCTGGGCATCAGGGGGCACCCCCGCGGTGGTTGAACTTTTTTTTGGGGAAAATGAACATTTTCCCCATTTTGTTGTTATTAATAATGAAGAATTAACATAACACAGTGTCGAATTAGCTAGATTAGAGAAAGAAAAAGAAAAAATAACTAACAATTTTGCGCACGGTTTGGGTTGGGGGGGGGGGGCCTTTGTAGTTCTGAGAGGTGTTAATCCAGCCCTGATTAGCCTCGCAGCACATGTTGATCTGCTATTTTCGACAAAGAGGTTTGGTGTAGGGGGAGCAGAGGGTTTAAGTGGTTAGCTGTCTGAAAATGCACATGAACATGAATCCAACACGATGCTACACAATGTTAGTGATCTAGCGATCTAGTGATTTTATACAATATTTTGTGGGGGTCCCTGCTTCATCTCTCTCTTAGCTAAGGGGTCCTTGACTTGGAAAACATTGAAGACCCCTGTCTTGTCTTGTCTTATCATATCATACTGTATGTGCAGGTCTGACATCTGAATGTTCCATTCAAGTCCATGGTGTTAACCACTTGAGCCCTGTTTTATAAACGTTGGAAATCTTTCAAAAATATTTCCTTAAAAAAGAAAAGACACAAAAATACAATTTATTTCAAATGTATTTAATGCCCAACATAGGGACATAAAAGGTCAAAGTGGCCAAGCTATTAGAGCTGGAAGAGACCTTCATGCTGGACCCTCAGATTTATGGTTAGATTTCTGTATATATAAATAAATAAATAGATTTATGATATTCAGTTATATCTGAAACAGCATGTGATCTGTCTGCAAGTTTTGTTAATTGAGGGTTCGACGCTATTGGCCATGGCCATTTAAAGGGTAGCAACTTTAACAAACAAATGAGTATTATTACTATACCTGTAACAATGCTCTATACACCAGGGAACCAGATTACTCATATGCAGTGTTGCCTTTGCCAGGATTCGATCCCATGACCTTGCGGTTCAGAGTCAAGAGCTCTTCCAACTGAGCTACCCAGACACAAGACACAATATACATTGACATTTGATGAACGTGCAATTTTACACTACAGATTTTTTTTACATCACTCTCCGATTTAATCAAAAAATCTAAGCTGTGTGATATATACATTTTGAGTTAATACCATTAATATCAACCCATGTCCCTCTGCACTCTAGCAATTAGTGCACCTGGTGATACCTAGCCTGTCAGTCATTGGCTCCTCAATGGTGCTGAAAAGTGTACATGTACATTTACTCAAGTACCAATACAAGTGCTTACAAAGCACAGTACAATTTTGAGGTACTTTTACTTTACTTTCCATTTGTGTTACTTCTACTCTACTACAATTACAGCATATGACAGCTTTAGTTACTTGTTACTTTGCAGATGTAATTATTAATACATACAACACCTACAGTAACTGTACTGGCCTCACTGATTTCCTCATCAGTTATCCAGCAAGCTAAACACGTCCATAAATAATTCTCAGGACCACGACATGCTGTTTAGATCCTTTACTCATGGAGCAGTGTGAAACTGTAAAATACACAGAGTACAATAACAGTGGTAAGTATAATTTCCATAACATCATAACTACAGAATTACATAAGCATAGATATAGGTATGTAAGGCAAGGTAAGTATTACATCAATACAAAGCAACGTCTATTGTGAACACAAACCAACCAAAACTGCTGTGGTGTCAAATGACTGAACACTATCACAGAAATATAAATGCACAAACATAACAAAGGCAGATGCATTATCATGAGGATTAAAGCTTGTGTCCTTGCAATACATGGCAACATAGGCAGGAGCCAGCACACATGTTAGCTAACTGGCTGCTCATCTATCTAACATCATGGACATAAATCTGGTAGAAAATAATGTGCTCATTTGAAAGATACATCCCTCCACAATGTATAAACTTACAAGCAATGCCTTCTCAAGAGCTATAGACAAAGGATGGCAAGGATTGAAAACATCTGCTTCTCTGGAACACACACATCATATTCAGAGCTTCTAAAGAATCACTTCCTGTGACACAGGAACTAGAACGTCAATGTAGAAAGAATATAGTGTCCAGCAGGGGGCTCCAAAACACTTCACATTAACTGGCAGGGCCAGAACAGTAACCACATACAGCCGATCTACAATGTGACGCGTTATGAGCTTGTATGTATATAATAAGCAACCCATGCTGTATGATAACTTACCACACATGAAATCCAATTCTGTCTATCCAATGGCTCAGTCAGTACCGCGGCCATAGCTGAGTGGTTAGTGAGCCCGCCTAGGGAGCCAGAGGCCCTGGTTGCCCCAGGTACGATTCCAGGCCAGGCCAGCAAATGTGTCGATGAAATGAAATTTGTCCCTGAGCAAGACTCTTAACGCCTAATTGCTCACAGGCCCTCATTGGAAACAAGACCGCAAGGACTTTCATGAACGGACCTGTTAAAGGAATTATCCTTTACACTGTCTACCTGCAACCGCAAGTCTGTAGGTCCCTGGTTCAAACCCCAATTTACCAGTCCAAATATAATTTACTGAACAAAAATCATGACTTTGTTAATTAATGCATGTTCACTTCTTCTCTCTCTCTCTCTCGCTCTCTCTCTCACTGCCTCTCTTTCTCTCTCTCTCTCTCTCTATGCCTCTCTCTCTCCCCCTCTCTCTCTCTCTCTCTCTCTCTCTCTCTCTCTCTCTCTCTCTCTCTCTCTCTCTCTCTCTCTCACTCTCTCTCACTCTTTCTGTCTCTTTCTTTCTCTCTGCCTGCCTCTTCCCGCCTCTGCCTTTTCCCTCGAACCCGCTTATTGCTGCTTGCAGCTATATTTTTGTATTTGTTATTATTATTATTAATTATTTCCCCAATTTCTTTATTGTGAAAACGGCTGATCAAAAAGCTTTCTGTGAATGACAAACCCAAACACCATAGCAGCATTTCATATGCCACCACCTCAGCTACATGGCCCAGTATCAAATACTTATGTCACACGTATCTCTAGGTTCAGACTGTAAAGGGACAGAAGATGTTCTGCATACAGTAGATGAAAAAGACAGTGAAAACAGACATTTGGCTTTCTAATGAACCTACAGAATGTAGACAGCTATGCATTCTTTTGTAATCAGTTTGAGCCACTACTCAGATGACACATAACTGCAGGTTCATGTGCGTCACTTTGTCTATAGTCTCAATGCCTTCACAGGTCTAACTGTAACTCCCCATTGTGTTGGATTGGGTGTGATTATCAATGTTGAGCATCAAGTCAACAACTTGAAGCATTAGTAGACATGATGTCACTGATGTAACGCAATAGAATGAACCTCCCATGCCTTAGCAGCGCAATAGCGTGTGATGCGTGCAGCAGTATGTCTGACTGGGAATCTGTTTGCGTATTGCTGAAGTACATTTTGTACATGAGGGAGTAGATATAGCTTCAGGAATGTGTCTTATCTGTCAGAGCATAGGTATAAGAGTTCCCTTACTTACAGACCAGAAAAGAGAGCCAGTTGGTTTTGGCTACATTGCCAAGACATTTTACATTTTATCCAGCATTTGCATGAAGACAAATAAGGTAAGGAGTCGGACTACTATAATTATTTTTACTTTCCTTTTTCTTTCTTTTCTGCAACAAAAATAAATAAATAACTCTGCTTAGACTTTGACGTATTTGTTATATTACATGCATTTAAATAATAATAATACAAGATTATAAAGGTAATTGTGTATTTTACTGAAATTGAGATCTGTATACCTGTGCCTTTCCTGTTATTTTTTATTGGTTAGTGGCTATAATTTACTATTATAATTTAGCAGATGCTCTAATCCAGAGTGACTGACAAAGTGCAAGATCAGAGTAAATGTCATGAACCCTTTCAACATACGACTAGGCCGGTCACATACGTGGTCACATAAATAGCACAAAGAAATCAATTGAGTGCTACAAAGTAACAAGGATAACAGCCTAAACATCAAACTTATAATCTGTCCAAATAACATGCTAATAGTATCTAAACAACATAATTAGAGTATGTGGACAAGCAAACAATATATGTCTATCAAAGGTAACCAGTGGTGTAAAAAGGGGATAAAAAAAAGTGATTTGATTGGTTTTATGTTTAACCTGGAATTATGGTAAACATCACCAATCTGGGTATTTTGTATCTTTTCTTTGCACTCTATATTGCTTGCACTCGCACTGCGGGCGTTGTGAGCTTGTAGATCGGCTATTTTCACAATGTTTTCCTCTTTCTTACATAATATTTGACAATTTGGACAATTTGGTATTAAAAAGTTCTTAAAAGTCCTTAAATTGTCACTTTAGAAATGTGCAAATACCCTGTATACACTTATACTGTATGTTGGTTTGTTAACTGTTGAGTGAGAAAACAATGTTGCACAAAAAGCTAATCATCTGGGGACCCCCCAAAATAATGTGGGGACCCCCCTGGGGGTCCCGACCCCCAGTTTAGGAACCACTGAGGTTCACACTGCCACGGATTGCACGTAGAAGTGACAGGTATGACATACTGCAGTGGCTAACTGTTGTGACTATAGGGAGGTGAAGCATTGTTTTTCAAGAGGCCATTGAGCAGTGATGCAGTAAGCAGGAGTCACCTCTAAATCGAGCTGTCAGTACTATACTTAAACTGGCAGCATCCTGATCCCACGAATGGACATAAATGTCACTGAATTACATTCAGGCTGTCAGTGACCACGTTTTATTGCCGTGTAAGACAAAATGAAACACATAGGCAAGAGGGAAGTTGTGCTCCAGTGAAGCACTTCAGAAAGATAAAGTCAGGATAAACCGGCCTCCTTGGTACTTTCCATAACAAAGCATGACAGCCTCACTTCATCTTCTACAGTACATGTTGAACAACAGGTACTTTTGCATTCAGGTGCACTCTTGGTGGGTTGTAGATAAGAACAGCCCTTACGGGTGCCTTTGGGTCCACTATTTTGAATATAAATTCTTGATGAACAACATGCTGTGTGTGTGTGTGTGTGTGTGTGTGTGTGTGTGTGTGTGTGTGTGTGTGTGTGTGTGTGTGTGTGTGTGTGTGTGTGTGTGTGTGTGTGTGTGTGTGCGTGCGTGTGTGTGTGTGTTGCAGGTTCCAAAGTAACGTCCCACAACGACTAATTGTTTTTAGCCATAGAGTAGATGACGTAAAAAGAAAAAGTCAACTGACAGAGGACAGGAGAGACTCAGCTGGTCGCACCATGTCTGTGAAGATCTCTTCAAGACAGAACAGCAGGAGTAGGTTTTGTAGTTCTATACAGTACTAATAATGCTTGCGTTAAAACAGTAATTTTATCCATTCAGTCTATATTACCATGAAACATTAAACATGAAACATTATTACCTAGGATATAGGATGCAAACAGAATAATTCCAAGATAGTGTGAAGACTAAAATGCTTAATATGCTTTTTGATACAGGAAAACCTCTAGTTGACAATGCCCAGTCAGAGGTCCTGTTCAAGCTGGGCCTGGAGGCCTTCTGGACTACACCACTGGACCCAGCCTCCATGCTGGACATCAACACCTGGAATTTGGAGAACCAGCCCCCTGTGGTGCCAAAGTACCTCCCACATGCTTTCCTTCAACGTCTTTGGCTGCTCAATCCTGAAGCCCGGAGCACATACTGCCAACCATCACCCGATTCACAGGCTAACACCCAGAGAGAAGACATGGTCAATGGCTTTGGAGAGGAATCCCAGTGTGCCGCCAACCCCCTTGACTTGGTCACAGCCGTCTTTATGTCTGCCAATACCTTCCTTCAGCAAGACATTACAGTACGCATGGTGCAGTGCCAGTTTGCAGTTCCACTTGTCCTTCCGTCAGTAATTCCAGATCAACAGAGCTCCTTCCTCCTTTGGCCTTTGAGAGGTGTTGTGAGCCAGTGGAGGTCCCACTCTCTTTCTGGAGTCCTTGAAGGGGACTTGGCCAGCACCAAGATGCCAATGATGTCCTTTGTGAAACTAGGTCATTGCGGTGTTTCCAAGTCATGGGTGCTGAGTCGGGTTCTTAGTGGACCCAAATCCCTTAGTCAAAGCTTCCTCCACCGGGGTATGGACGGAGGAAAGCTGCACCGGAGGCTCTCCAATGGTCTGGTAGAGCTGGCATGGTACCTGCCCACTGGAGATCCTGACACAGATATCTTCCCTGTGCCTGTGGCGATCTCTAACTTACGCGGTGATGCCGCCGCGCATGAGAAATGCCTCAGCCTCCTGTGTCGTGCCTCTTCAGCTGTAGTCGTGTTCTGCGGGAACCTCAGGGAGAAGGAAAAACGGCTTTTGGCTTCCTGGAAAGGGACAGCCAGCAAAATCATCCTCATAGACCTGTCAGACCCCGGTGAAGAGGAGAACGAGAATAGAGTTGTCGGGTTTCTCGAGCAGAAACTTGGAGACGAGCTGGGGCTGCCTGAAGGCTCTGTGCTGTCAGGGGGAGCGGTCAGTGAAGAGCTGCTGGCAGACAGGTTACTTGAAACCCTGAATGATCTGTTACCAGGTAAACTAAAACATGTCACACTTGAAGAAGCGGCAGGAATAGCAGCAGAGCTGGGGCTTAATGTGGATGAAGGGGCTGTGTGTAACAAGGCAAGGGCAACAGTTGAGGAAGTGCTCAAAGGTTTAGAGGAGGGGTCTGCACAGTTCAGGGAGGTTCAGCTGCCTTTGCAAGGGCAGGCATGGAGTACACTGTCAGAGATGGAGAAAGAGGCAAGTAAACAGAAAAAAGGAGAGGTCAACATAGAACAGCAGAATGAGGCGAGAAACATCCTCCTCAAGCTCAGCAGCTATAGAATGACTCCAGCTATGAAGGTTTTCACTGATGCGTTGTTCACAACAGATAAAATTGAGAGAACATACTTCCTTAGATGGATGAAGTTAAGTCTTCGGGCCAAACAAATGAGAGAATTACACAGTCTCCAAGGATCAATAAAAAATCAGCAGGAGCTATTGGTTCAAGGCAGCCAGGAGGTGGAAACTGAATTGACAAACGAGAATGTTATAGAAACTGAAAATGCCGTAAATAGAACCATTGTGGGTGATGATGCTGACGATGATAGTTTCTGCACAGCTTCAACAGAGGAGGAGAATAAATCAGTGGAGGACATGCTTGCAGAAAAGCCATTGAGCATGGACCACACTGAAGAGAATGAACTAGACACGGAGCATGATGTGAATGTGCACGTGGCAGGGGACAGCCATATAAATTATGATCTAGAATCAAGCTGCTCTGAGGATCTGACTGAAAACCAGAAACTAGAAACTCAGGCATGTCACATAGCCCAGAGTGAAGAAGTGAAACTGAACTCAGTCCTACCTGATGCAGGGGAAGTGGCTCTGAATAACTCGTTCGAAGAGTCCACTGATGAGAACATGGAATCAGAAGTAGAACCTGTGCACCAGCCTTCTGATGATGAGAGCTTTGTCACAGCTTCAACAGAGGAGGAGAATAACTCAGTGGAGGATATGCTTGAAGAAAATCCATTGAGCATGGACCACAGCGAAGAGAGTGACCCACAACTTCCTGCACAACAGACAAAACCAGAACTAGGCACAGCAAATGATGTGAATGTGCATGTGGCAGGGGATAGCCCTATAAAACATGATCTAGAATCAAGCTGCTCAGAGGATCTGATTGAAAACCAGAAACTAGAAACAGAGGCAGGTCACATAGCTCAGAGTGAAGAAGACAAACTGAACTCGGTGGCTCTGAACAACTCATTAGAACAGTCCACTGATGAGAACATGGAATCAGAAGAAGAACCAGTGCTCGGGCCTTCTGATGATGATAGCTTCTGCACAGCTTCAACAGAGGAGGAGAATATATCAGTGGAGGATATGCTTGAAGAAAAGCCATTGAGCATGGACCACACTGAAGAGAGTGAACCACAACTTCTTGATCAACAGACGAAACCAGAACTAGACACAGAGTATGATGTGAATGTGCATGTGGCAGGAGACAGCCCTATAAAACATGATCTAGAATCAAGCTGTGCAGAGAGACTGATCCAGGAAATGTTGGGAAGGCTGCTCAGAGAGACTGAAATCCAGAAACTAGAAACTCAAGCAGGTCACATAGTCCAGAGTGAAGAAGTGAAACTAAACTCAGTCCTATCTGATGCAGGGGAGGTGGCTCTGATTAACTTGTTAGAAGACTCCACTGACGAGAACATGGAATCAGAAGAAGAACCGGCACACAGGCCTTCTGATGATAGCTTCTTCACAGCTTCAACAGAGGAAGAGAATAACTCAGTGGAGGATATGCTTGAAGAAAAGCCATTGAGCATGGACCACACTGAAGAGAGTGAACCACAAGTTCCTGAACAACAGACAGAACTAGAACTAGAGACAGATATTGATGTGAAAGTACAAGTGGCAGGAGACAGCCCTATACAACATGATTTAGAATCAAGCTGCGCAGAGAGACTGATCCAGGAAATGTTAGGAAGGCTGCTCAGACAGACTGAAATCCAGAAACTAGAAACTCAGGCAGGTCACATAGTCCAGAGTGAAGAAGTGAAACTAAACTCAGTCCTACCTGATGCAGGGGAGGTGGCTCTGAATAACTTGTTAGAAGAGTCCACTGACGAGAACATGGAATCAGAAGATGAACTGGCACACAGGCCTTCTGATGATAGTTTCTGCACAGCTTCAACAGAGGAAGAGAATAACTCAGTGGAGGATATGCTTGAAGAAAAGCCATTGAGCATGGACCACAGCGAAGAGAGTGACCCACAACTTCCTGCACAACAGACAAAACCAGAACTAGGCACAGCAAATGATGTGAATGTGCATGTGGCAGGGGATAGCCCTATAAAACATGATCTAGAATCAAGCTGCTCAGAGGACCTGATTGAAAACCAGAAACTAGAAACAGAGGCAGGTCACATAGCTCAGAGTGAAGAAGACAAACTGAACTCGGTGGCTCTGAACAACTCATTAGAACAGTCCACTGATGAGAATATGGAATCAGAAGAAGAACCAGCGCTCGGGCCTTCTGATGATGATAGCTTCTGCACAGCTTCAACAGAGGAGGAGAATATATCAGTGGAGGATATGCTTGAAGAAAAGCCATTGAGCATGGACCACACTGAAGAGAGTGAACCACAACTTCTTGATCAACAGACAAAACCAGAACTAGACACAGAGTATGATGTGAATGTGCATGTGGCAGGAGACAGCCCTATAAAACATGATCTAGAATCAAGCTGTGCAGAGAGACTGATCCAGGAAATGTTGGGAAGGCTGCTCAGAGAGACTGAAATCCAGAAACTAGAAACTCAAGCAGGTCACATAGTCCAGAGTGAAGAAGTGAAACTAAACTCAGTCCTATCTGATGCAGGGGAGGTGGCTCTGATTAACTTGTTAGAAGACTCCACTGACGAGAACATGGAATCAGAAGAAGAACCGGCGCACAGGCCTTCTGATGATAGTTTCTGCACAGCTTCAACAGAGGAAGAGAATAACTCTGTAGAGGATATGCTTGAAGAAAAGCCATTGAGCATAGACCACACTGAGGAGAGTGAACCACAAGTTCCTGAACAACAGACAGAACTAGACATGGATAATGAAGTGAAAGTACATGTGGCAGGAGACAGCCCTTTAAAACATGATCTAGAATCAAACTGCTCAGAGGATCTGACTGAAATCCAGAAATTAGGTCACATAGCCCAGTGTGAAGAAGTGCAACTGAGCACAGTCCTACCTGATGCAGGGGAGGTGGCTCCGAACCACTCTATCGAAGAGTCCAATAACGAGAACATGGAATCAGAGGAAGAACTGGTCAAGAAGTATTCTGAGATGCAGGATGGGGAACAAAATCTCTCACCACAGACGCCTGAAAACGCAGACTTGGTCTTGAGACCAACTACAGCTGACCAAAATGAGCTTGAGCCTACTATAGAACAGCAAATATATTTAACGCCGGATGAAAACAGGACTATGGGTCCAGAATCCACTGAGATCCAGGACTCTTTTGAAGATCAAGAAATTATTGATCAAGTAAACTCTGCAGACCAACAATACCATTTGGAGTCTGAGACTATGGGGGAAGAGTCTGAAGTGCCAAAGATAGAATCACAACAGACAGATTCCAATCCCTCTGTACAAAACAATCTCGACCTGATGGATTTCTCTAAAAAGAATAACACTGACACAGTATCGTTAGGTTTTGAACCTGATCCTTTCTCTCTGAGCCTTGAGCACTTCCTGCGTGAGATGGGGTTAATCTTTGAGCTGACCCATATCAGTCCAGGGAATGGGAGTCACAATGTGCTGCGTCTCCCCAGCTTGGCTGCAGACCTACTTCTCTATGGGATTCCACTTGAGCTTATGGACGGAGATGCCTCCAACATCCCCAGCAGTTGGTTGGGATGTGTCCTGGCTGAGTTTAAACGGCGCCTGCCAGCAGATGGTGTCAGGATTCGTGTGTTGACTAACCTTGGAGTTTATCCTGCAAGAAATGGCGAAGTGCTCTCTGCGCTGTTTGGGGCGAACTTCCCCACAAGAGGGAAGGGGTTCATCAAAGGTATATACATGCAGCCTCTATGCCTCCCAGGTGAGCTCAGGAGGGACATGGAGTGTGATCTTCTGTTAATGATTGACGTGGAAGGCCTCTGCTCACCAGAATCAGGTAGGGAAGCAGCCACCCAGGTCCATGACAATGAGATGGCCACAGTAGCTACTGGACTGAGTGACGTTCTACTGCACAACTTAGCCTCAAATGGGGCCGCCAAGTTTGAATCCAACCTAACTGTTCTAATTAATGCTCTTCTACGCACCGAGGTGTGTGGCAACACGCCTGTTTGTAAACTCCTAATCCAGGATGAAGGATTAAACAGCAAGCTTCAAGCCTTGCAGCTAGGACGTGTAGCTGGGATTCTTCAGGCAGAGCCAGAAAAGATAGAAATTAAAAATAATCAGAAGCCAATTTCACACATCAAAAGCAGCATCCCCTGTCTCATAGGACCTTGGCAGAACATCTCCATCTCTCAACCAGTTGACAAAAGATATAGTGAAGTTGTGTTACAGCTGAAGCAAAGCCTTTTTGAGGCATTTGGAAAGTGTGCAGCCAAGTCAAAAGCCACAGGGCTGCCTGAATTTATGCGTCGGCTGTGTGCCATTTGGGAGGCGGTGAAAGCGGAATCGTTCTCCATTGGCCTTGGGAATACTGAAGTGGCAGCATCTTTCTCTATGATGTGCACAGAGCTTTCCCAGTGGGAGAAGCTTTTCCTTGAAAACATGGAGATCTGGTTTATGGGGGCACAAAAGAGAATCACCTCCACGAAAACTGAAGCTTCAGAGACAAGAGTAAAGGGTAAACTTCTGAGTCTATTGAAAGATGAAGTCAAGGAAGAGGTCAAAGCTGAGGTTGACAAAATCAGGTCAAAATTAGAGGCCTATTTGATACAAAATGACCAAAACAAAACCTATATTGAGACCTACCACCCAAACATAATGAACAATATGAATGAACTCCAGGAGCAGGTGACTGAAGAGATGATAGAAAGGCTTGAGTTGGCCAAAGATAACCACTATTTGTCTACACATCTCAGAACCTTTGAGGCCTTTCTGGAAAAAGAACAGGAGCTCAAGCTACGCATGCTGGTAGAGAACAGCAAATTAACCACTGTTCTCCTTGAAGACATGCAGCTGGAGGAGGAATTTGAGCCTGTGTGGGATAATGCTTTGTCCACCTTTGACCTTAGACCTTCACAAACAAGTGACATTAATACAAGGGTTATAGAAATCCTGATAGATAACCTCAACAGCCGTGGCCTCCAGAAACATATGATCAGGCTTCAGAAAATTATCAAAAAGAACACGGCTGGCTTCGAAGTTCACGATGAACATTTTGGTTACAATACCAGAATGAAATATATGTTTGAGGACAACAACAAAAAACAGAGGTTAGCTGCCCATCGTGTGGCATGCACAATCATAGAAGAGTACAATCGCTTTGTGGCAGAGAAGTCTAATTTGCTTGCAGACTTCTCTGATGGCTACATAACAGAATTGTTAGAAAATGTTGAGAAGACTCTGAGGGCAAACCCAATGGAGATACGGTCAGCTTTTGAAGTGGACTTGAAAGTCTATATCTGTGGCTTTGCACGCAAAGACTTCCAAGAGATACATGACCGCTATGCAAAAGACAGAGACCTTCTGGCGTTTATCAAGAGGTCCAAAGAGAGACGCCAAGGCGAGTTTATCTACCAGTTCAGGAAGAGGGACCAGTGTCACAGGGTGGCCCAGGCTTTCACCTCTATGGTCTTCAAACCCACAGCTCTGGACTACATCTATGAGTCACTGGGGAGGCACATTGTGGAAGAGATGGTGAGCCAGGAAAATGGCCAGCAGTACCTGTCCCCCTTGGCTTTCAACTGCAGCTTGCTGGAGAAGCTGTTAGACGAGGACAGCTTCGGGAGCTTCCTTGAGTACCTGCTGTCCTATGAAAGCTTCAGTCTGAAGAAGATCCAGGAGAGAGTGTTGCACCTCTCCAAGTCGGCCATCTTTGACGAGTGGAGGCGGCAGCGTCTTGGAGAAATCGTGGGGAAAATGTCTGCAGCCGTCAGTCAGACATCAGTGGGTGTGAGCGAGAAGTTGAGTGACACCAAACTGCTGCTGGAAATGGTGTGCCTCAACCTGGAGAAAGAACGAGACGTGGCTGTCACAAGGGCCTCACTAGACGGACCTCTGTTCAGCATCACCGTGGAATGGGATTACTTTGTCTCCTGTTTGTTGGAGGCACTGGCTGAGATGCGGCTGGCACTGGCCCATGAGTTCTCCCAGGACACAGACATCGCAGAGCTCCTCCAGGCTCTTCCTGTCCAGCCCCAAGAGTCTCTCTTCAACAGGGTCAGAGGGTGTGAGAAGCAGTGTCCTTTCTGTCGGGCCCCCTGTGAAGTAGGGGGGGTGGTGCATGACATGCACAGAGCCGTGCTCCACAGGCCTAAAGGCATGCTGTCCTATACATATCATGACTCCTGCTCTCTGTCCCATACCAGTTGCCTTTCAGACACGACCAAAGAAAACCTGTTTCTGAACAAGGACACAGACGGTCAGTCTCTGGCGTACAGGGATTACAGTTCCATCTACCCAGACTGGAGCATACACCCGGTGGAGCCTGACACCAAGACACCCATAGCTTACTGGAGGTACGGCCAAAGAAACATATTTTGAAATGAAGTTTGTGTCTAGGTATGCATATGGGTGCACATGTGTGCATATACTTTAAAGTATGTGCTTCTTAATGCATTTACAACTAAAGCAATAAGCCACACGAGGCTGTGGTGTTCTGTGGATTTTACAACTGCCAAGAGGTGTAGTGAGGCACGACACAACCCTCATAGCCGTTGTAAAATAACGGTAAACTACAGCCTTGCGTGACTTATTGCTT
This sequence comes from Gymnoscopelus braueri, assembly GCF_963280865.1. Classification (NCBI taxonomy): domain Eukaryota; kingdom Metazoa; phylum Chordata; class Actinopteri; order Myctophiformes; family Myctophidae; genus Gymnoscopelus; species Gymnoscopelus braueri. The sequence continues at coordinate 36,838,500 of NC_137606.1, forward strand.
TTCTAAAACAGTTACCAAATTTGGCAACATGAATATCATATACATAGTACATACCCTCATTAAACCAGTTTTTAACAATTTTACTACAAGAATAATTTCTACAAGAAAGTATAGTCGACAGCCAGCACAAATCACTAAGTTGCTGTGAAAAGGAATGGAAGGTACTTGAGCGCACCGAGTGGTGCACGTTGCAGTATCTGCCTTGTTTTAAAGTCATTTGTAATTATTTTATTTTATTTTTATCGCAAATGGCAATACATCTACGGAACAACCTGGAGAATATTGTAAACAAGACATAGGCGCAGTGATACTGATAGATGCGGTCCTAGGTATGTGTTTAAGAGTATTTAACCAAGGGCCGATCAGAATCAAGGACTAGAACTATCTTTAGAATTATTAGATGTGTTTTAAAATACCTTCACTTTCATCATAACAGCGCTGACACCTGATGTATTTGTTCATTATTATTCATATTTCTTGTCTTTGATAATATAATATCATTGTGCGCTTTGCTTAACAGGTATGTGTTGATGAGATTCAACGAAAGGTTTGCAGAGGAATATGAACAACAGCCAGCACAGCTGCCTGACGACTGGCTGCACATCACTCGGGAGGAGGCTTTGGAGAGTCTGAGGGAGGCCTCCACACTGAGCAGTGTTGGAGGATACCATAACAACTACACTTTGTAAAAGGTTTTCTTTATATTACACTTTGCACTTTGCTCTTAAATATCACTCAGACGGGAAGCACACGACTGCCATGTGAATATGGTCTTGTATTAAAGGTGCAGTGCAAGTGTTTTTTTTTGTTGTTGTTGATAATAAGTTAAATAGCTCTGTATTCTGACAGTAATCATTAGAGTATTTTGTTGAGAAACAAGGGTCTCTGTGTTTCTGTAGCTCTTTAGTTTAAAAAAAAAAGATTCATGGCAGGATACCAAAATACAGAGAGAGAACTCATAGCCTACGTGATGGATAAATAAGTGAAATTTGTAATGACACAAAAAACTAAAACAAAGCAGAAGCTGATAAATGGGTACTCGCTCCTGATTGGATAAAATTGGCAACCCACCTGAAAATGTATTTTCTGTTTATTAAAGAGCTGTAGAGACAGGAAGAACCCTGTTATTGAACACAGCAATAATTACTATCTGAATAGAGCTTTCACTTTTTCACAAACATGTTTTTAGTTTTAACCAAAGAATATCACTTACACTAAGAGCAAATTATAAATTTAAGTTGACTTAGGCAGGATGATGATGAGGGGACAAGGACAAAGAGGAAGGGAACAATAAGCAGCTAACCAAGCAGCTACATAGCTTAAGTATATTGACAGACTTTTGATCTGATGTAAAAGTGGAGGTACTAACTAGGTCTACCTAATATTGTTCTGTGGCCAAGCAGATGAAGGGACAGGTGGATGAGTCCACATCCTTTGTTTAGTTTTTTTCTGTGCAAACAATATCTGGGTTGAACATCAGATTTCTTTGTTGTTCCTTTATAAAAAAAAACTCCAGCCTTCATTCAGCTCCCTAGAACAGTGGTTCTTAAAGTGGGGTCTGGGGCCCACAGGTGTCGTTGAAGGCGTTCCTCAGCAAAACAAGTTAATATAGCATCAAAAAACACTTTAACCCTTTATACTTGTACATCGGTTATTTGAAAATAGCTAGCTCACAACACATGTGTTCTGATCTGTTATTTTCAGTTAAAATCTTTTTAAAACATTTTAACAACACATATCTTGTATGGGATTCCCTGGCACAAAATATTTTCTGATAGGGGTATGTGGCCAAATACATGAAAAGGTTTGAGAACCACTGCCCCGTAGAATACAAAATTATTCTGTTAACCACTTTGTTTTTTATTATGGGGTGTGCCAGCAGTTGACAGGATAGTCCATTGACCACATTAACAACATCCTGTGTCTGTCTTTATAGACCTGTCTAAATAAAAGCAAATCTGTAAAACATTTATAATTATGATGCAATTCATATGTAGCCTACTATGGTTCATGGAGCAGTGAATTATGTTAAACCCATTTATTATTATTGTTACATTTAGAAAAATAATTATTTGGATTCAATTCTTTCAAAAACCTTAATCATTAATCAAATAACTGTGTAAAGAGGCATAAAGTTGTAAAAATGTGAAGAATATTGATATACAGTATGTCCACAAGAGGGCAGTGCTGTATAATGGAATTCAAAGTTAGTACACATCTACAAAAAAAGAAATATCACAATAGTTCTGCATTTACTTCATGTATGCAATATATAGTCTTATTCTGCAAAGACAATGTGTGGTGAATAAAAACACTTTTCTCTTGAAATTAATTAAATGTCAATCTTAGGCAATCAGGATGGAATATGAAAAGTCTAACAGATTATTTATGATCACATGACTATTAATAGAGATCATGTGTACCGATTTGCGTGAAATTTGGATAAAATCTGCCTCCTGGTGCTGCTATAAAAGGCAGATGTGAAAATTGCAGGGCAAAGGTTTTTCGACCCCACACATCCCCACAACAGACTATTCCATCTGCTGCCCTCTGGGAAGAGGTACCATAGTATAAAGGCCAGCACAAGCAGACTGAAAGACAACTTCCTCCCACAGGCTATTAGACTGCAAAATTAGTCTCTGCGTTGAACTTCTGTGGTGTTACTTTGCATTGTATGCTGATCTTGGTCTTTTTACTGTTTTTAATTTATTTATTTAAGCTTAGTATTGATATTTATGAACTGTTTTATTTCTGTTTTTGGAGCACCTCCCCAACATAAGTTTTTAACAGTGTGTACTTGTACATCCTTGTTACAATAAATCTCTTGAATCTTGAATCTTGAATAGTCCCGGTCATGCCTTTCGGCCTGGTGGAAACGATAAATAAACAAACAGATGGGGCAGAAATTGTCTGTAACATTAGTTGGCTGTTCCGGAGTAAAAAGTATTGGCCTAAACTGCAGGAGGGTGATGAATGGATGTGTCGCAGATGCACAAACTGAGTGACAGCACAAGGACAGACACACAGACACACACAGACACACACACACACACACACACACACACACACACACACACACACACACACACACACACACACACACACACACACACACACACACAGAGAGAGAGAGAGAACAAACAAACAGAGAACCAACAATAATCACAGGGGAGGAGTAAACAGCAGAAACACACAGGGAATTAATAGCTTGACGCCCCAGTTCAAAGAAATTCAAGCTGGCACACTCGTCAGGTTCTCAGGCGAGACAAATACGGCACAGCCACCAGACCGTAAGACTTGCTATTTTTAGGTTAATGCTAAAGCTTTTTGACAGTAAATTCAGCCTTCTATTGAAAGCGCTTTTGTTTTTTTTCTTCTGTTTGTGGCCCTCTAATTCCTCCACAACCTCCCATTGGTGAAACCTTGAAAATCCTCATTATATATTTTATAGCTTATATTTTCTAGGCTTTTCATGATTAATTGCCTAGCTTCAACAAAACCAAGTCAGTAGTAACAATCAGAGAATATATAAACTAGTATACATATGTAATGTATATATCATAATATATCTCTGCTGTCCGGCATAAACCAGCTAACTCCAAATTTTTTATTTTTCAGGAAATGACTAAAACAAAACAAAAAGTGGAGTTAGGAGGTTTTGTTCATCATTGATAAGAACAGCTAAATGGACCTCAAAGCTCACAATGAGGTTGGAGGTCAAAAGAGGGTGGAGCCTGGAGTCAGCAAAACCAGCTAACTCCACCGCCTTTGGTGTGTGGCCAGTCTCAAAGCACACACATCGCCCAAATAACTCCACACTTTCCACAAAAAAATCCTCAGTATTCTACCAAGAGCACCAGCAGCTTCCCATAGCGTTACTGTACTTGCACGATGTACAATTAATATGAAACGCATTATGACCCAATACTTATGCAAATCACTTCCGCATGTTTTGGACAACAGATCTACAAGCTAACAAAGCCTCGCGCGTCGACGTGTTGTTGCCTTGCAGATCTGCTGCCAGTAGCCCCTACCCGTTTCACTCACAGCAGAGCACACAGCACATCTAGCGGTCACAGCCGCGAGTGAGGGAGATAAATAGAGAGAGAGAGACAGACGGAGAGGGACAGAGAGAGAGAGACAGGGAGATGGAGAGAGAGAGGGGGAGGGAGGGAGAGAAAGAAAGCGAGACAGAGAGACAACACGAAACTTTTCATCTACAGCGGTCAGAGCCACGAGTGAGGGAGAGAAAGAGAGAGAGACACAGACGGAGAGGGAGAGAGAGAGACACAGGGATAAACGCCAGGTCGTCTACCACTCTTGTAGCCCTAGAATGTCTGTGATCTTACATACATTTCAAGTATTCCAAATACACAGTCATAGATCTCTCTCGGTCCGCCACTGTGTAGTGCCCATCTGCGCGGCCATAAAAGTGCTCTAAACTCCGTCTGTACTCACCCAATAATTAATTCCTAAGACGTCTAGTCATATTTTGTCCTCTACTTTCATATCCATGTGAAAGTTCTGCCAGAAAACGTGTGTTTAGTCAAATATCTCCACTTTTTCACGAGCTGCACACGGACGAGTTCTGTGCGACGCGAGGGGCCAGGAATGATTGCAGCACTGAATATACGTAACTTCCATAAGGACGCACAAATGTTTGGGACACACAATTGACAGGTGCTTGTGATTGGTGCGGGGTAATGAATCATCACCTGCCAATTGTGTGTCCCAAACATTTGTGCGTCCTTATGGAAGTTACGTATATTCAGTGCTGCAATCATTCCTGGCCCCTCGCGTCGCACAGAACTCGTCCGTGTGCAGCTCGTGAATAAGTGGAGATATTTGACTAAACACACGTTTTCTGGCAGAACTTTCACATGGATATGAAAGTAGAGGACAAAATATGACTAGACGTCTTAGGAATTAATTATTGGGTGAGTACAGACGGAGTTTAGAGCACTTTTATGGCCGCGCAGATGGGCACTACACAGTGGCGGACCGAGAGAGATCTATGACTGTGTATTTGGAATACTTGAAATGTATGTAAGATCACAGACATTCTAGGGCTACCACTCTTGCTTCTTTCTTTTACATCACCTAAAAACACTCTTCTGTTTGCTGCTGCCTTTCACAGTTATTATTTACCCCTTTCTCTTCTGGGCGATTTTCCAATAGCTTCGAGGGAATTCGGCCGAAATCATCAAGATCGTGCACCTGGTGACAAGTTTTTGATTTTTGGCATGGTGTTAAGTATGGGCATAAGGTTTTCAAAAACCATCGGCTGCAACTTGGGATCGCCCCCTAGTGGTCTGTTTGCAATGAATCCAATATTAGATAGGTATGGTTGAAACCCCAAATAATTGATGGAAGAGATTTTTCAATGGATTCTGTTACTATTGGGTATGCTAAATAACATACAAAAGAAATTGGAAAATCGAACTTCTAGAAACGCATAATTTTCAAGTTGGCGTCCACGATGGCTGACGGGAGCTTAACATGCTTATAAGCGGGGAGGGAATATATAAAACAATCATAACAATTGTGCACTTGGTGACAAGTTTTAGATTTTTGGCATGCTGTTAGGTATGGGCATAAGGTTTTCAAAAACCATCGGAAGCAAGTTGGGATCGCCCCCTAGTGGTCTATTTGCAATGAATCCAATATTAGATAGGTTAGTATTATGGTTGAAACCCCAAATAATTTATAGAAGGTATTTTCAATGGATTCTGTTACTATTGGGTATGCTAAATGTTAGGGATCAAAGTTTATATTTTCTATTTGTATGTAACTCACATTGTGTTTTATACTTGTACTAATCATGACATATGCTTGCCCCTGAGGGGTCCTCTTAACACAAATGCTTGCTTCCTTAACATGTTGTACTTTGACCTATGTACACATTATATACGCTGTGAAGCCACGTCTTTGAGGACATATGTATTACTCATTACACACTGAGCAAACAGAAACCTGTTAGTACAGCCTTCCAGTTCCTCTTTATGATACGTTATGAAACCGCATATGTTCAATAAAGGTGTCTCACGGAGACGAGAAGGCAGAAGGTTTTTGGGGTCTAGCAGGATGCTAGACTGACTCTCTCCGTGCAGCACGTAAAACTGAGATCTCTTGACTCCGTCTGTCTTTACTTCATGAGTTGTTGGTCTGACTGAACAAAGTGAGGTGTTTCATCTGTGAAAATACCCTACACTAAATAACATACAAAAAATTTAGGAAAATCAAACTCCTGTAAAGACATCATTTTCAAGATGGCGGGAGCCAGGGGTGCAATGCTCACTGGACGGCCTTGCACGCCATGCCGGAACCTATTTGACCAGGAGCACACGCAGGCACACGCATAGATTTAAAACTACTTTAAATTCGCACCTCAACAAAGTTTTCAAAGGCTCCCGACTCACACCTAGCGAATTAACATAGGACTAAGCCTAGCGGACCCCCCATTCAATTTAGAATAGTGCTGGTGATTTCACATTGCCGAGAGGCCAGTGTGTGTGTGAGTGAGAGAGAGAGAAAGACAGAGAGAGAGAGAGAGAGAGAGAGAGAGACACGAGACACGTGTGTTATATTATATTATTCATTCATTTCATTGATAACATAGGCCAGGGGTATTCAACTAGATTAGGCAGGGGGCCACAATTGTAAAATTACTTGAATTCGCGGTGGCCACAAGACATACTGTACAAACAAAAAAGGTTCATGGTTTAACCGGTTAAGAAATGTGTAGCCTGAGGCTACGAGCTCAATCCATGGTCTTGAAGGGCGGACCCAAACACAGCCGCCTGGATTTGTGCGTGGCTTCCTATTGCTTCACCAATCTATGTCCCCGCCTCCCCTCCCCTCCCCCCCTCGGCCTGTGCACGGAGCACGCTGACGTCACCAAATTTAGAGCGACGCCCCTCTGCACTCTGATTGGTTAGGAGATAACAAGGTCCAAGACCATCGTTCCTACATCGCTCCCCCAGGCTTTTTTTCTTTTGTAACAAAAAAAAAAGCCTGGGTTTCCGAGGCTAAGAAATGTGTAACTGGTTGGTTAAACAGTTAATTTATTATGTTATTATTTTATTTATTTTGTGGTGCAAAGGTACTTCCCCCCTAAAGTGATGCCTGGAGGTAGCCGTCCAGCCGCCATCACAGCTGCCCAATTCTGCCTTGCAAGTTATACATAAATAAATAAACTGTGGTTTATAAAGTACTTGAAAGCCATACTTGAGTAAGAGAACAGATATCTTACTTAAAATATATTTGTACTTTAGTAAAAGTAAAATTCACCCTTAAGAAAATCACTTGGGTCAAAGTGTTAAATTAGCTCACACTAAATGTACTTAAGAAAATGAAATGTGTATATATTTGAGAGAGATAGCCAGAGATCCAGATTTTCTGCCAAATAAAACAGATAAGATACCAGAAGAATGGGCCAGAAAGGGATTACAGGCATATCCACAGATGATTACAAATAATATGGTAGACCCATTTGAAACCTTAGCTAATAAGTTTAATATAAATATAAATAATGTATTTAAGTATCTACAATTAGAAGCTACCTCATGAAACAGCAGAGAGACCAGGGACGGATAATGCATGGGCTACTGGAATTTTTGAGCAAAAATAGAAATTTATAAAATTCTGCAAGAAATTAAGGTAAAGAGGATAATACCAAACAGAAATTGGAAAAAGAATTATCAATAACAATTTAGGAGATTATTGGAAATAAGCATGCAAAATAATTTTTAAGACGACACAATCAAAGTATTGGAAAATTAATATGAGGAACACCCAAAATGTTATCAAAATATAGACTAGCAGGCAGTGCTGAATGCTGGAGGAAATGTGCAGAACTGGAAGCCAATCATACACACATGTTCTATTTGTGCCCAAAATTGAAAAGCTTTTGGGAGATAGTGAAAATAAATATAACAAATACATTTTCCTTAAGGAAACCCATACACCCAATCGTCGCACCCGAGCTATAAACCCATCAACTGCATCACAGTTTCCGTGATGTTGACTCTCTGGCCAGTGAGCCAGCGCTGAGCACAACATGTGTGATCAGTGCGGACTCACTTCTGACTATGTTCAACACAACATGTACTAACATTCTGAACTCTGTCGCTCCTCTCAGGCTCAAACGTACCAAGACACAAAATGAGCCATGGCTTAATGACTCGACCCGTGCCCTCCGATGCACATGTAGGCGTGCTGAAAGAAAATGGCGAAAAGACAAACTTCACGTCTCCTTAGACATCTTACGCACGTGCCTCTCTGATTATCAGAGGGCAGTGAAAGTTGCCAAAACTGATTTAATTTCCAAGTTAGTCACTAAGAACAGCAACAAACCCCAGGTCATTTTTAATATTTTTAACTCCCTCTCAAACCTAACCTGACTCAGCCAGATGGGGGCGGTATTGAGTTTCACGATACACCCCGCATCTGGGATCGCTCAGGGAGTAGAGCTGCCCGGTCGCTGCGTGTACGAACCAATCAGCGGCTGCTAGGGGTGGGATCATCCAATCACCTGCCAAGTAGCTTGAAAAAATGAAACGCCGTCTTGCATCGATTCTGCTACCGGAGTCTCAGATGAAAGCAGGCTGTGAAACAAAATGTGTGTCGCAAGCTTCTACCATTTCGTGGAGTCAGGTTATCTCAAACCCCCATGCCGCCTCTTCGGTTGTCCCATCACTGTTGCTTTGTGTAAGTTTTCAAAGATTTTTTATTGATCGTATCGCTCAGTGCATTCTCTCACTGCCCTAGACCCTCCCATTCCCCTATGCCCTGTCTCTGCCACCCTCATACATTTTGAGTCTGTGTCTCTATCCACACTCACCGATGTGGTCATGCACCTGAGGCCCACAAACTGCTTAACATTCCATCTCGGCTTTTTAAGGAAGTCTTTGATGCTGTTGGCCCAAGTGTGCTACTGATAATAAATTCCTCCCTCCTCTCTGGTTGCGTCCCTGCTGCCCTGAAACATGCTGTTGTCCATCCCATCATAAAAAAGAAAAACCTTGATACTTCTACCTTCTCTAATTTCAGGCCCATCTCTCACCTTCCATTTCTCTCCAAAGTTTTGGAGAGAGTTTTTTACACCCAGCTACTGACAAACGGCCTACACCAAAAGTTTCAGTCTGGCCTTAAACCTGGCCACAGTACTGAATCTGCTCTCCTGAGAGTTTTTAATGATTTGCTTTTAACTGCTGATTCTGGTAGCTCCTCAGTCCTGGTCCTCCTGAACCTTTCATCAGCTTTTGACACTGTAGATCATGGCATTTTATTATCACAACTAGAACATCATGTACAGTATATCTCTGGCACTGCCCTGGCCTGGTTTGAGTCTTACCTTGCGGACAGAAGTTTTTCTGTCCAACTAGGTGATTTTTCATCTCCCTCGGCCCCCCTCACGTCTGGAGTCCCCCGGCCCTATTCTGTTTCTTTTATACATGCTGCCACTAGGGTCAATTTTCACCAAACACAATATTCCTTTCCATTGTAGCGCTGAGGATGTCCAAATCTACCTACCCCTCACAGGGTCCCCACACATTTTTAGCAATGAATTTCCAAAACTTTTCCAAAACTTTTCCAGAATATTTAGCCCAATTTCCAGGCCTATATAACAATCATTCAGCGCAATAATGTGTCTCTTACTCCTATGTAGAATGCCCAAAGATAGGCAGTGTAGCAAAAATAAAGCATAGAATATAGAATAGTACAATTTCATTCAAAATTTCGTGCAAAATTAGGGCATAGCTCACTGGAAGACTCATTATGGCATCCATATGACTTATTTTATTTAAATAATATATGCCATCACACAGCCCGTTCGGCGAAAAACTACTTATGTTACATATTTCGTGTAATGTTATACATGTTTATGAAAATGTTTTGTATTAACAAAATCAATAGCCAAAAACAATGCATAGCCAAATATTTTTCCAGGACCCTTGATAAATTCCAGGACCTTTGATCAATTCCCAAACTTTTGCAGTACTGGATTTTTTTTTTTTCAATTTCAAAATATTTCCAGGAATTTCATGACCGTGGGGACCCTGCCCTCACTACCAATGCCCAAAACTCACTTCAACGCCTACAGGACTGCTTGGACGATGTTAAAATCTGGATGGACACAAATTTCTTAAACCTCAATGAAAATAAAACAGAAGTGATATTCTTTGGCCATAACACTGCTCCATCCACCAATAACACCCTGGGTTCCCTCACCAATAACACCCTGGGTTCCCTCAGCTCAAACATCTGTTCCTCCGCCAAAAACCTTGGTGTCACCTTTGACAGTACCTTCACCTTCAACAAACATATAAGCTCCGTTGTTAAAAGCATTTTTTTCCAACTACGCCTGTTAGCTAAACCCTATCTCCCACCTAAACAGCTGAAGATGGCAATCCATGCTTTTATATCTTCCAGACTAGACTATTGTAACTCCCTATTCTCCGGTATTGATCAGTCCTCACTCAGGCGCCTGCAGCTGGTGCAAAACGTGGCTGCTCGCCTCCTCACTGGTACAAAAAAGCGAGAGCACATAAGCCCAGTTTTAGCTGCTCTGTTCTGGCTCCCTGTCAATTTCTAGAATAGATTTTAAGCTTCTTTTATTCACTTACAAATCTTTGCACAGCCTGGCCCCTTTATACTTGTCCGAACTTTTGGAGCCCTCCATTCCACACAGAGCACTGAGGTCAGCCAACCAGTTGCTCTTAGAGGTTCACATAACCATAATTTCTAAATTATTCCATTAGAAATACACAGGGAGGGAGATAAATATCTGTATCCAATACTACGTATCGCTGCCTTAAAACAAATCACACGGAAATGGTTGGATGTAAACCCACCATCTATTTATAATTGGAAAATAACAGTTGAAGATATTAAAGAGATGGAAAGAATTACTTACAAAATGAGAAGCCGTGAAGATGAATTTGAAAGAAACTGGAGTAAATGGGACTCAGAAATAAATGAAGTGTAAATGGTAAAATGGTAAAATGGAAGTGTAAAAGTAGATATGGGAGTACTGGAAAGCTATCCCTATCCCCCCTCTTTTTTCTTTTCTTCTTTCTTTTTTTCTCTCTCTTATTTTACCTTCTTCCCCCCCTTTTTCTTTTTCATTTTTGTATTCATTTTTGTTTGTACTGTATGTATGTATTTTTTTTTTTTTGAAAGAAAAGAAAAATGATGCAGGATGAATTAAGCAAGTAAAGAAAACTTGTAAGATAATTAAATGAAATCAATAACATGTAATGTAATGTAATGTACAAACCTGCAATAAAGTATTAATAAAAAAGAAAAGTATCTGGTGTTAACATGTAGTTAAGTATCAAAAGAAAAAATGTCATGACATTAGGGCTTTCACCAACTAGTCGACTAGTATAACCACTAGTCGACCTTGTTGGTACTAGTCGAATATATATATATATTTTTTATTTTTTTGGCCCATCTTACTATTATCATTATCCTCCTGACTTATTTTTTTATCAAAAGGGGGTCAAAAGTATGCCCAATAAAAGCCTATTATTGGGCAATGGGGATCCTTGGAGAAGCTGCTGTGGTGCTGTGCTGCTGTGCCAGAAGCGCTTCCCTTAAAACGCCATAAAAATAAGGGCAGGAGGATAATAATAATAGTAATATAGTAGTAGGATGGCATTAAAACAATGCCCACCCTAAAAAAATAAATAAAATAAAAACGTTTTATTTTTTTTAATTTTTTTTCTTTCGACTAGTCGACTAGTCGAAATTTAGTCAAATTAGTCGACCTGTAAAAATCTCTAGTCGTGAAAGCCCTACATGACATAATATGTCCATTATTGTCCTATAAGACCTAGAGCACACAATTTCCCCTTAATTATTAACCATTAATGAGTTTTGGGTTAACGGTGTGTGTGTGTGTGTGTGTGTGTGTGTGTGTGTGTGGGCCCAATAGAGCATATTTCAGTACATTTAGGAGTACATGACAGATTTTTTTTGTTATAGAGCAGGGTTTCTCTTTGCGTCTGCAAACGCGAACAGAACGCCACACTAAGCGTTGCCATGTCCTCTAATTATAAGCGCCTTTGGCCTACTTTTACAAAAAGGTCTCTCTCACACTGTGAGAGAGACCTGGCTGTCAGGTGGATCTGGCCGATCTGCGCTGCGCAGTGGACGCTACGTCTAGTTTTTTTAATCAACACACAGACGTTAAGTGTGTTCAATAGCACTGATTTATGGGGAAAAAAATGCAAAAGCGGAAAAATGTTGTGGTTTCTGCCGGACAGCAACGATATTGTAATGGCTATTTTGTTGGCTCCCAATTGCTCATCAAAACCCACTGATGCACCTATGTGGTGGCTCTACGCAGGCGAAATAACACATTTTCCACAGGTTTGAGTTGTAGTTTTTGTGTTGCTTTTACTCCAAAACATATACATAAACAGATACAAACATTTCTCTGTCATGGCATTGTTCTGTGTGCTGCTGTGTGTGCTGTGTGTGCTGTGTGTGCTGGTAAAAACCATTTGTCCCTCAGGTGCATCCTGTCTCACAATCACTTGTCTCCTGATATGCCCTAGAGGCGTGCCCTTGGTGCCCACAAATCTATACCAATTAATCAATCAACTAATAAAACTAAACATGCTAAAATAACAACTACAATAATGATAATAAACAAAAACAGTTAAATGGCTTCTACACTCCGGCCCCTAATTGTGCAAAATATGAACACAATTACAAAAATACATTTCTAAAGAAGCCATAAACAAGAAATTTATTTTTCATTGGTATGTAGTATGTGTGTAGTATTTACGCTTGACTGAATCTTCTTTGTTGAACTGCAAAAAAGAAAGAAAGAAAGAGAAAGATGTTGAAAATAAAAGTTCTCTTTCACAGTCTAGTCTGTTGCCTCCAAGAGCAAACAGAGCTTGTTGACAGGTCTTTCCAGTATACTGGTTTTCGTCTGAAGACGTGCAGTGCGACCAAAAGGCACAGTTTGCCTCTGCCATCTTCCTTCCCTCCTCTTTCTTGAGCTCTGCCATCTTCCTTTCTTCCTCTTTCTTTGGCTCTGCCATTTTGCCTTCTTCCTCCTTCTCAAGCTTTTAGCAGATACCTTCATGGCAGCAGGCTTCTTTGCCTTCACATTCTTTGGCCTATTATCCATGGCTGGTTTCTTTGCTTTGCCAGCTTTCTTAGTGGCAGGCTTCTTCGCCTTCACTGCTTCAATTTTCTTGCCAACTTTCCCAGAAGACTCACTGTCAACATGTCTGTCATGGTAGGATGGATTTTCCTTTATGGAGCCAATTTTCTCTCCATCATCACTAGATCTCTGTGATGGGGAAGGATGCTTTTCTGCATTGAGTGGCTCTTTCACCACTCTGTTCAGCTTGGGCTTCTTCACCACAGCTGATGCTTCCTTCTTATTCTTCTGGCCTTTTTCCACAGAGGAAGAGAGCACTTCCACAGCTGGTGGCTCATCTGCAACACTTTGATGTTTGACCTCACTGACAGCCACTGCCCTCTGCTTCTTCCTCAGAGCCTCGGCCTGGCGAGCCTGCTCCTCCTGAGTCCTCCTCAGAGCCTCAGCTTGCTTATTCTGTGCCCTCCTCAGAGCCTCAGCCTGGCGAGCCTGCTCCTCCTGTGTCCTCAGAGCCTCGGCTTGCTCTCTCTGTGTCCACCTTAAAGCTTCAGCCTGCTCCTCAGAATGCATAGACTTAAGGCAGTCATCTACATAGAAATTGTGGTTGATGGTACTGACTACTTCTGTAGAAAACAGAGCTTGATTGTCATCTGCAGTCTTTCTCAGAGCATAATTTGCACAGCTTGGGGATGACACTGCTCCAAACAGATGTACCTTCATCCGATATTCAACCAGAGGGCGCTTAATGTCACCTTGAGGCCACCACAGAAAGCGAAGAAAGTCAATATCCTTTTCTGTGACTTGGACCTGGTGGAACATGGCCTGTATGTCAGCCATCACTGCAATGGGTTTCTGCCGAAATCTAATAAGGACTCCAATGAGGGAATTTGTGAGATCTGGACCTTGTAGAAGTTGGCAGTTGAGTGATGTCCCCTTGTACACAGCTCCACAGTCAAACACGACTCTTAGTTTTCCTTTCTTAGGGTGATAAACTCCATGATGCGGAATATACCACACTTTACCATCATTTCGATTCAATTGATCCTCTGGCACCATCTCAGCATAGCCTTGATCAATTACATCACTCAGAAAGGATGTGTATTCCTCATGAAACATCTCATTTTTTCCAAACTTTCTTTTCAAGCTCACAAGACGCTGCTCTGCTATGCAACGGTTGTTTGGCAATATGGGGTTTTCATTCCTGAAAGGCAGGTCAAAGGAATAATGAAAAATTTTCAACACAGAGGAGCTGCTCACAATGTTCATGAACTTAACATCCTCTCTTGACATTTCAGTTTGTTCTTCTGAGGTCTTCTCACTGAAGTCATGATTATACTGTTGAATGATCATTTCCTCCAGGTGTACAATAGAGATTCGATTTGTGGAAATAGTGGAGCAGCCTGTCTTGCTCCTACTGTCACCTCGAAGTGGACCATTGAGAACCCATCCCACTTTGGTCCTTATCGCATAGGGACCATTTCCCTGGCTATTTATGACTTCCCAAGGCTCTATAACTTTTGGGGCATTCGTTCCAATGAGCAGCTCAATTTAATCAAGAGTTAATAAGAGTCAATTTGATGTAATTTGATACTACCCAAATATGGCCATTGGTCAATATCCTCTTGCCTGGGAATGTTGCCCTCAGATACCGGCATGCTGCTGTGGGTGAAAACGTCGGGCAAGTCTACAAAATCATTAATGTCAAGGGCAGACACCTCCAATCCAGACACTATATGGGTAGAAAGTGTCTTTAACTGCCCCATGGTTCTCAACATAATGTTAGTTCTTTGTTTCCTGACATTCAATCGTTGGGCCAGGCCATCTGTGCAGAAAGTACCAGAACTACCAGGATCCAAGAAAGCATAAGTTTGTAAGATTTTATCACCTTTTTTGGACTTAACCTGGACTGGCACAATCGCAAAAGTACAATCGTCCTCACAACCGGCCCCAATATGGCCACATGATGTCTGAGGTGCAGCAGCTGCGTTGCTTACTGCTGGTTCATTGGATGGCTCCACTTGTTCTGAGGATTTTCCTCTATCCTGATGTTCAATATGGAGAATTCCTGGGTGCTTTTGGCTACACACATTGCAAATTAATCGATTTTCACAATTTTTGCTAATGTGGCCCTCCTTTAGGCAGCCAAAACAGATCCTCTTCTCCTTAACGAAGTTGATCTTTTCCCGGTGTA
Source organism: Gymnoscopelus braueri (assembly GCF_963280865.1). Lineage (NCBI taxonomy): Eukaryota > Metazoa > Chordata > Actinopteri > Myctophiformes > Myctophidae > Gymnoscopelus > Gymnoscopelus braueri. The sequence continues at coordinate 36,853,817 of NC_137606.1, forward strand.
ATTTTCCTTTGAACTGGTAGCACTTGTCCAATAAGTGATTGCTCCTTTTGCAATACAAACAGCTTTGGTAAATAGGGGGAGGGGAGGAGTGTACTTTATTCTCCACCACAGCAACATTTGTGGCAAAACTGCTTCCTTTGTGCCCCTTCAGACCCTTTATCTGACTGGGAGTGGGAGCTGCACTTCTATTTGAGGAAGCGAGTGGGGTGTCCTGTATGTTGCCAAACAATGGATCTGAAGCTATTCTGACTTGCTTTTCGATGAATTGAACCAGATCCTTAAACATTGCCCTTTGACCCCGTCGATCTTGCAGGTCACAGGCAGTGCTTCTCCATTTCTCCCGAAATTTATATGGCAATTTCAAAACAATGTTCCTCATGTTACATGGCATATCCAATTCTTTCATATGCATGATTTGCTCTGTTGCATTACAGCACCCACTTAAAAAGAGGGAAAATGCATGCAATGCCTTAATGTCATCACCTTTAATGGGTGCCCAACTCAAAGCTTTTTCCATATATGCGGCAGTGATTTTTTGTTCATTTCCAAAGTGCTCCTTTAGCAGATTTTTTGCTCTTTCATATCCCTATTGAGGAGGCAGATGTTGACAGCTGTGCACTATTTCCTTTGGTTGATCTCTGGTGTATTGTTCAAGGAAATGCAAACAATCACCAAAGTTATCAGTTTTCAACTCAACACCATTTTCAAATGCTCGCATAAAAGCATAATATTGAAGAGGATCTCCATCAAACACAGGAATGTGTCTCACTGGAAGAGCAGATGAACGATTCTGTTGAACTAATGAAGATGTTATTTCATTTTGTTTTTGCATAATAGTGACAATGTCATTCTGTTTGCCATCACACAACACAGGTGTTTGAGAAACTTGGCCTGACACTGGCTCTGCCGAGTGTCTTTGCATAGGAACCCTGTGCAACAGTTGTGTGTCATTGATTGTTCCTTGAGTCTGGGCATCAACCTTTTGTGAATTTGACATTTGTGTATTTGTCCTTTCTTTTGGACGAACAACCTGAGATGGCGCTACTGGTTCAATTCCTGTCATGTTATAGTTCACTGTTGCAGGATTATAAACGGCTGCATTGGGATTGAGCTGGTTTGTACTTTGAGCATGTTTTTCCAAATAAGATTGCATTCCATTTGATGCTCTTGAGCCGCTCCTTGATACATTGTCCTCCAAAACATAGATTTTAGCATTGAAAGATGCCAATTCTGTGTACAGTGCTGCTGTTTTCCCTTTGTCTTTTCACTTGTTCCCCTTGTCTTCTCAATTGCTCCTCCTGTGCCTCCAGCTCATGTTGTTTCTTTAAAGCGACAGCGCGCTCCATCAGAGCTGCCTTCTCAGATTGAGCTTTGATAAGTGCAGAGGTTGTTGTTGAAGTACGTGAGGTTTGAGACTTGGTGCGGGACTTTGTCCGGCTTGCGACATTAGAAATACTGTCCTCAGGTCTTATTTCCTCATTTTCTGCCACATTTAGGCTAGCAGGGGTTTGTGCTGGTTGACCAGCCTAAAAAAGCCACTTTTTTACATCTTCTTTAAAACCACAATACAGTGTCTTTTTTGTTTCAAACCATTTCGTTTGTTTGGCAACCTCCTCCTCAGGCAGAGAAAACCTGAACAATGCATCATGTTTATCACTCATTTCATCCAAGCACTTTTTCATAATTTCCAGCTCAGATTGTACTTCTTTGACATTTTCATTAGAACTCATTAGCACTTTTCACTTTCAATAAACAAAAACAGTGAAATGGCTTCTACAGATATTATGTTTGACATTGGAATTTCTATATGGAAGTAATGTTAAAACTCCATTCGTGTGACTTCTACATCCAACAATACAGTCATTTAGGTCCAGCATCAAACACAAACAACCACAGTCTTGCTACAAAATGTTTCTAACTATAACACAGTTATTAGAGTATTGTTCACTCCCTTTTAAATGCAAGACATTGTCTCTAGACCAATTAAATTATACTATCTTGCCAAGTAAATGTATTTTCTCAATTTCCTTAATTCTCTTTTGCGATTCTGAACATCTTGTCCACTTCCAGCAAAATGTGCTAAATACTCAGGTATAGTATACTGCTACAAACGCAAAACAGGTAGTAAATTACGGGTAAAAAGTTGTTAAGCGTGTGGGATGTAAATAAATTGAGAGAGGACAAGGGATTCAAGTGCAACTAGAAAAGTGCTCTGGTGCAAAATCAATTCTCTTTGAGCGAATTATACCCCTGACCTTACTTTACTAGCAGCACAGGCCTTGTCGAACAGGGTCCCCAGTTCTCTCTAACAATCTGAAGGACTGAGTTGGCGCTCTCCTTTCATTTCTAAACTATTACTTGTAAGCCTCTGGCACCAAGTCATAGGCTTATCATTTAGACTGTCGGCAAAAAGTAAAGAAGTAGTGAATTAACAGGTAAATGTACACTGCAGCAAGGTAGACCAGCTTTGTTTTGGCCAGTTAAGTACCGTGAGATGGCTTTCAAAAGTGTTAAAATGGTGTCTCTTGGAAGGGAGGAAGATCTGTAGTCATCGTGCCCAGCCAGGCAGGGGTGTGGGTGTAGCAGCCAACTCTCTGACTTACCGTTTCTCTTCTCGCTCCATTTGCATGCGGGACAAACAAACCTTTAACCTTGCACCATCTACTCACCCAGACAAGGCCAGCGAAAATGACAGCGGCTCCCCCCTTGGCTGAGTAGTGGGTGGCGGCCTCCCCTTCTCCTCCGATCCAGGGAGAACCACGGCGGCCTGCTCTGCCTCCGGAGTTCAGACCGTGACACCCTGCTCCACCAACCTATCCCGCACCACAGACTCCCACTGAGAGGGGAATATACGGCTACGGGAAGTGACAATGAGGAAATAACCAAGCGGCAGCGTGCCCAAAGCCGTCAGGATGCTATACGTGGGGCTGCTGAGACTGAGGAGGATACACAGCAGCACCTTGCCAAAAAGCAGAAGTGTCATGTCGGGCTGCTGAGACACCTATCGGTCGGTTTAAACCTGTAGTATAAAAAAAGTAGCAGAAATAGCAGATCTACAAGCTCACAGTGCGTCGCATCACTATGGCCATTTTTGAAAATAAATAAATAATTAAGTATCAAATTATTAAATATACAGTATGGCCTGTTTTGGCTATTGTACATTATTTATTTTGATTATCGGTACCGGTCCAACGCTGTCTCACTCCCAAAAGTCATATTGTGACTTCTTGGGACAAATGTGACCGAACCGGTCATTGTCATTCATTTCTTTGTATATTTAATTACCGTATAATACTGTTTACAAAGACTAAAAGCCAAATAGAAATGTAATATCTTCTGTTCCGATGTTCAATGTCAAAAACACAATTAAATCGTTAATCGCAATTATTTGAATGACAATTAATCGTCAAGTAAAATTCATGATCATTACAGCCCTACTGTGACACCATAATGCTCTGCAATACTGTAAGTATTAAGTCCGCCCAATTGCGACATCGGTCAAAACTGACAACTTAAGGACAACCAACAAAGCAATCTATAAGTAAATTCAACTGAAGCCATGGTGCCAATTGCACATTAATTCACAAAAGAGGGCAAAAATAACAAAAATATACTTCCTGCCGTGTAAATTGTGCCACATTTACGAACCTAAACGATTTGATTCTGATGACAACAACATAGCTGAGCCCCACCTTCATGACTCTGTTTAAACATTACAAAAACAGCAGTAGTTGCTGCTGGCCGACCATTGGTCAGGCTCAGCTCCATGCTTCTATTCTTCTCAACCAATCACTTATCAATCACATGATAGAGCACCTTATGTAAATGTGGACGTTGCATTGCTCATTCATTTGCTGTTTGCTGCTGTCTGTTCTGCAGCTGTTTTTAAAACTTGCTGCGGCTCACCCTCCACCACCCCAACTTCCACCTGTTGTTCTGGATCTGCTTTAATGTGGGTGGATTCGAAGCCCCTATTGATACGGGACACATGTAGTGTGCTCCCTCAGAGTGCCTAAAAGCAGATCCATTCATCACCAAACCAAAATAAATGTATTGCTCATTTCATCAAATATTTTAAATCTTTCATGAGTCGTCTTGACTGAAATGCTATTATGCCACAGTTGAATTTGCCCCGCTACAATTACACTTCAGCATCACCCGCGACACAGACGGGCACCCACATGTAACATGGCATTGGCAGTTCCATGGTCAGGCAGCTCCTGAGAGATGCCTTCTAATCCCCATTCCTCGCTCCTTTGGAGCCGTAATTAGAGACCTGAAATCATTTTTCAAAATGGTGGGCAGAGTTGAACGAGTTCAAGTGAAGAGAGAGGAGCGAAGACACATTAGGCAAACCGACTGATGCAGCCATTAACTGGAGGTGCCTGCCGAGAGATGGAGGGAGAGACAGAGAACCCAGACACACATGTACACTTTCATGTACCACGCACGCACACACACACCTACACACACACTCTCTTTCTGTGCAAATCCTGGAGCTCCCCCTTGCTCTTGCACTCCCTCCCGTGGCTTTTTGACTGTCAAATGTTCACCTCAATGTTTTCTCTGTCTAGCCACCACATGCAGCTGCAGAAGTTATAGCCTCAGGGCCGGCGTAGGAGCTGGCCAAAGCGGGTGCCAAGTCATTGGGGCGGACGTGCCGCCACAAGTGAAATGTATTTAATGTATTATTGCGTTCTCTGCCTAGCTAACAGACAGGCAAGAGTTAGGAAAACCACTAGCCCTGAAACATGACTGACGTAGGTGTGTGTGTGTGTGTGTGTGCATAATTATGTTATTTTCAGGCCAGAAAAGAACATTATGTTCTTTTCGGCTGCCTCAATGGCCAAATGCTAATCTTATTCTAGGTCAAACTGTTGTTTGTCTGTTCACATGCAATCTGGGAACCCAGCGCCCACTTGTAGGCTACTGCGTACATGTTATGACGAAACTCCCCGACAGATTCAAACACAGAGCAGAATCTGTTCTTGAGAGATTAGTTCACATGTGGTATGCCTCTAATGTTACTTCATTCAAGAAAATTGCATGCAATTAAAAATCCATTACACCTCCATCCATGCACCATTACACTATCAGCAGCAAAATGGTAAGAGAATACAGAATGCATGCAGAATGCAGACACAAACAATGGAGTAAAATAAAATAAAAGGGGCAGAGGGTAGAGAGCGGTGACAACAGATGGGCTGAGCATGGCTGGTGAAGCATTAAGCTTGTGGGAGGATCAAGGAAAATCATACGGTAAATTAAACGGTACCTTAACTGCTCAAACTATCCACGTTCTGTGTATTCATGACACAAATAGACCTGGAACAATCCTATATATTAAAATTACCGAATGGGTCAGTCGGCCGGCGGACCACAGCGGCCCCCGTCACTATGACTCAGACATAACCATAATATAGAGTTCACTATCTCAGACATAACTATATATAGAGTTCACTATCTCAGACATAACTATATATAGAGTTCACTATCTCAGACAGTCCTTGTTATTATAAAGTTGTTATTCATATTGAAAAAGGAAAAGATAAAATATGCTGCTATTAATTCACAATTTAGCTTTTATGAAAGTGACGGCTATAGATTTAAAACGTGTGCTTAAGTGGTTAAAGTGTGGGCACCATGTAATTAACTTAAAAAAGTGATGACACAGATGTCCCAAAAAAATCACACCCAGTGTTAAGTGAGTGGTGCCTTTGATGAGTTCATTATGCGCATGTGTTGCACTCCTGTTTATGTGAGGGTGCGTTAACTGGTTGCATTTGTGTGTTGCAATCAGCTGCAGCTGTTGAGGCCAGACACAAACATGATGAGGCCGTCCGCAAACATACGGACGAACGGACAGACACACACACAAAGTCAGTCCTTGTGAGTGGTTGGCACCACTCCAAAAACCCTCAATATACATTTTCGGTCATAATTGTATGAACAAACATAATGGAACGGTAAACAGTGGAATGCCCTCCCTTGAGTCCTGAAATCCCTAAATTCTCTAGCAAAAGTAAAAATGACCTTAAATCATGGCTTCATCTCAACATTAACTGGATGGGTTAGATCCCTACCCTGGATAGCCCGCTCCTCTGACTGCATCGGATTCTTCTCTTAGTGTACCTCTTGTCCTATATGCATTTTTTACGGTGTGGCCCTGCAAAAGGCTAGCCATCTACTGTATGAGTGTGAGTGCGTGCGTGTGTGCCTGCGTGCGTCCATCTGTGTGTCCGCCGGACCGATCAGCGCCAAACTTTGTATGCACACTGCCAATTTCTCAATCACTCAAAGGTTTTATACTTTTTGAAAGAAAATAAAATGTAACTTTAATTTTGTAATGGAAGTCAAAGGGGCCTGATCTGGCTGAAACCTTGCCTACATTTGGAGTCATACATCATATATGTTATAGAATCTTATATACATTGGTGGTTAATAATGAATAAATATGTAATGGTTTAAAGGAGAATTTTGGACTAAGGTTTTCTTACCTTTTCTATGATGTTATGATATCTTAGGATGATTGGTACAGTAGAAAAATGTCATAACTCCATCCAGGGTCCGCTACAGCTTAAAACGTGCGCGGATAGGCCTTGCGCTAGATCGCATATTTTAATTTCTTTTTTTCTTTTTTTTTGTTGTGAGATCTGACGCTCATAGTGACAGAACACTATGCAACCCCCCCCCAAAAAAAGAAAAAAAAACAGAAGTCTCGCTAGACGAGATTGAAATCTCGAGATTTCAATCTCGACTAGCGAGATTATTTATTTTATTTTTTTGACAGTGTTCTGTCACTATGAACGTCAGATCTAAAAAAATAAATTAAAAAAAAGCTACTAAAATATGCGATCTAACGCAAGGCCTATCCGCGCGCGTTTTAAGCTGTGGCGGACCCGGGATGGAGTTATGAAATTTTTCTACTGTACCATTCATCCTAAGATATCATAACATCATAGAAAAGGTAAGAAAACCTTAGTCCAAAATTCTCCTTTAAACAGGGAGGGGGTTTGCTCTAGCTACTTTTTGATGTCAATTTGGACAGACATGGGGGCTACTGTCGCCCTGATTTTAGTTTCCAGTCTAGGCCTGTTAAAAATTACCATAAATAACCTTCAAATAATCCTTTACAAAAACACGTAGGTTCGATCCATTCGAATATGGAATATTATACAACAGGTAGTTCCGACCAAGCAATCTGATTGGTTGAAATAGCTATCTAGCCGTGCTTCAAACCAGCATCATAACACGGGCCTAATCACATTAATAAATCACTCCGCACTGCAGTCCGCACCTGATTAGACCATATATGGCACAGCTGTGCTGTGACGTCACGCTGTCCCACGGTAGGAAAACAAACAGCACGGCGAAAATAGCCGATCTACAAGTTCACAACGCGTCGCCAGGTATCGCACGGCGAAAATAGCCGATCTACAAGTTCACAACGCGTCGCCATTTGTCGCGTCGCGTTGTCAGCTTGTAGATCAGTTATTTTGGCCACGTCTACTTGACACGGTCGTACGACGGAGCATATCCTACAGGAATTCATTCCACTGCGCAAGCATTGATAGCTCAGCTGTGTTGATGAGACGGTGCCTCAGGCTCATAGCGCTGCTACAGGGACTATTTAATGTTTCAGTCAAAAACTCTTCTCTTTACAGGGAAACGAAACATTTTTATTATGAATTGCTCCACAATATGAATACATTTGGATGTGTTTTGTTGGTAACTGTTGTATAATCGCAATATTACACTCGAGGGTGTGCTTTACCTTACATTATTGGCACTTCAGTGATGCTCGCGGAACTCGGCTTCGCCTCGTTCCTGACCGCATCACTGGCGTGCCAATAATGACGGTAAAGCACACCCTCTCGTGTAATATTGCTTAATTCGTTAACACCCCTAGTTTGGTCTTGTACAAACATAAGTGACACGGCATAAATGATCAGCATCCTTTATCATAGCCTTTCTTCCATTGCCGTGTGCCATTTCGCACAACACACACAACACCAAGTCCAATACAATGTCATCACATGCACCACACAGACACAATGATGGAGGGAGGTAGGGACATGCCCCTGGCGAGAGATTTGCACACAACTGAGCACCCTTTTCTAGTTGTAAGTGCCATCTGGAAACCCACTTCCTGTCACAATGCCCTGACAATCCAGATGCGCTGTTACATGCAAGTACACGAACATAGACTGCTCCCACATTCCCATACACACATGGAAAAAAATCAGAACGGCCACTTAAAAACACACATACACAGCAAGAGAGCAAGGAGAGCAAGAGGTATGTGATTGAGTGCACAATAACATCACCATGGTGACTGCAAATGACATGCATTCACACGAGACCCACACACATCCCCAGATGCAGGCTATCAAAAGGCAAACACACACTTGCTCAAAACATTAAAACCCCATCAGGCGGAGAGCAATGCAAACCTCAGAGACACTGCCAATTACAGACACAATGTTGTACCTTGTTGATAGAGAACAGCCACCGTGAAATGTGCAGAGCGACTCAAGAGCCTGAAAGCTCACCTTCAATTATGGAGAGCGACTCAGAGCCTAGGAGCTTACCTTGAATCTATATGACACACCAAATGTAGCAATACATTTGAGGTAAAGGCAGTGGCGGAACAACTGAAAGCCGGGCCGGGAGGCACAGCACAGTGATCAGGCCCCCCCTTCGCGCACGCGCGGAAAAAAATTGCGGGTTTTCGGCGGATTCGGTCACTTTTTGGGGGGCTTTTTGTCACTTTATTTCGGTTTTAGGTTTAGGGTAGGGTTAGGTTAAGGTTATGTTGTTTAATTCTTATTTTTGCCTGATTTTACCGATTTATTATCTGACGGCCCGGGCCCTCCTGGGTCGCGGGCCCGGAGGCGGCCGCCTCCCTGGCCTCCCCGGACGCTCCGCCACTGGGTAAAGGTATTTCAAACCTTTAGCTATGTGGGTTAGGGTTAGGGTGAGTGACTCACCATATGCAAATTATTGTCCATATTGGCTCCTCGGGGGCGAACTGGGTGTGTGTGTGTGTGTGTGTGTGTGTGTGTGTGTGTGTGTGTGTGTGTGTGTGTGTGTGTGCGCGCGTGCGTGCGTGCGTGTCCATGGCTAATCTTGCAAACCACTGGACCAATCAGTATAAAATGTTTGTTGTGCATGCTGCCAGTAGGCCAAGAAAGTCAATCCCCAAATACGTTTCACATTTTGTGAAAAAAAAGAAACAAAATCTCAAAATCTGAGGATCTACATGAGAACAGCAAGGCTTCAATGTTGATCTTGGATTTTATCTTTCATATTTCATGAATTCATAATCTCCAATCCATCGTACTGCCGCTAGAGCAGTTGTGGGCCAGAAATCATCAATATCAGAGATTTACCCAGTGTTGTTAATATAATATGTATGATGAAATCTGCCACTGACTGGCACCGACAATGTATCATGTATCTACCTCGTCTATCTTTCAACCTGCACGTATCTGATCGTACCGAGACAAAATCAATCAGCAGACAATTCTCATCTCAAATCTCACAAAAGAACCCACCATGTACTGTAGGCTACACGTCGACAGAAAACGTCAACATATTGATCTCTCTGTTCTCTCTCTTTTGCAGACCTTTGCGGCACAGCCGGAGTTCCTCTCACCACAGAATCAACTGTGAAAGCTGACACACACATACTGTACATAAATCACACTGCATTGTTGGCCGCCAAACACAACCAGTTACTGGTGTCACATGCTGCATTAACGGTTAGCTTAAAAATAAATAAATACAAATATTTTTCACACCTACAGATCGACAGGTGCGTTGGGACTCGGAGAAGACTATGGGCCAACTAATGCAGAAGAAAGGACTCGCACACACTATATCCTTTACTTGCAAATACAACTATTTAGTATAAATGGCATAAATAATGTTGCAAATCCCAGTTTTGGGGTTTGTGCTGCAAGTGGCTGTGGGTTTCAACTTGGCCCATCGCAAACTTGTGGTCTGAACTAGGCTTTACAGTACCCTCTGTTCTCTGTATTAAATTAGGTCCATAATAGCCCCTGTGTGTATGTGCTTGTATTCTGTACGGTGTTCTATGTTTCTGAATCTCACCTCAGATTACATTTTGCCATTTTGTTTGTTCTGACCTTTTGTTTGTTTTTCACCACGTCTGGGTTTTGGATTTTTGCGATAACAAACAACATATAAGCAACTTTCAGTCTGTCTCCTTCATACTTTGTCGCACAGTGGTTTCACTCATTAAAATAGTTTTCACGCTAACAATGCAGAGGACACCCACCAGTGGAGGAAAATGCACTCAAATTTTTTACTTAAGTAAAAGTAGCAATACCACAATGTAGAAATATTCTACAGTACTCTCCCCCCTCCTTTTTCTTCTTCTCCCTTTCTGAAAAACAACAAAAATGATGGAGCTTGCACGGGAGAGCTTTTTTTCTGCATAGTTAGAGTGAAAATATATATGGCAAGTGAAAGCACTGTGCAACAAAGTATGAAGGACACAGACCGAAAGTTGCTTGGATCTTATGTTTGTTGTTACTGCAATGGATGCTGTCAATGTTTCAAGAGCCTTAAATGGCACAGGAAGGAACAGCCAAAATGGTGGATGAAAGTCTGCGACTGTGACCTTTGTCAAGCTTTGACAGAATCAAACTCCTGTTCAAAGATGGGCTGAGATACTTTACCCATCTTGTCACAAGCTGTCTCTGTCTCTCACCTGTCTCCATCCTGTTTCATCTGTCATTTCCCCACTTCTGGACACGTTCACCTTCCATCCACCTCACCTCACCTCAATCCCATCTATAAAAACCAGTTTCCATCCCCATCATCAGCCCTGCAGTTCCCCTGCCCATCTAATCACCTGCTCTCACATTCCCTCGCCAACCATGCTGCTATATAAGTGTCCCAACTTACTGACAGATAGGCCTACGCAGTGTTAAGCCTGGTTCAGAACAAAGGTTTGTGACGGGACGAAACCCGTTTTTTGTACGTTGCATAGAAAAATGGCAGTGGTCTGAATTACCTCGTCGCAGGTCAGCTGATGTCGGTTAATGAATTTTCATGATATTCGGCTTGTTGACACAACAAGTTTCAGAACGTATGCCATTATAAGGGCCCGATCACTGCACCAGTGCGAAGCCATATTGAAATGCATGGAATTATTATACTATGCAGTTTTGAGGGCTTTAAGGTGCTCAAAAGGTTTTGCACACGTTACATATCACAAGTGGTGAAACATTATGTATCAAGAACAAGCACACCATTCAAAGTAATAGGGCGACAGAAGATAACATGGCTCGATTTTATGGGTCTCAAAAATGTGTGTGGCAAAATGGTTAAATAGCAGCCCCACAAAATGTCAATGTTGAAGCCCCATATTACGGTTTCAATTACATGTTAAAAAAAAATTGGTTTAAAAAAATTAACATGCGAAATAAATGTAAGAGTCATGGTCTAAAGACAATTAAGTGCCAATACTGTGTCAGAGTCATTGCGTCACATACTGGCAACATGAATCATAGTCATAGCACGGCCTACTGGTGACTGGAACTTATTGTTGCTATACTTTTACAAACTACTCCTACATATTAAAAACTGCCCTTTACAGAGGTGCGAGGGCCCCGGTCATCGCTGCTTGCAGCTTTAATTTTACTGTTTGTCTGTCTCTCTTGCAGCTGTTGCACTCTCGTATCCCCCGTTTACTGTTTAAATCCCATGGCCTGGAGGGACTGCTTGGATCGCTGTGGCTGTCTAGTAGGAAAGGTTGTTGTGCTGTCAGGTGTTTGCACATCAAGGATGTATGTTGGCATGACAAGTACCGCTGCTATGGAGACGCTGAGTGGTCTCCACTTGTCGCTTTGATGAAGACCTTCTACAATAGTTTTATAATGATGCAAACCACGTTTTTTGGGGATTCATCTCATCGCACATTTTTTGGTCTGAACTAGGATGTACCTTTGGTTCCCAATGTTGGCTCCATAGATCCTGTGAGTTTTTGCCAGTACTCTGAGCTACACTTCAGATTACTTTTTGCCTTCCTTTTGTTTAGTCTGACTTTGTGTTACCCCCTCTGGGTTTTGGACTTTTTCTCCTCTCTTTTTGGTTTGTTTGCCTGTTCATACTTTCTAAATGCGTCCTGCCTGCCAGTAACATGTCCCTACATAGTTCTGTGGCCTTCAATAATACAAGATGAAGCTACATATACAAGATTGCACGTGGTATCTAGGTGAAACCCCAAAGAGTGTGTGTGTGTGTGTGTGTGTGTGTGTGTGTGTGTGTGTGTGTGTGTGTGTGTGTGTGTGTGTGTGTGTGTTTGTTTTGGCAGTGAGAAAATAAAGTAGGTACAGATAAGGACGATGTAAAAAGCAAGGGTGAGGACACATTGTGAACGTGTAAGTGAGTACCCCTTCCATCTCTCTCTCTCTCTCTCTCTCTCTCTCTCTCTCTCTCTCTCTCTCTCTCTCTCCACCCCTCTCTCTCTCTGTCTCTCTTAGTACCTCTCAGACACAGCAGAGTGAGAGAAGGGCTGTCTGAACTCCCTATCTGAATTCCTTATTGCAAGGCTATAGGCTGACCACACGACCAGAGATTTAAAAGGTGTAACTGAAAACAACAGAGTGAAGAAAAGTGCCTGAGCAAGTAAAGCAAGAAGATGCGAATGGAGATAAATATACAGAACTAAGGACGCATCACCGAGGAATTTTCTTTCTATATCGCATTTCTAAAATCATCACAGGTAGGGTCTCTTCTCTTCTCTTCCACAATTTCAGTCATACAGAAATGAGTATTCGATTTGGAATGTTGTTGTAGCTTATAAATGATGTAAACAAGAAAGCAGGAATTAGAGACAAACTGTATTAGTTGATTAGTTTAACGAGTATCTAAATTACTATATACTATAAATTATGAATAATTGTCAAAACTTGCGATTTGTCAATGTTGACAAGCAGTGTGTGTGTGTGTGTGTGTGTGTGTGTGTGTGTGTGTGTGTGTGTGTGTGTGTGTGTGTGTGTGTGTGTGTGTGTGTGTGTGTGTGTGTGTGTTTCTTAAAATTGCTACAGAGGTTGCACTTAAGCACAGCAGTGGCTCCGATTACTCAGCATGTGAGAGGCAGTGGGAGAGAATGACATTCACCAACATAGATAATTGTTAAACTGTACAGAAGAGCCGTTATATCATTTCAATTTTGTTTTTAGACAGCTCTTATATTAGGTGACAGAATGTTCATCATCATTTATTTATTTTCATTTTGTAGTCACACTAAACTGTAAAAGATTGTATTTGGAAGAGGTGAAGCATTTACTGCAAAATGACATGCATATTGACATGCATATTGTAATAATAATTAATGTTGTAATAATAATTAATTTTGTAATTAATAATCAATTAACCACTTAAACCATATACTTCACTAACCAGTGTCCCCCAGGAGTCTATACAATGCCCCCTCCTTTTTCCCCTCTTTACCAAACCTCTTCGCCTAAAATAGCTGATCAACATGCACACAACGCATCGCAATGCATTCCTTATTTTTCCAGCTCTGTCATCAAATTGCATATTCAAACTAGAAAAAGTGCTCCTCGGAGCACAGGTCTCCGCTAGGTTAGGTAGGTTATTGTGGGCCAGCAATGTTGATGGAATATGACAAATTCTTGATCACATGACTATAGAGATAATGTGTACCGATTTGCATGGTGTTTGGCGCTATAATAGAGCAATGTGAAAAGGGTGGCATTTGTTCCTTATCGTAGTGGGAATGTGCTTGCAAAGTTCCACAGCAATCGGACGCCGCGTTCATGATTTGAGGCATTTTGTTCAAAACGGGGCACTCCTGCAAACTCTAGATGCCAATCTTAGCCAATCATGGCTAATCATGTGTACCAATGTGCGTGATGTTTGGACTGGCGGAGACAGACAAGTTAAAACTATATACCGTAGAAGACCACTCAAAGTTACCACATTATAGCCCTAATCAAATGAATAGAAAATTATTCAATTCAAAGGAGCTTTTATTGGTATGAGAAAACATACATTTACATTGCCAAAGCAAGTGTCAAACTATAATAAAAACAGTTAAACTGCATTTAAAGGTACTGTAGCAGCTCTTTTTAGATGTGATTTGTATTCACATTTAATTGTCTCTAACGAGACTTTAAGCTTTGCTAGAGCCAGAAGATTATTTAGGAAGGGACATGGGTTGTGTGTGTGTGTGTGTGTGTGTGTGTGTGTGTGTGTGTGTGTGTGTGTGTGTGTGTGTGTGTGTGTGTGTGTGTGTGTGTGTGTGTGTGTGTGTGTTGTGGGCGGGTTGGCAGGGCGGCAGAGCTCTTCAAAGATTTGAGAGAGACGGGGGGGATATTAACAATAAAGCAAGCAGAAGGGGGGGATCCTGGGGGAGGCGGTGGGGAGGTTGGGAGGTTGGGAGGTTGGGGTTTCAAAGAAAGATCGGAGGTGGAGGCAAACACCAGGGAGCCTTCAATGACTCAGAAAAGAGCTGCTCAGCCTGGATGAGACAAAAAGTCCATAGCAACAGGGTTTCCAGGCAGGGATGAATCTCTAAAAGGCATCAGAAGTAAACATTGTCAGGTCCATAGCCGCTAGGGTTGGGACTCGTTAGGATTTTAACGGTTCCGATTCCTTACCGATTCCCTCTTAACGATTCCGATTCCTAACTGTTCCGATTCCCAGTTCCTCTCTCTCTCTATATATATATGGTCAGGTAGCTCTCGTGCACATCCAGGGTAGAGGTGCTGGTTTGGCAAGATAATGCATATAAGAAAGAAAAACCTTCCCACTGCTTCTCTTAGAAAGGGACCACACACTCCAATGACGATGGACAGGACTCAGACTCGGTTAATGCTTCATTTTTGCTTTATTCGCACGACGCCAACACGGAGAAACGCCGTGTTGGCTTCTTCTTCAAAGGTCGAAGGAGACGACCAGTTTGCAGCCGAGCAAATCTCCTGAACTGAAACCCCCCTGGAGAGGGCAGAAGATGTAGCCACGCCTCTAGTAGATTATTATCTTCTTCCGAACGTCGCCTACTCCCAGGGAACCAGGCCCTCCTTCTCTGGAGTTGGCCCTGGTCGAGGAGGAATGGAAGCCACTCGGTGTCGACTGACGTGACGAGGAACGTCCCCTGCCCGCGGGCCTCTCCTGGCGAGGCCTGAACGCGGCGGGGGGGGGGGGGGGGGGGTAGGTGCCAGGACGCCAGACGCTGCCTCCTTCCTTGCCTTCGTTGACTCCGTGGGGGTGCGAAGAAGGTCGGAAGCACCCTGAAAGAGGTTGTCTGGCTTTAGAGGGAGGGCTAGCAGCACTTTCCTCGCATTTCCGCCCTCCTTGTGGAAGATGGCGAGGTCGAGCCACTTTACCCTTTCAATGGCCGCGCAGTTGTCGATGGCACGGCCCGTCCACATGATGCCGTGGCATGTGCAGAGGATGGAAAGTTGCATGAGCCGCTCCAGCTCCTTCACATCCTTGCCCCACGCTCCTCTAAGCTCGCCTAGCCGGGCGCTCCGCTGTCCCGTGGTGCCACATTCGCCGGAGGGCCCATAATTCGGGGCCGCTCGTCCTCGAGCGGGGCCGCTAGCCCCGCGGCGAGGGAAGCCCCACCGTGACCACCCCTAATCACTCCTGCGAGGGACCTAGCCCTCGCTAGGCGGGCGTCGAGGTGATGCACGGTGTAAACAGCGCAGCCCTTGCAGGCGTCCAGGTCGCCGGGAAGCATCCTGGCGCAGAAGGCATGGTTGACCCCCAGGCATGAAATGCAGACGCGGTGGGGGTCGTCGGCTGCGACGAGGTATCTGCATTCCTCCAGTCCGCATTCCCTGGGAGGCTCCATCGTGGTAGCTGGAAACAAAGAGCTAAATAGCACGTTAGCCTAGCCTAGCTTAATCTAGCCTAGCCACAGAAGCGTTAGCCTTTAGCCGCTAGCTGTAGCTGTTCAGGCTAACCGAGCCACGAGGGAAAACTGGAGAGGATAGAAAGAAAATAATAAAGAGAAAGTCACAGGAGCGTGCTTTTTAGCAAATATATAAAACGAAAAGCCTGTGGGAGATACACAGGAACTCCGCTTTGGGTTAAGCTGGTTTTCGAAAATATATATCTATTGTTGTATGATGTTATGCGTGCGCATTCGCAAGCAGAGAGAAGTAAGAGGGCGTTCCTGAGTCACATGGGGGGTTTTATACCCCATCGGACTACCGGTCACGTGACATGACCCTCACAGCCAATCACTTTATTGGTCCAGGAGTGTATTGTATGTTGCTCTGTGCATCGCCTGAGGGCGCTGTTGTCCCATAGTGAGTATATTACGAGAGAGAGGACCAGAAACATGTCGCGAATATGAAGAACACATGGATGACTAGTAGGTCAGTCTCATCTTAGACCAGCTTGCAAGCTGGTAAAAAGTTACATAAGGCCGCTTTAAAGGGATACTAGGTAACTTCGCAGATCTGTACACACACATTCCCCCCTCTCCTCTCTGACAGGTATCAAAGTGATTGCTGTCTTTGATGCATTCATTGATTAGAGAGAGCACTAACGAGGTTGACACTTTTATGGCCCTATCAATCAACTCAATGCACAACCCCTTTGAAGTTCAAAGGGATCAATTAAGAGCTCCGGCCGAGCCGCCCCCTCTCCCCCACAGACTTTTCAGTCCCTGCAAGGCATGCATGTCAATATAAACAGGGTAATGTCAACATAAACAGTGGAACAAAACCAAAATACAGCCAGAGGGATGTGTCTTTCTGCAGGAAAACACACCTGCATAATTATATAGTGGCTGATAGGTGTAAAAAAATGCTAAATAAATATATATATATATATATTGTAATTTAGGCTCAAAGTTACCTAGTCTCCCTTTAATGAACTAATTGATATATTTTATGTTAAGTAGATTTTAAGAATGAGAGCTTTGTTTAAACTACAGTTCTGTCAGGACAACTCATGAATGGATAAAGACAACTTATGAAGGATAAGATATTTTTATTGAATATAAAATGAGCAATATATTTATAATGATTTGGCGATGAATTGGATCTGCTTTTAGGTACTCTGACGGCTGCACCCCATGACTGACAAAGCCCTGGGTAGGCGAGCAGGCCTGGCGGAGATCTGCACTCGGAGGAGCCCCGTGCACTTTTCTAGTTTCCGCAATGTGTCAGCAACATACTGTATGGATAGTTTTGAAAAAAGGACGGCTGAGGAGGTTATGAGGTACAAAATCCCTCTCAGAGGGAAAACAAACACTACAAGGTGGTGGTAATTAATTCATGGAGAGAGATGGCACACACTGTCCACTGCGTCTGTTGGCAGAAACAGCAAATTCTCAGAGACTAATCATATCAAAGCACGTCGGAGGTTGATGTAAACAAACCTGTGGTAAAATCACCATTCCAGCAGTGAGTGGGCGGGTCTAACATTCAGAACCCATCAGAGCAGAGCTGCATTGAGTATGAAACACTTTTGTCCTCGCCAAACTTTCTTCTTTTCGGAAAGCCCTGATTCGGAAAGCCCTGATTCAATTCATCCCCTGAGCAAGCAGGCAGGCCTTAGCTCAATGGTACAAATGTCGGCACTTGCGCAGGAAACTGGGTTCAAATCCAGGGTAGAAGAGGAAAGTTACATAGTGCAGCTTTAAGTAGTTGCCTTTACACCCATAGATATCTTTGAGGGTGCCCTGTGTCCTTTCCTAATCACAATACCTTAAATCAGTGATTCTCAACCTTTTTAAATTTCAAGGACCCCCAGTTTGATATGCATTAAGCCACGGGCCCCCATTTGATAGGATTGTTGTTGTTTTGTTCTTTTTTCTCTGAGACCCCAATCTACACATAAAATCCTCTGTGTTAATTGTGTGCTTGCTGCAGCAGCAGCGAGCACACTATTGATGTTCTCACTATTTATTTATTCTCCCCAAAACTTTGGCACGCAACTAGTCCTACCTACATACTTACACCTAAAAACCCCATTTAAACTGTAAAAAGAATCAGCTTACTGTGGACACGTATGCTTGTACTTTTCATTTTTAAATCATTTGTAGTTTTTGAAATATTTAACTTTAAGCACCCAATGCATTTCCAATGGGTTTTGCTAGTGGGGAGAGAGAAGGACACAGGAGAAATGCCCCATGTTTTCGTAAAGTCACTGCGGCCGCATTCTTTACATTAAAGATTTTTTTTTTACATCACCAAGATTGCACAGGTTGCTGAAAATGAGCACTTGTGCTCAGCTACTACCCTGGGTTGAAAAAAAAACAAAAAAAACAGGTCTGCTCTACGATTTAATCGAAAGATCTAAGCTGTGTGATGTAAACATTTTTGAGTTAAGACCATTAACCCTTCCATTGTGTTAGGGTAATTTTTGACCCGTTTTTAAGTTTAAATAGGTAAAAAGTACCCTTTACATTTCTTTTTTGGAACAAGGCTTCATATCCTCAGAAACAGCCATTTTAATGCAACAAAATTAATTACCACCATTTTAGTTAATTCTGATCAATGTTCATGTTTGAGAGTGAGAGAAACTTCCTCAATTTCAATTTGCTATTAGGAGTAAAATAAAGCTTGGGTTTATGAAAAATAAACAACTTTTTACCTTCGCTGGATCTGTCCTTGGTACCACCTTGAATACTGTGGAGGAGGTGGCCAATAGCAGGATGAAAACTAAACTCCTGGCCATCATGGACAATCCCTCCCACCCCCTACATGACACTGTGAAAGGGCAGAAAAGCTCCTTTAGCAACAGACTGAAACACCTAAGTTGCAAGAAGGAGCGCTATAGGAGATCTTTTCTGCCTACAGCAATAAGACTGTACAACTCCACATCTGGTTGGCTTGATCAGGCTGATCAGGCTGATCAGGCTGTTTAGGATGAGGGATGTGGGATCACTGGGATGCAAGCCATCGGACTCTTTAGTAGTGTTTGGTCTGTCAATTGTCAATTTTTAATATTGTAGGTTGACTATGCTTAGATGCCTATTTTAGATGTTTTCTATTACTATAATGTGTTTTTATTGATGTCTCTATGAGAGTTGCTGTAACTGTAACACCTTAATTTCCCCTCGGGGATGAATAAAGTAACTAAGTAACTACCTACCTACCTACCTACCTACCTATGGTATATGGGTACATTTTTTTAAAATAGTAAAAAAAAAAAAAGAAGTAAAAAAACAGAAACAAGTATTTTATTTTTGGAAGTGTGTTCTAATATTAGTCTATTATAGCTAGAGAACATCATTATCCATTGTCTTCATTATAGGAAATGTAATGAGTGAATTTTGACATTATACATTTTTTATAATTGAAAACGAGCTATATTGAAAGATGAAGAATCATAAAACACGGGACGTGATGTTGAGACTGTCCATTGTGCCAAACTGCCAATAGATGGTGTGCACTCACATGAGATTTGCCTTGATGTTACGAGAGTGGCACGGGAGGTGTCTTTCTTAGACTGGAGTAAGATGTCAATTTCGGGACACATCCTCAGTAGTGTGCCTTTGAATAAGGGGGTGTTTCGGCCTTCAAACACTATACACCCTCATCAAAGGTGGCCAGCCACAGGGTGATCAAGCCTTAGCTTGTGTCCCATGCCCAATCATTAAGATTTGCCTAGTTGTTAAGTGGCTGACACTTAAAGTCCACATCTCACCTCGTCACCCGGGGCAATCAGGCTTTTGCAGTCCGGGCACCCACGCTTTTCAAAGAAAAACTACTTCTCACTACTTTCAGAATAAGGGCACGGTCATACCAAACTATGGCTGCCACGCAGTTGCTCAATTGCTAGCACCATAGGCGATTTTTGATTTGAGCATAAGGGCACAAGCTCTAATAATGATCAGTTCAGACTCAGAGTAAGACCATAATTCAGCCCAGGACGCTATTGAGGATGAATACATCATACTGTATAAAACTAGATAATGGATGCAGAATAAAGAATTATTTCTTTGGTGTAATCAACACTCTTTTGTCAAGCTACCCATGCTACATGGTGGAAAAAACTGCCGAACTACTTGAAAGCTAGGGCACGGTCACACCGAACTTTAATTCTACCTATGAGGGTGGATTCTGACAATGCTTTTCAATGGGAACGGCATGGTTTGATGGTCCTGCGCATCTTTCTTTGTGTCTTGCGTTTATGCGTTCTATACGCGATGTCTATTTGAAGCAGATAAATGCTCGAGACAGATGGTGCTTTTCGCTCCCTGTCCAATCGGGTGAGTGGAAGGCGGACGGTCCCAAGACTCAGAAAGCAACATGGTGCTAGCCATAGGCAATTTTTAGGGGGGGGCATGGAGGCTGGACTTTTTATTTATTTATTTATTTAATATATATATATATTTTATATTTAGAAAAAATATATATGTCTCATATATAGCTTATATTATGTCCACATATATGCCATATATATGTACATATATGTAGAGACATGTATGCAGGCGGCCAATTCCGAATATGTCACATATATATGTGCATACTGTACCAAGTCAAAGAGAGCACTGCCTGGGACCTTGACTGAATTTGTACTGTTTATACTACTATGTCTAGTCTTAAAGCGAGTTGTTTCTTAAAACATCTAACATTAAAACATTGTTTCTTCAGGAACAAAATGTTCTAGTTTAACTCTGAGAGTGTACTCTCAAGACTTAGACCGTTAAGGGTTCCTAACTATCAGTCATTTAGCTGGGAAACTCCTCCAACCCCACTACACAAATATTGTACGTTTTACTCCACTACAATTATTTTACTTACTAGTTACTTTGCCGATTTAGATTATTAAAATTACAAAACATACATTAACCACTTAAGCACCCTGTATATGCTTTCAGCTATTCGAAAACAGCCAATCTACAAGCACACAACGCAACAGAACTTGGTGTGTCTGGTGTGTCTGCAGGACCATGGATCTCTTCATGAAAGAGGAGCTGAGCAGGACAACGAACAGCAGCCATGAAGTCAGACTAGAAGACAGCGGAGGTGGAGGACTCAACGGCAGCGACCCCCTGGACATGTTCTCTGGCATGGAGCTTCTTCGTCGTTTCAAGCCACTCTTCCTTCCCCTCTATTGCCTCCTGGTGTCAGTGGCCGGTGTTGGCAACTCCTTCCTGCTCGCATGCATCCTGGCCGACAAGAAGCTCCACAACGCCACCAACTTTTTCATCGGTAACCTTGCGGCCGGCGATCTGCTGATGTGTCTGAGCTGTGTGCCGCTGACGGCGTCCTACGCCTTCGACAGGAGCGGCTGGGCCTTTGGAAGGCCACTTTGCCACCTGGTCCCACTGCTGCAGGGTGCCACGGTCTTTGCATCGGTGCTGTCCCTTACCGCTATCGCCGTGGACCGCTACATAGTTGTGGGTAGGAGAAGTTATACTTTTTAATCTGTCTTCAAATAATTGGTCCTCACTAATCCTCATCATAATATGGTACCATTTTTGTCTACTTGGTCTGTGGGTCAGAGGAGGGCTGTGTGGACAGTTCAGAAACCCGCCTACCAGTGACATGGGTAATCAAAGCTAATAGAAACAGCAGGCTTTCTATTCCTGGAAAGTTAACATGCTATAATAGAAGCCATTGTTCTTGCATTAATACAATGAAATAAAACATCTGAAATCTTGTTTGAAAAGACCAAACCTGCATACCAATGACGTCACTGATTTAAGCATTTAGCTATTATCCAGAGCGACTTACAGGTGAAAATAGCATAAAGTCTAGACAACAAACAGGGTATATAGTCACGTAAGTGGAGCGCAAAGAAAAACTATAATTTCAGTGTTTCGCCAGCGTATTACATTACACAGGTACATCCCATGAGCCAGGGGGACAGGAACATTGCAGTTGGCTAGCAGTGTAGCCTACTGTAGATCACATGAGCTGGGTGAACAACTTTCCAGTTCCAGTCCATAGCCTCCAATAGCCTGATAGGATGATTGCTCTGTGATTATTATTTCACAAAAATGACATCGTTATCATTGACCAATTAGAAAAATCTTGCTCTGCTGGCAGCGTGCACAAGAAATGACATTGATCGTCCTGGTAGTTTGTGAGATTGGCTGTGGACAGGCAGGCAGACAGATATGGAGTTACATTTGTGTCTTTATTAACCAAACAAAAGAAAAACATTTGAGAGAGAAAAAATATAAACAGAGCAAAGAATAGTTTTGAATGAAAACAAATTAAAACCGCAAGCGAAAAATAATAATTTGTAAGCAAAGGAAATTATATAAACAGAACAAAAAAATATTTTTAATTAAAACAAATTAAAAACGCAATCAAAAAAATATATTTGCAAGCAAAAAAATATAAGATTTGAAAGAAAATAAAAAATTATTGAGAACAAAACTTTTAAAATTCAAGAGTAAAGAAATAAGGAAAAACTGTTTAAACTACATAAAACAAAATACTTAGTAAAATGTTTGGGAAATAAAATGTTTTTAATGTTTTTTTCCTCATTTGCGAATGAAAGTTGTTTTTTCTGATTGCAAAATGCCTTCTCTCTCAAAACCTATGTCTTTGGTCTCGATTTTTTTTTCTCTCTCTTGGATTTGTTTGTGTGAGGGGTTAAAGTTCAGAAGGCGGGTCCTACGCTGATAGATGTAAGACACCTCTCCATTGGTCACTTGGAATCTGAGTGACAACTCCCCCTTCCTTATGTAGCTTGTTGAATGCAGGGATGGA
Source organism: Gymnoscopelus braueri (assembly GCF_963280865.1). Lineage (NCBI taxonomy): Eukaryota > Metazoa > Chordata > Actinopteri > Myctophiformes > Myctophidae > Gymnoscopelus > Gymnoscopelus braueri. Next base: position 36,876,511 of record NC_137606.1, read on the forward strand.
GGTGTGTTACGGCCAGCATGGTTTTTTGATTGATTGAATTATTAGCAGTTTGCAAAAAAAACCTAAAAAACATGAAAGTATAGTGCAAGGTCAGCTAAGAGTATTTAAAACCCAAGAAAGATGACTTGTTTCCATTGGGGTCCTTTGTACTCAATTCATAGAGACATTTAATGACAGACAGATATACACTACTATGCAAAACATCATAAAAAACAAAAAAAAGATGTACAGTAAACAGTTTGAGTAAACAGATTGATGGAATACTTTATTAACAGTAGGATACAGAGGTACAATTGTACAATGATTGTTATAAGGATAACACAAAAAGGCTCGTTTCCATTGTGGTCCTCTGGGACTGAGGTCAGAGCTCCATTCCAGCTCTGGACGCTACACTATTCGTTACAATATTGAGCATTTTAGGCTATTAGCAATTCAGATGATTCCCTAATGTTAGGTTTCTGTTCTACTTACAGTTTGTGATCTGTATTTAAAATTGTTGTATTGTTGTTACTGTTATAGTAGGCCAGTGGTTCCCAAACTTGGGATCGGGACCCTCAGAGGGGGTCCCCAGATTAGCTTAATGGGCAACATTGTTTTCTCTCTCAACAATAAACAAACCAACCTATACAGTATAAGTGTATACAGGGTAACACATTTCTAAAGTGACAATTTAATGACTTTTAAGACCTTTTTAAGGCATTGTGCGCTTGTAGTTCGGCTATTTTCACAATATTTATCTGTGGAACCGAGTCAAACTAAATCTAATGCCTACAATTTCAAGTGCTTGTCAGGGTGGGTGGTCCCCAGTTCAAGTATGATTATTTTGGGGGGTCCCCAGTTCAAATATGATTATTTTAGGGATTCACAGCCTGAAGCACACTATCAGACGAAACGTTTCCAAAGCAGTCTATCTGGAATGGGCCTGGCCAATGGGCCTGGCCAATAGGCCAGTCACTTCAGCCTTGCCTTAATTAGAATAACGAATATAACATAAAATAATGTAGCTTTATTTTATAATTTCAAAGGGTTCCGAGGCTGTGAATCCCTAAAATAATCATATTTGAACTGGGGACCCCCCAAAATAATCATACTTGAAGTGGGGACCACCCACCCTGACCCAGGCATTAGATTTAGTTTGACTCAGTTCCACAGATAAATATTGTGAAAATAGCCGAATTTCAAGCGCACAATGCCTTAAAAAGGTCTTAAAAGTCATTAAATTGTCACTTTAGAAATGTGTTACCCTGTATACACTTATACTGTATAGGTTGGTTTGTTTACTGTTGAGAGAGAAAACAATGTTGCCCATTAAGCTAATCTGGGGACCCCCTCTGAGGGTCCCGATCCCAAGTTTGGGAACCACTGGCCTACTATAACAGTAACAACAATACAACAATTTTAAATACAGATCACAAACTGTAAGTAGAACAGAAACCTAACATTAGGGAATCATCTGAATTGCTAATAGCCTAAAATGCTCAATATTGTAACGAATAGTATAGCGTCCAGAGCTGGAATGGAGCTCTGACCTCAGTCCCAGAGGACCACAATGGAAACAAGCCTTTTTGTGTTATCCTTATAACAATCATTGTACAATTGTACCTCTGTATCCTACTGTTAATAAAGTATTCCATCAATCTGTTTACTCAAACTGTTTACTGTACATATTTTTTTGGTTTTTGTTTTTATGATGTTTTGCATAGTAGTGTATATCTGTCGGTCATTAAATGTCTCTATGAATTGAGTACAAAGGACCCCAATGGAAACAAGTCATCTTTCTAAGGTTTTAAATACTCTTAGCTGACCTTGCATTATACTTTCATGTTTTTTTGTTTTTTTTGCAAACTGCTAATAATAATAATAATCAAAAAACCATGCTGGCCGTAACACACCTCCATCCCTGCATTCAACAAGCTACATAAGGAAGGGGGAGCTGTCACTCAGACTCCAAGTGACCAATGGAGAGGTGTCTTACATCTATCAGCGTAGGACCCGCCTTCTGAACTTTAACCCCTCACACAAACAAATCCAAGAGAGAGAAAAAACAAATTGAGACCAAAGACAGGTTTTGAGAGAGAAGGCATTTTGCAATCAGAAAAAACAACTTTCATTCGCAAATGAGGAAAAAAAACATTAAAAACATTTTATTTAGCACAACACATTTTATTACCCAAACATTTTACTAAGTATTTTGTTTTATGTAGTTTAAACCGTTTTTCCTTATTTTTTTACTCTTGAATTTTAAAAGTTTTGTTCTCAATTATTTTTTATTTTCTTTCAAATCTTATATTTTTTTGCTTGCAAATATATTTTTTTGATTGCGTTTTAATTTGTTTTAATTTAAAATATTTTTTGTTCTGTTTATATAATTTCCTTTGCTTACAAATTATTATTTTTTGCTTGCTGTTTTAATTCATTTTCTTTCAAAACTATTCTTTGCTCTGTTTATATTTTTTCTCTCTCAAATGTTTTTCTTTTGTTTGGTTAATAAAGACACAAATGTAACTCCATAGACAGACAGTACTGAATGAAATTATGTTTGCAATGATGCACCCATTCTTCCCGTCTTGAGGTTATGTTTTGTTACAGTGTTGTAACAGATGCAGTGTTTATTTTGTCTGCAATCTGTTTGGTTTGTGAATAATTGTATTTGTCTGCATCTTTCTTCTCTGGTTGTCTCAGCCCACCCGGTGCGGAGGAGGATCTCGGTATGGGGCTGTGGGGCAGTGGCTCTGGGTGTCTGGCTCTTGTCTTTGGTTCTGGCTGCCCCTCCTTCTCTGTTCATTAACTATGTGGATCTACGGTCTAGTGGCATAGACTTGATAGTGTGTGAGGAATTCTGGCCCAACAGAGGCCATCTGCGACTGCTCTACTCCTGTTTCATCCTCGTAGTCTCCTATATGATCCCATTGCTGTCGGTCAGCGTTTCCTACTGCGCCATCACCATCAGCCTTAAACGCCTTTCTCTGCCCGGAGAACCTTCGTCCCAAAGCCAGCGATGCTGGAGCAAAAAGAGAAAGAAGACCTTTTCCCTGCTAGTGACATCTGTGCTGGCCTTCGCCCTCTGTTGGCTGCCATTCCAAGTGAGTAAAACATTTTATGTTATCCCAAGAGATTAACACAATCTTTAAGCTATATACTGTACTCAACTTGGACGCCCTGTTTTATGCCGTTTACCTAAACTTTTCTTTGTTTGTTGACTTCATGACTTCAGGATTGACTCATTGATTGATTGATTGATGTGAAGCAAATAGAAGCAGAAGCTAACCAGCCAATATATTATTATTACTTTTTAAAGGAGTAATGAGTAACAACAAAGGTGCAATTTGGGGAAATGGCAAATGTGGTTGCACCGACGCGAGTCGTGGGTAGCGGCCGCCGGGACCTGAGGAATACGCTGGGAGGAATAGCGTTGGAGGCCATGCAACATGCGATTCAAATTTGGTGCTGATCGGATCCTGATCGCATCATATGTTCGTGATATGTGGCGTTTAGTTTTATAGAAATCGGCTCCTCCCACAAAGTTTGTCACGTCACTCCTGAGATCACCTGTATTTCATTTTGAGAGGATTGATCCTCCCAAAAATCATGTTTTTGCATCAACTGGTTACATGTTGTGTATGGGTGGAATTTTGGAAATGCTTTTGGCAACCCTCCCACTACTTTGGAAGCCTATTACGGATGAATGGTAGGGAGACTAGGGACTGTCAAAATTTCTCTTAAATATGTTTATCACATCGGTGCAGAGATCATGTGTTTTGTGACATTTGGACAAAATCTGCAGGAGGAGGAGCAAAAAGTGTGTTTTGAAGAAAATTCTAAATGGTGGAAAATCAATACAGACGCAAATGGACGTGGCCTATATGGGGAGTTGCGTCATGACCCAAGGGAATCCAGGGAAAAAAATATGTTTTAATTCTACGACCTACGGTTCAAGAGTTAAAGGCCGAAAAGTTAAGTGGGCTGTTATAGTACTATAAAAGTAAAGTGGGCTGTTATAGTACTATAACAGCCATGGTGGCACTATACACCATGACTGGTGTAATATTTCTTTCATATGTAGGCCTCTGGACTATGAACCTCCCCTTCAAGTGTTGTAACTGCAGCCCAGTTTCCGAGAGAAAAATACCATTCCCATTCAGGTCAATGAGAAATGTATTTATTAATACATCCTCCTATAATTCGACAAAGCTCTGTGTGTCCCTAAAAATCTCTTTGCCCAGTTCTCCTCAGTGGCTGGAGCAATTGATCTGCATTTGCACACAGCCATTACCATTAATTACCATGTGCACGGAACACTGAAGCCTGTTTTTCACTTTCCCCAAATGTCAGCTGTTTATTAGCGTTTTGGATGAAGAATGGGTGAAGGTTCACAATAATTCATAAATCCTTTACTAAATCCCTAACCTAATAGTACTAGTCAAAAATAAATAACAAAAAGACAATGACAGGACTTACTGTAGCCTACTTACCTACGAACGAAAAACACACAGGAGAAAACAAGGGGAAAAGCATGAATGAATTAACCAAACAAAATGACAATTCACCCCTTCAGCTCTGTGACGAGGTTTACAAAAGGTGAATTAAGCAAAAGACAAACTAGATATAACTGAGGATTAAACTTAACAAAATACAAGGCAACTAAATGCAAAAGGACTCAAGGCTAAATTGTTGTGGGGGAAAAGAGTACTAGATTCTCTGCTACTGTTGCCTAGGGCCATAAGGGCAAACTGGAGGTTTTATAGAGAAGGGCTAATGGCCACAGCCAATCAGTGGCCAGGCCATTAGCAGAGCCACAGGTGTCAGTCCATTCGGTAATCAGCACAAGCACACAACCGTTTTTTCGCACTGTTTAATTACAGCAGCTGTTTTTTCTTATTTATTTATTTTTACACATGCTTCTTTATTGAAAATAACCCATTAAGATGATCCATCTAGTTTTCAAGGGGGTTCACAGATAACAGAATACAGAATTCATACATTTATACAAAATAATGGACAAATCGAACAACATCAACCAAAGAAGGAAAACAAAACAAAACATACAACAATAACACTAACAACATGATCATAATGATCTGTTATAATGATGATTTGTCAAAACATGAACAAGTAGTCTCAAGGTGAGACTTGTGCCAGTTCGTGCCTGGATAAGACGGAAACGACAATACCGGCCACGGAAATCGAACCACTAGCGGATTTTAAATATAGACAGTGAAAATGTGTACAAGCTCAAAATGTGTTGCATTGTGAAATGATTGGGAACCCCTGCTATAAGGACTGTACAGTAGCCTTCATTTCGTATGGCCTAGTGGCAAAAAGAATGAAACCTTAACATCTCAGCAGCCTCAAAAGAGACTGACTGTTTTTGTATTGATTTTATAATTATAAGAATCAATAAAAACCCATCAAGTCTCTGCTGAGACTAGCACCTCAGCACCACACCACGGAGGGACATCGACAGGCAGAGCAGGGGAGCATCATGCCTTTTTTGGGAGTAAAATTACCAAGACAGAAAAGCAGACACTGACTGTCTCGGAGAGATTTTTGGGGGCTTTGTTGGGCTTTATTTATAGATCACAGACAGGAAACAGGGAGAGAGAGATGGGGAGAGACATGCAGCAAAGATCGTCGGGAACGGGACTCGAACCCGCGATGCACTGTCAGGCTACATGACAGTCCTAGGTGCCCGGACCGCTACGCCAGCGATCCGGGCCTGTCTCAGTTAATTGACATTTAAAATCCAAAATATTCTGTATCTTGGCTCCTGTGTTTTACTATGTATTTTTGGCGAAACATGCTATTTTCAACTGGGTATATAACAAGCGAACGGGAGGTTGCAATGACATTTCTTTTCACGGAAGCACAGTGAAACCCTCCATGATTAGCAACCATCAGGGGATCGATCATACTGGAGATAAATATTCTGTGGTTCTTGAATGATTGGTCAGAATGCTTAAAAATGCTGGCAGAAAACCTACGCTATAGAAAACCCCTGGCAGTGAATATTTAACAGGAAATAAAAACTTGAACATAACCTGGCTCTAGTTGGGCGACCTACTGCGTGAAGGGTCGTCGAGAGACAGAGTAGGGGAGCAGAGATGCACAGCACCAACAACAAAAACTATTACAACAAAAAACGACTATAACTCCAGGGAAGAAGTCAAGTTAGTGCAATGCTTTGATAGGAAATGAATGTGTCCAGATGGAGAGGGAGAGGAGGAGAGAGAAGCTCAATGAATCAGGGGACGTGTTACAGAACTTTTTCTTGGCTGATACGATCATCTTCGAAAAGAATATAATCATGGAAAATGAACTCTATGGTAATTCCACTAATGTCATCTTGCCCTGCACGGAATGGTGAAATCATATGCAATTGACCACTGCAATGATTGCAAATTCTTGCACCATCTGTGTGTACACGAATTATTAGGGCCCTAATAAACCGTGGAGATGCAATGAGGTGGAGGAGATTAGGATTCGATCATCATCATAATAGCAATGTTTTTATGGAAATATGAGATGAGAAACAAATAGGTCGAGATCTAGACCAGCTTGACTAATTTAAATTTGTTGCTTTACTACAGTGCAATTTAGTAGCCCGTAAAGTAACAATACACCCTATGACCCATGCCAAACCCAAACAGAAATCAGAAAGAGCTGGGGAGTTCAATACATGAGTAAATGTAATTAGGGCTGCAACTATCGATTTTCTTAGTGATTATTCTATCAATGGCTTTTTCGATTAAAGTAAGTGTGTGTGTGTGTGTGTGTGTGTGTGTGTGTGTGTGTGTGTGTGTGTGTGTGTGTGTGTGTGTAAATATATATATATATATATATATATATATATATATATATATCCATGAAACACAAAAATATTCGAAAAGAGTTTTATAATCAACTAAATTAGTCTGATTAACCACTTGCCATATTGTATTTTATACTTTGTTGTACAACGGTGTAATACATATAATGCCGATCTACAAGCTCATAACGTGTCGCATAGTGATTCAAGCATGAGCTTGTAGATCGACTATGTTTGTCGATCCACTATACTAAAAAGGATTATTTGTCATAATCAGTTAAATAGATAACTTCAAATAACCGTCGCACACCTATATGCAATGAAGTATGAAGTATTCCTTTGCCTTCATGTAGGTGCTGAACCTGATGCTGGACGTGGACCCAGACTTCAACATTTTAGGGAAGTACTACATCAACGTGTTACAGGTGTGCTGCCACCTAGTGGCCATGAGCTCCGCCTGTTACAACCCTTTCATCTACGCCTCGCTGCACAGCAAAGTCCGTGCTCACCTGAGGAGGTACCTCTGTTCCTGTCGCAGTCGTCTGGCCATGGCCGGTGGAGCGGGAGACATCCAGGGGGGGACCCCGCTCTCGCACTTCACCTCTCGCAATACCACACCCACCACCTACCTTAGCCTGCTGTCTAGGGGTTCAGCCAAGAAGACCCCTGACCTGACCCTTGATCCACCAGCAGGTGGAGCACAAACCAGTGTGTAACAGATTCCTATGATGCATTGCAGGAACAGCCAGCATTAGTTTAGAGACGATTACGTTTAGGCATTAGTTTGTAGAGGGTTAAGTTCCAGCATTAGATTAGTAATGGTTACGTTTAGGCACTGGTTTAGAGATGGTAAAGTTTAGGCACTAGTTTAGACATTGTAAGTTTAGGCATGGGTTTGGTGAGGTTAAGGGTAAGGCCTGGGATGGGATTGGTAACTGAGGTTGTGCTTTATTCGTTTCCACTCACCGGAGTCGCCACACAATATGCTGGGTATTCTCCTGCTAACCTATCAGTTATTTCATTTTTTTCAATTATAGATTTTTTTCAATTATTTTTTTACACCTTTTTCTCACCAATGTAGTCGTTATGCCAATTGATTCCTCCCCACACACATTTCTGTGTGTCGTCACTGCTGTCGCATCCTACTGACTCACCTACCAGTGAGGAGACCCCACCGAGAGGACGTAGAGCCTTCGTCCCACTCCTCCCACCCAACACTCCCTGCTGACAGGTGCCGCCCCAGCCCGTAGAAGTACGTGCAGTGACAATTATCACCCTCCCCCGAAAGGGGCCAATTGTGTTAGTTTTAGACGCTCGACAAAGCCGTATGCCCCGCGGTGGATTTGAACTCACGACCTCCGCGGTGGTGGGCAGGTTCTAATGTCAACCCAAACCAATGCCTGCATTCCCACAACACAGATCTAACTGTTTGAGAGGTGCAGGGAGAATCCTGAACAATATCAGTCATTTCAGATCTCTCCATCTTCTTCCTCAAGAGCTCAAGTTGGACCACAAGAAATTAATTGTCCAGAGGCAGAGCTATGGCTGTCACGATTAGGACATTTTACTTGACTCAAATAATTGCGATTAACGATTAAAATGCGTTTCTGTCGTTGAACATGGAACATTATGAATAAAAGTTACATTTCTGTTTGGCTTTTAGGCTTTGTTAACAAAAGCTGCACATGGCAGATATGAAAAATAACTTACTGTACATCATTTAATAACTTAAAAAAACATGAATAGTGGAAATAGCCGATCTACAAGCTCAAAACGTGATCGGCTATATCCACTATTTTTTTTTTATGTTTGAAAATATATATGAAAACTTTTCAACATGGAAATGATTGACGATTATGAAGATTATGCAAAAAAGAATTGTGATTATCTATACTTGCAATAAGACGATTATGTAATAATTGTGACAGGCCTAGCTATAGTGAGACAATTATGGAGTGTCAAGTGAAGCTGTGGGGAAAATGAAAGGCAGATGCAAACCTATAGTGTGGTTCAGTGTTATGGACATGAAGTCATCCTTCGGTAGTCTTGGATATTTACCGAGATGCCTGTGTGGACACTGAACAGATTGTGCATCTTAAGCAGAGCCAAGTGCAAACATTGTTATTATCTGCAGCTCTTATAAACCCTAACACTTGGTGGTAGGAACTGAACTGAGGCTAGACCTATAGGGCTGGCTTGAAGCTTAAGCTGAAATCTTCTCATTGCACTTACAGTAGATGGACAGTATTAGACATCAACAGTCGCGTGTAATCATCGCTTTTCTCTGCTACCTTGCCACTCCAGATTTTCTGAGTTACCTTCTCACCTCTGAGTAGTCTTTTCCATACTATGGCACTCTTGCAAATGATGTTGCTTATGTTTAATATTGAAGACATTTTGCAGACATCATCACAATCATCATCACTGTACAGTAGATCCTACGGTTTAAAATTATCATATCATCCACACAATAGTGCATGCACTATGTGTGTGTGTTCATAGTTCTAGGGGTGAGCAAACTTACAAGTTAAACTGCTATTGGAAAAAGTAAAATACTGATAACCATTACCACATTATAATGTACACCAGACAAAGGCAAATCTGTTCTAAACTAGAAAAAGTGCTCCTCGGAGCACAGGTCTCCGCCAGGTCAGATAGGTTATTGTGGCCTCCTGGTGGCTCTATAATAGGCCAATGTGAAAAGGGTGCCATTTCTTCTTAGGCCTTTCAATCGGGCACTGCATTCATGACTTGAGGCATTTTGTTCCAAAAATTTGTTTTGCTAAATTAGACCTGCTGGTGGCGCTATAACAGGCCAATGTGAAAAGGGTGGCATTTCTTCCTCGGCCTAGTGGGAAGGTGTGCGCAAAATTTCACGGCAATCGCACGCTGCGTTGATGATTTGAGGCATTTTGAACTAATCCTGCAAACTTTGGAAGCCAATCTTAGCCAATCAGGATAGAATATAGAAAATCGGACAGATCCGTGTTGATCACATAACTATACGGTCTGCCACCTCGGGGCGACTGATTGCCGCAACTGATTGCCTCGTCACTCAAGGGTCCTTCTGGCCCATCCACACAGTCACAACTTTTTTCTGGTCTGGCCCCACAGTGGTGGAATGAACTCCCCACTGATGTCAGGACAGCAAAGTCACTGCCCATCTTTAGCCGCAGGCTGAAAACCCACCTCTTCAGGAAACACAACCCATCCTCTCTGCCTGGCCTACTTGTTGTTAACTAGTTGTACGAACGCTTGTTTTATTGTTGTATTGTTTTATTGGATCTTGTTTAGTCGATACACTTATTTGTTTTAGCTCCTGCTCATTTGATTTTGCTATTTTTGTCTCATCTGTTTAAGGAAATAGGTAGCTGATATAATGCACTTTTACCTTAGCGCTAGTATACTCTTGGTTGCTTGTTTTTGCAGAAAATGCACTTAAGACTTCTGGTGATTAGTAGTTTTCGTTCCCTACCTATGTTGAATGCACTTATTGTAAGTTGCTTTGGATAAAAGCGTCTGCTAAATGACTATAATGTAATGTAATGTATAGAGATACTGTGTACCGATTTGTGTGAGGTTTGGACAAAATCTGTAGGAGTGATATCCAACAATGTGTTTTGCACAAATTGGCCTCCTGGTGGCGCTATAACAAGCCAATCTGAACATTTCGGGGCAGAGGTTCGGCTTTGGCATCCAGGCAGTGTGTGTGCACAGTTTTGCAGCGGCCGGGCTAACGGTGCCGGAGATTAGCTGTTCACAGACAAACACACGGACGGACGGATGGACTGACGGACAGACGGACAGGGGGTAAAACATACTCTCTCGCTATGCCTTTCGGCCTGGCGGAGACAATTAGATTTGAACGACAGGAATTCAATGTGTTTTTCAGAGGGAACCTAGTATCATTGTAGGTATTAGTACATTTATAAAATGGTTACCAAAATTAAAAAAGATGCATTATTTTTATTGCCATTTCCATTTTACAGGTACATCATGCATTAGGAAATTAGGATTTTAGGAAATTGTGAATTGCTTTTCCTTCAGACGAGAGGCTACAGCGGGTGTGAGGGAAAAGGATCGAAAGTAGCACAGCGTTAAGGAGAATTCCTTCTAACGCTATGGACCAGAGCTAGTCTATCAGCAAACACACACTTTCACAGTGAAAGTTAGCCAAAGGACACGGTTTACACTCAAATGTCACAAACAAGCTACAGGCAAAACAACTCGCATAGCTGTTGGCAACCTTTAGCACCACATAATCTCTATCTGTTGCTGGGAGCGGTCACATTGCCTTTTTTAATCTCTAAGTGAACCTTGAGAAGGGGCTTCAAACTATTAGATTTTAATTGTATTGCCAATGCCATGTTCTGTGGAAGAAACGTAAATGTAATGTTTGCAGTTTGTGCTCAGTTGACGCTTGGCGCTGCTACACCAATCATAGCTCAGCTCACGCAGCTACATGCATACATCCATCCACAAGGTCGAGCTTCGTTGGCAACGTTATCAACGTTAGTAGCTTACACATAGAGCACATTTGCATATTAGCACATCATTGGTGATGTTTTCATTTTGACTATGCATGGCACCTCATGGTACTATAGCACCACAAAGACATTAAAACAAGACTTTAGACGTCTCAAAACAAACTGGTCAGGTTACTACTTGGCCTCACACCTAGAACTCACCTAACCCCTGCTCATTATGCTAGGGTGGGATAGCTCTTACAGCAACTTGCAATGGGCCTGGTCTTCAAGATACTCAAGACTACAGAGAAACCCATGTACCTGTCAAACCGCTTCAATATCGTAAAAGACACACATGTACAACACCAGAAGGAGCTCCACTGATCGTGTTCAACCCAGATTCGGCACAAACATGAGGTTAAATTTGTTCTACTGATATGCCACCAAAATGTGGAATGCCCTACCAACAGACATAAAAAATATACGACTCCTCACCTTCCTTCAAAATCGCCATAAAAGAGCACCTGTCTGCAATTTGTAACCGGTCCTTGTAAAGTCTTTACCAGGCTAGTAAAGTCTAAGCCTAACACCAGAAATGACAGCCCCCACCCAACTGTTTACTGCACATATACGTTTTATTGCTACTAGTGTTGATGATGTCTTGTATATTATTGTATGTATTTAAATGTCTCGATGAATTAAATACCCATACCTGTTTCTATGCTTGTGGCTGCTTGAGGAAGAACCGCAAGTAGGACTTCCTTATTCATGATACATAGATGACAAGTTATGTTATACTCTTGAAGGGTTATGTGTGCGTGCGTGCGGTTACGGCTAAGGCTCCAAAAATTAGGCTAAGTCCAATAATGCAGTTTTTGCTGTTAAACAGCAGTGAGTCAGAAACCACAGAAAACCTTCTCAGCCAGCTGCAAATTACTGGTGCTATAGTTCCTGCTCCATATTGCTTCTTTGTGAAGCAATACAATCTTTTGTGAAGACTGCTATTACTGCAAATATTAAAAGATACTGTATAATCATTACAAAGTGTATCAAATACTTGCTGAAATGTTCACAGGCATAGCCTACCTGCAAAATGCATAAATACTTACAAAACATAAACAAATTGGGTATGAAATAAAAAAGTGATACAGACTGTTCATAATTAAAAGCAGAGGAGAATCACGGATTTGCCACTCCTACCTGTCCAGCAGATGTCACTCTCCCCTCATGATCCGCCCCTTCATCTGTCATGTGTTACATCTGTCCATTGTGTTCACCTGTGTCCTGTTAGTCCCTGTGTGCACAGATATCTTATTATACAATTGGGAATAAGGCGCATGCGCGAGGTGTGCCTCGGTAGGTTACAGTTAGGTTACAGTTAGGTCAAAGTTGCATCGGCAGAACTGCCCATGCGCCTGCCTGGATGCGCGCGCACGAGCAACCGCCGCTGTTGAAATCTCCCCACAACAACAACACACGCGACCACTTCGCTTCAACCCGTGCAGTTGCTTTCACTTTAGTCATGTCTCTATCACACCACACTCACGGTAATATGTCCGTCATTCACGTGCCATGTACATCCCAAAGACAACCAACACCACGCAGCCGCTTTTGTACCGCCGCTATTGAAATCTCCCCACAACAACAACACACGCGACCACTTCGCTTCAACCCGCGCCGTTGCTTTCACTTTAGTCATGTCTCTATCACACCACACTCACGGTAATATGTCCGTCATTCACGTGCCATGTACATCCCAAAGACAACCAACACCACGCAGCCGCTTTTGTAATCTCCCCACAACAACAACACACGACTCGGCATCTGGGTTGCCACGTTGGGAAAAGACAAGCAGACAGGTCAGTGTTGCCAGATGTGCGCCAGAAACAAGCAACCACCTTCATGAAAAAAAAAACCCAGCCGAAGGGGTCCGCGATGTTTCACGGGGGTCCCAACACTCCCAGGGGGTCTGGAGACCCCCAGGGGGTCCCCCATGTTTTTATTTTATTTTTATTAAATCTTTTTTTTTAACTTTTTTTTGGGAAATTTGTATCCCACAATTTTGGTACCCCATAATAAGCGCGCCCTCGCTAGAGCCCCTCTAGTACAATACATTTCATGACCATACAGTAATCATGACCATAAAACATTTGATTCTGTGTCAAAAAATATTTGAAAACAGAAAATATTTATAAATATTTATATATTTATAAAATGTAATATTCAATTATTTTTTTTACACAGAATCAATGCTGGTTCCAGGCTTAAAATAATTTATATAAATATTTTTGGAAATCTCTATGGGAAAAACCTGTCGAATCATTCCAAGATAGTCTTAAAACTATCAGTCAACAGACAATGCTGAGACAAATCATCTTAATATGCTGAGCTAGCTTTTGTAACCCCACAATGCAATCCAAAGGCAGGACCCCAAATGTAATCATCTTTATTGGTGCAAAATCAGGAATATAAAAACAGTTCACTTTAATTTCAAATACATTTGAGATACTGTGGGTGAGCAATGGGGTGACTGCTCATAAGTCCGACATCCCACTACTCCGACTACGTGTCGGAACAATGACATGTAACCGAGCAATGGCATAGCATTTAACCTTTCCCTAATGGGGAGATGGTGCGGGACAAATTAAAAACAAAAGAAAATTCCTGTACTTAAAATCAAGCAGCCAAACCTTGGCCGCTAACTCCCTAAACCAACAAACAAATGAAAGGAACAGACTAGTAGCCTACACACGTGACAACAACAAACATTTTCAATACAATATACACAAAACCAACATACAGCTAAAAGCAATTATACACCAACCACAGGCTTACCATTCATCAAGTTGGATCTCAAAACCTCTCTCACAACACACCAACAAGTATGGTATGGTGTTGTGAGGACCCAAAGATTGGCGACCTGCTACCTGCATGTTCAAAAAGTCCTTAAATAACTGTTGCACTCATGGTGTGACATTGACCTCTACTTCCCTCTAGGGGCTACACTTTGAAAGATCAAGTTGCATTGTAGGCGTTCTCAAATAAAATAACAGTATTATGCCACACAGTGTACAGATCTTTATAAAGATAGTAAGCACCTTATCGGTCTTTCTCAATGGGTGCCATGCATACACCGGAGCGGCAACACATCACCGTCAAAGCTGCATCCCCATAAATCACGTCCTCTTCCCGCTCTGTTTCTCCTTACCTCACGCTCCCATAATCTCTCTCATTCGATGATGGTGAGGGTTTCTTTTTCATTAAGAATCACCTCTAAAAGTAAAGCCTAATTTATGCTCCGTCGCACAATGTTGTCGCGCTTCAAAAATATGCGACACGTTGTGAGCTTGTACAGTAACTTAGGTCTGCTATTATCGACGTGCAACACCGCCATGCGACGAAGTATAAATCGGGCTTAAACTTCATAGAAGAGTAATGGAGTCAAAAGTGAATGTGAAAGTCATAATTTAAAAAAACATAGGCTACTCAAGAAAAGTAGCCTACACTTGTTAGCCTACTGTCCACTGCCTGAAAATACCCACTCAACAATAAGTACTAATATTTTTAGACAAACCTCTTTGAACAAATGGTACATTTTTGGTGTGTATCTAGCTTAGAATTGCTGTTGGTTTTCCACATAATATTTAAATAGCCTATACTTTGATCATTCTTCTGCTGCATGAATGTATATTCTGTAAATCCCATTTGAAAATTAATTTATATATTTATATTCTGTATGTTCTACCATCTTAATATGCTGAGTTAGCTTTGTATATTATATAGCTTTTGTATATTAGAGGATTTAGATACCGGTAGCTACAGTTCCTCTAAACCTGTGACCTTGTCAATTTAAAGACAATCAAAGGCAAGACACACAAAACAGAGAGACAAGACATAAAAAACGGAAAGCAAAAAAAAGATAAGACATTCAACATATCAATATCCAAGAAAAATAAGGAAAAAGCATGTAAATAATCATTATTATTAGAAATCTGGTTCGTTATCTAGGTATTTATAAATAGGCCCATATAGTGGGATTTCTTTTCTGTTGCAAGTTCTTTGTAATGGCTTTTTTACTAGCTGCCAGTAAGATCTTAAAGGTTTCATGACATTCAGTTTTACAACACATTAAAAGTCTTGGTCATGGTCCTTCAAACGTGTATAAAAAGTTTTAACTGAACACTCCAGTTAGACATTGCAGGTGTTTTTCTCTCACATTTCTAAAGCCTTTTCAACTGCAAAAGAAAAAATAAATCTTTGCCTGCAGGTGTTCAAAGTTCAGTTTTTTTGGGTGTAATTGAGGTCATAAAACCCCCCAAAAAACATTAAAAAAAAAAGAAAAAGTGAAAATGAATGTCATAGAACCTTTAAGCAAATAGGAATCATCTTGACTTAAGATACATGACTTAAGATACATGGATGTAAATTTAGTAGGCTACTGATACTAAAACCCAGAATTATTGTAATGATTGTTGTTACATCTTTTTAGCTAGGTTGAATTACAGAGCAGGACCAAAATACATGTGCATGATCAACCCCACATTCCCTCCAGCAGCTCAGCTGGTTGCCAGTTTGTTTGGACTTCTGTTTTGGGGTTATACAACAAGGTCCAATTCTAAATTCTAAATTGTATATTATGGTAATCTATGGTCATTCTCTACACACCAATGTCTGTGTATATTGATGCTATTTATACACCTATCAGGTTATTTAAAACTTCTACACTTGAAGTTGAAACACTTTACACTTTATTACTTGTGCTTGGTGCAATTGTATTATAACCTTACTCATTATTTTTATTATACTGTACAGTGTACATGTATATGTTGGACATTGTTAACACTGTCATGGCAGAGTCTGTCACACCAACATTTCACAACGCGCTGTGAGGAATAAAACCTCCCTCATGATGAAGCTAGAAAGATGACAGAATGCATGATGCATATCTTGTCCGCCAAGACTGCAACTGTCAAGATAAGCAATTTCCTCCTTAGATGAGACTTGATTGTGACCGTTGACTTTTTCAACCGAGTCTCTCCAGACTCAGTTGGCGCACACAATTTTCAAATGCTTCCACTTCGGAAGCGCTGAAAAAATCAAAGAAAATAGACGTCCCCTTCCCCAAACTTCTGTTTAGCCTTTCGTTGCTGTCAGGCAGAAACCTTGTATCTCCATATTTCAACCATATAATGGGTATTTATTTCGTAATGTAATGCCCTACTTCTTCATACAAGAGTGTCTCTCAAAATGAGTGAAAATAGCTGATCTGCTACTTTTTTGTGCTATTTCCTAAAAAGCCACGGTTTTGGAGGTGCAAGGTCACCCGACAGTGACGCTTTGCAGTCGTGTAAATAAGTCCTACTGACTGCAAATCAAATTAGTTGAAGCCCATCTAGCTTGATGCTTAGCAGAAATCAGGGAATACATTTTTTTTTTAAATATATTTTAAAATACCGTACATTTTCTTGAACGGAATTGACAAACAGATGACAGCTTCCTGTCACAACTCTTGTGAGGTGCAGTTACAGACTCTTTGTACTGTAGCATTCAAAATTGTGAAAGAACTGTCTGGTTCGAGAGACTATTTTCAACCCAAAAGTTAATCAACTGTTCCACCAAGTTTCCATTCTAGATTGTGACCTGATTGTGACCTTTATCATGTTATGACATAATTTGAGGGCACAGTGAGACTTCACAGATGGCGAATGATTGCATCACTTACTCTAATTTTGCATGAGGAATCCAACCCATCAAAGCTAATTTTTCTATCTCCTCATTCCTGAGATATTACTGATGATGTGTCATTTTGACCTTGACCGTTGACCCTTTCAATCCAAAATGTTATCATCTCTTCAGGGCGGCCTACTTATCATTCCAATGAAGTTTCATGAAACTGCATGAAACAGCAGCCATCTGTTCAGGTTGTTTTGCTATCAGACAAATGGAATGGGGAGAAAACATAAACTGTTCTGTTGGTATAAGAAATTGCATCTCATCATGAGCATCCTGGCCCTCTACCAACAACATAGTAATACAGGTGTGACTGATGTGATCTACAAGTTCACAATGCGTTGCAGTTGAGTGATTGCAGCTATTTTCGGTGCGCAATACTATGCGAAACCAAGTATAAATCAACCATACGTCTACACACTTTTCCTCTGTCACAGCTTTACATACATTAAGTTAATTTGGTGCAGTGAAGAGGCTCAAAATGTCTATTTGTTTTCAACACAAATATGGGATTTCACACACGTGTATTTCCTTGAATGCTAGATTTTGACACATCAAGAACATTAAGTCCTCAATAGAGGTGATTAAACCGGACCACAAGCAGCTTGAGATAAATCAACTCACAAGAACCATTGCGTCATATCATTCTCAACATACAAATAGTATCAACAGTCATCATTTGATGCCAGGATTAATGTGGTTAACATACATTGGTGAACACTTGGGATATTATCAAACAGACAACGGCACAGCAAATTTTCCCAAAATGAAATGCATGTATTTATTTCAGTCTGACCAGAAACAGGGATAAAACATATCCCCACTGGCCATAAAAATCAATGACCAGAGGGGGATATCAAAATCAGAGGCATGGACCAATCAAGTCCTGAAAGGTTTCTCAGAAATATAGTAAATAAACACTGAGGTTGTTACTGTGCATACTGGCACTGGTGACATTTCAGTGAGGGGAAGACTCTTAAGTGACTAATTTCAGTCAAAGTAATTTAATGCATACATGATTATACAAGTGTGAACAAACAGACAGATGTTAATGTTGGCACAGTCTGTGGAGCGTGTCACACCAACATTTCACTGCTTATACCCGATATACTCAAGAGTGTATATTAGCATGCTTGATGCACCAAGTGCCTTTGTTGCTGTCTAAAAACAGAGTGTTGTAGTGAAGTGCTCCTCATAAAGATGTTATTAGAAACAACCTTTGGCTTAATAAATCAGTTTCAGCCTGCTGACGCGCATTGTTTGCATAATAGAAGATATATTATGCACACATGCACTTCTGTTTACGAGTGTAGGTAATATACAGCTACCTAGCTGTTTGGGGACTTGTTTGGTGTTTGTTTGCCAATAGCTTGTCATTTTTATTGTTAAAATATTTGTGTGTAAATGTACATCCAGTGTGCTATACTGTTGCTGATGCAATGCAAATGGCTAGATCCTTTCCACTCTATCACCCCTGGGACAGCTAACAAAAGCACAAAAAAGCAGAAGAAAGAAGGACACTTGCAAAAACAAATCAAGAAAGTATAACAATGATCAGTGAAACGTGTAACACTATAATCAATGATGGAAGTGAAGATGAAAGTATTGATTTTGATGAAGCCTTGTGAAACATGTTTATCTGTGATATCTTGTTACTTTGGCAGTGCTGCTTTGGGCAAATGCGTAGACAGCGGCTAGACAGGATAATTATGTTTTTGTCGATACCAAGTACTATGGGGATTTATCAGATATCTGTGGAGGATGAAACAATGTTCATTTACAGGGCTGCCCTTATTTGACACATGTACTGAAGCTATGTACAGTATAAGTATACGTTGCATTAACCAAAACTTTGAGGAAAAAGAGAAAAGGAAGAGCAAAGAGAGAAAGAGTCCGGAATATTTTGAAAGTATTATTAAAAAAGTATTATTGTTGTTATGTTATGTTATGTTATGTTATGTTATGTTATGTTATGTTATGTTATGTTATGTTATGTTATGTTATGTTATGTTGTTGTTGTATGTATTTTGGTGAGACAGAAAATGGTGTAAATATTAAAGTAGGCTTTTCAGCAGGGGGGAGATAATCAACTCTTATATTGTACCACATTACTGTGTCACTGTAACATTAACCTGTGTAATGAATAATTGTTTTATTATAATGTTTGACCCCATGGCTGATTGAATTCTAATAAAATGTTTGATTCAACATCATTGTTTATTATTTTACAGGCTATAATGACCTCCAGGTAGTACCTGATTTAAATACTTAAAAGGCTGGATTCATATTTTATATTCCAGATCTAAGATGTCAAGTGCTTGTCAATCTGTCAACAAGCAGAGGAAGAGGACTGAAGGCAGGATCGGAAATTATAGGTCAAACCTGGCAGTGTACAGTGCCTGAAAATAATCTTTCAGGAGGTATAGCTGTTACAGGGAAATTGGAGAACCAGGGAAATTGGAGAAGGAGCACTCGTTTTCATCGCCCCCAAGCAATTCTGTAGAAACAACACTAGAGGGAGCCACGAGCCAGGCTTCCCAACTAAAGTGCACACACATATATATGGCCGCGACCACACACACACACACACACGCGCACGCGCTCATGCTTTCAATTTAGAAACAACACTAGAGGGAGCCACGAGCCAGGCTTCCCAACTAAAGTGCACACACATATATGGCCGCGACCACACACACACACACACACACACACACACACACACACACACACACACACACACGCACACGCACACGCACACGCACTCATGCTTTCAATTTGGTTTATTGAAAGCAGGACTGTTAAGATACTTTAATTGTGTTCTGGCTTTTGTTTTAGTTTCTCCCTGACACACACACACACACACACACGGACACACACGCACACACACACACACACACACACACACACACACACACACACACACACACACACACACACACACACACACACACACACACACAGTGATCCATGAAAAGAACTATTCTGTCCCTATCGGTTTACAACTCGGGCCCGTGCCTAAAAACGAGCGCTCTGTCTTCAATCTCCCTGGTTCTCCAATCTCCCTGTGACATAGCCACTACTAAGCAGGAGCCAGAGGTGTTAATTATTTCTAACATAGAGCTACACTATTGACACTTCATGCGATTGGTCTTAACATTGATTAAAATGTATGTCATCTCTCTCTTCTCTGTATAAACCCTTCAATATTGTAACATTTTAGACTGAATAACTAGTATTAACTCAGTCTAAAAATTACTTTTCTTGATTCAAGTCTGAAATGCCAATGCAGTGGTATAGATTTCCAGACGTGCCACAGACCAAAGTTATTTCACTTTCAAAAAACAAGTGTGCAAATTGGCAAACCTTGCATAAAAACGTTCTCATTTCATGTTTTTTTTTACATTATATTATATTATATTATATTATATTATATTATATTATATTATATTATATTATATTATATCATATTATATCATATTATATTCATGTATTTTAGAAACCTTAAAAAATACTTTAAAACAATGTTTTGTGTATAACAAGTTGGACTGATTTGCATTGAAAACATGCAGGCATGTTTCAGATTTCGGACTAAAACTATGAACCCGGATCCCATTTTAGGAAACACTGCTATAGCACTGTGCAGTGATGGGACTGTGTCCATTCTTTAGTCACAGGGTCAATGCCCAGTACGTTGTCAGGGGCACATTGACATGGTTCAAGATTCAAGGTTGTATTTATTGAACGTACCTCATGTACAGGCACATAAGAGTAAAACTTATTTTTGTGCAGCTACCCTCAGAGGTAAGTGAAGAAAAAGAGAAAAACAAGAGCAAAAAAGAATCTGTAGTTTTATACAAATAGATCAGCGAATGTACAATGCACGTATAAGCTCGGCACATTACATACATACACCATCAGCATTTGTCACTATAGCTGCCACAGTAAACAGTACAGTTATATGAACAACTTCACTTGGTGACGTGCACTACCAGGGTTGATTAGGTCCCCAAAACTATAGCTGAGTGCTGAGAAGCAATTTGGACCGACAGAGTACATGGTGCCTGACTCTGAATCAAGAGAATCAATGAGAGAGAGAGAGAGAGAGAGAGAGAGAGAGAGAGAGAGAGAGAGAGAGAGAGAGAGAGAGAGAGAGAGAGAGAGAGAGAGAGAGAGAGAGAGACACAGACAGATAATAAACACCCACTCACACAAATATGGTATGCGGTAGTACTGCGGTAGTACTACTACCTAACAGTGTCACGTTTTCATCTCATTTTATTGAGAAAACGTGGCTGTGGAAATCAACAACTACACTTGCAGATGTGAAGGAATAAATGCAGGTCAGCTGCAGGTTTGCGGAAATGTCCCGAATTTAACAGTGGTGTAGCACAGCATCAGCTTTGAAAGACCTTGGCTCTGGTATAGACTGTTGGTACATGAGTCATAAGATGTGAATTAGTGGGGGAGCCAGTCAGAGCTTGGCTCCTCCTAATGAGACTAAAATATAAAACATTGACAATAAAAATATATATATATATTAACAATATGCTCTTTTTACTTTATACATTTCAGTTTTTTCTTTATCTTCATTGTGGATCAGTAAAATTAGGCTATTACTGATGTATGTATGATTCATGAATGAGGGTGATTCATCATTAATTCACTTTGATAAAGATACTGGCGTGAATGCATCAACATCGAAGTGTAACAGTGCAATATTTGAACTTAACTGGCATGCTGTTTTTGATCTAACACAAAATGTACGTACGTACGTACGTACAGTATATACGTACATACTGTACGTAAATACATACATACAGTACGAACATGACTGTGTTTATAGGCCATAGCCATTTTTTTGTTTTGACCTATCCATGTCTTATTTGAGCCAATAACTTTATAATAAACTATATAATATAGTACATCACTTTGGAGAGTATACTAACTGTGCCCTGCTTTAAATGTCAGCATTGTATCATACTGAGATGTCTGGTTTTGATATCTGTGGGGGGGATTGATGTGCTTCTTAACAGAATATGATATTGTAAACCTTGTATGTTACTTTTCAGGAAAAAGAAAAAAGAACTCAGGGTTACGGATGTAACCCCGGTTTCTTTAGAATTCGGAGTAACATACTCACTATGGGATATCAGCGCCCCCTGGCGTTGATGCAGAGCTACATACCATAAACTCCCGGGCCATTCATTGGCTGAGAAGGGTATGTCACGTGTCCGGTAGACCGGAAGAGGTATAAAACCTCTTGCGTGACGTGGCTCATCCTCTTTAACACGCTTCCTGCATGCAGATGCACACAAACAGGGGTGTTAGGTGAGTATGTTACTCCGAATTCTAAAGAAACCGGGGTTACATCCGTAACCCTGAGTTTCTTGTCTAATTCTCCGTAACATACTCACTATGGGATACATAAACCCCCCTGGGGCTTATAGCCATACCGAATCTCAGGTCCGCACGCCCCCTAGCCATAAGGCCCCGTCCCCCTGGACGTGACCTTCGGCCTCACGGGCGCCCCAGCCCTCCGGGCCGGGGTGCGGTATATAATTGAAAGAAAAGGACCCTGACAGACCAAGTCTGCCTATTCATCTAATGAACAGACACAAGTCTGACCCATAAGTGAAAACAAGGAAACAGGGCCTCCTCCCCTGGAAACCTACCAACGGTGGTTCCGAGGGGACTCAAGAGAAGGAAGGTAGAGAAGGGAAAAAAGGCGGGTTACACAAAAGACCTGCCTAACCTCCCCTACCCTAACTAGAGACAGCCGCTATGTCCAGTACAGCGTGCGCCACTGACGCCGCTGCCACATCCAGGCTGTAGACGGCCGCAAAAGTCGATGGAGACGACCAGTTTGCGGCCGCGCACACCTCCTGGACCGACATTTCCCTGGAGAGGGCCCAGGAAGTAGCCACGCCTCTAGTAGAGTGAGTTCCTTCTGGAACTGGAGCGCCACTACTGACGTAGGCCAGCCTAATGGCATCCAAACTCCATCTAGAAAGCGTCGCCTTAGTCACTGCCTTCCTCCGACCATCTGGGCCGAAGGAGACAAAAAGTTGCGACGACGACCGGCCGACCGCCGTCCTCTGGCAGTAGAGCTTCAACGCCCTCACTGGGCAGAGACAGTGCAGCCGCCTATCCTCTGCAGAAGCGAAAGGAGGCGGATGAAAAACTATCAGCTCAACCGGTGTCTGGGTCACCATTCCGTTCTTGGGAACAAACGCCATGTTGGGCTTAACCAAACCCTGCTGTCGTCTCCCAAGAACCTCATGCACTCCGAACTTACTGAGAGCGCATGTATGTCGCTGACCCGTGTAGCTGTAGTGAAACCAACCACAAGAACCGTTTCGAGACTAATGATCTCCAGATCCATAGAGTGAAAAGGCTCGAACGGTGGGAGGCAAAGCGCCCCCAGCACCACCGCCAGGTCCCAGGCCGGGAACAGAGGCCTAGAGACCGGCCTGGCCCGCCTGGCACCGTTCATAAAACTACGCACCAGCGGATGTCGGCCAACCGTCATGTCATCGAAACCCACGTGACAAGCGGAAATGGCCGCCTGGTACACCTTAACCGTCGAGAAAACCAGACCTTGGTTCAATTTGTCCTGCAAGAACATGAGGATGCTGCGTACCGAGGCCCGGAAGGCCTCAACCAGCGGTGACTGACTCAGACACCATGACACGAACAGGTTCCACCTGTCGTCGTACGCAGACCTCGTGGAAAGGGCCCTCGCCCCCTGGATGGTAGCTACCACCTCAGGGGGCAGGCCATAAGAAGTCAAGGTCTCCCCCTCACGGGCCAAGCCCACCGGTCTAGGTCCTGAGGTTGCTTGTGGAAAATCCCGACCCCTGCCTGCCGTAGCAGATCTCTGATCGGGGGGAGGGCCCAGGGCTCGTTGTAGAGGAGAGGATTATTCCTAACCTCCACGCGCCCCACGCCAGTGCCACCAGTGGCACTGACAGTCCGTGGAGTCTGACCCTCTCCAAGTTGAGAGGACCAACTCCAGTGACGGGAATGCCTAAAGCAGTTCAGTCGGCCAACCTGGCCCAGATCTGGCTTGTTATCTCCGGAGGAGAGGCCAATCTGCGTACCAAAAAATGCCCCTGGACAACAGAGTCGCTCCGCTGGCCAGGAGGCCCGGTACCTGTGAGGCTCTGGTTGACGTAAGGCGCGCGTCGCACCACAGCGTCAGATCGCCAGCTAGCCTGTCCAACACTGGAGAGGCCAGGCCTCCCTGCTTTTTGGCATAGCACACGGTCGTGGTGTTGTCGGTTCTGACCAGGACATGACAACCTCGAAACCCGAGCCTTGCAAAGTCTGACCGTCAGAAGAAGACCGTCATCAGCTCCAGGTAGTTGATGTGGGCCGTCTGTAGACTGGGACCCCACACCCCCCTGGCCGAGCGGCTCTCGTGGACGGCACCCCTCCTGTGAGGCTGGCGTCCGTGGTAATGACCTTCCGCGAGACCACAGCCCCCATTCTGACCCCTTGGACAGAAGGGCTGCATCTGACCACGATCTAAGCGTGTCCACGCACCGTGGGGATACCCGGACCTTCCGATAACCTCAGGTGGACGGGGCTCCAAGAGCCCACATCCACCTCCGGGGAAAAAAGGTCACATGTGGGGCTTGTCCAAACGAAACAGGTGTAAGGCCGAAGTCATGAGACCCGTCGCCTGCACGCATAGCCTGTATGTGACTTGTCGCCTCACGCGAGAAGACCATAGGCCGAAAAGCTGTCTATCCCGCCCGGGACAGACGCGCCGTGAGCCTGGTCTAGCCCAGCGAGATCCCCTATGAAGGTAGTCCGCTGAGACGGGACCAAGACGCTCGACGGACGGTGACGGTGAAAAACCCCGCGACGTCAAGTGGGGAAACGGTCACGTCGGTGTGCCGCGCCACCTCCTGACCGTGGTGGATAGAAAGGAACGTGGAAACAAGCATTGAAAACAATGCTGGTCCACCCATCTCCTTAACGCACCGTCCGCAAAGAGGGTCACACACCAGTACAACCACAGTGTGTTGTTGTTGATCAGGGGAGCTGACCAGTACAACCACAGTGTGTCACTGATGTACTGAAAAAACCCCTACACACACAGTGTACCACTGAAGTACCGGGATAGTAAACAGTTCCGGACTGCAAACTCTCCAACAAGCTGCCTCAGCAAGCGAGTTAGTAGGGGCTCCGATGTCACCCAGTGCGGACAACGCACACGTTTCCAACTGGACCGGTGATGTCGCCACGTGATCCAGCGGACCCGCACATGCGGGCCGTTAGAGACCGTGGAAGGGAAGCGGTGGTAGGTGGCCACCGTGGTGTTGCTTTAGCGGGGCTGGCTATGCGCTGCACCAAAAAACAACACTGCAATGTGTTGTTGTTAGTGGCCAGTTAGCCGCCAATCGAAGCAACAGTAGCCTGACTGGAGGTTATGCAAACCTAGCAGCTAACAAGCTAGTCAAGGCTAAATCACCATGAGCCAAGAAACGTTGAGATCCGTTTCCAAGGGAACCGTTTTTTGTTTTTTTTTGTGTGTGCGTTGCCATGGGGACCAAAGACGCTACTACCGGTGCTAGCAGCGCTAACCCTGTGTGCGTTGCCATGGGGACCAGTGACGCTGCCACTGCCGCCAGCGGTGCTAACCCTGAGGTGACCGCTCGAGGCAGTAGAGGTACTACCGGTCCGTTAGGACCCGGCGGGGTCACGTGACCGGTCACGGGGACCTCGCCTGACGTCAGCATCCGGTTTGTCCGCCAGCGCAGCCTGTCTGTTTCCATGGAAACCAACGGCGCTGTCACTCTGACAAACGGGGCCGTCCGAAATAAGCCTACCTTGGCCGTCGCCCTCTCGTCTGAGCCCAAAGGCTCCGGACGGAGCGTCGACAAAGTCGTCCTCCCCGTAGGGAGTGCTTTGTCGCTCGTTAGTGGCGAACGAGGCCTGTAGTCCGTGAGGCGGTACGGCAAAGGGGTATTTAATGAGACCCTTCAGATTCAGAATGGGTCATACCCCCCCCCCCCTTCTTTTCCACCAGAAAATACTACGAATAGAAAACCAGTTGGTTCCGATTCATAGATAGTTCTCTGACTATGTTACTCTGAATTCTAAGGAAACCGGGGTTACAACGTAACCTCGAGTTTCCTGACAAATTCTTCGTAACATTCTCACTATGGAGAGAGAGAGAACCCCCTCCCTCAGAGACATGGTTGCCTTATCCTCCGCATGAGAGGAACAACACCGTGTCCGACATAGGAGACTATATGCATAAGAGCACGTGGAAAACACACAAGTACAACCACAATGTGTTGTTGCGGATCAGGGGAGTTGACCAGTACAACCACAGTGTGTCACTGCTGTACTGAAAACCCCTGTACACACACAGTGTAACGCTGATGTACTGGGATAGTAAACAGAAGTATCGGAAGTAATTCTTTAATAGCGCCCATGCTCAAGAGGAAGGAGACTTCCTCCCTCAGAGTATTGGCTGCTGGACCCCTTGCACGGGAAAACAATACTTTTCCTGTCACGGGGGGTTTTGTGGAGAAATGCAGCCTGAAACCCTTTAGTATTGTGAGCAATACCTAAGCATTCGGCTTGCAAACCTGCCATTGCTTCACACACCGAGCGAGTGGATTGGACGATGACGTCAACGGCCGCTCGGAGAGTGGGAGCGTTGCCATGGGGACCGTTGCCATGGGGACCAGTGACGCTGCCACTGCCGCCGGCGGTGCTAACCCTGAGGTGACCGCTCGAGGCAGTAGAGGTACTAACGGTCTGTCCCAAGGACCCCGCGGGGTCTACGTGACTAGTCACGGGGACATTGCCTGACGTCAGCATCCGGTTTGTCCGTCACCGCAGCTTGTTCGTTCCCATGGGAACCAACAGCACTGCTACTTGGACAGACGCGACGCTGGACAGACGGGGCCGTGTGTGTGGCCCTCGTTCAGTAGCGCTGGTAAGCCCTGGCCAACGGAGGACTCGGAGGAGTCACGTGATTGGCCACGGGAAAAAACCCCGGCGTCAGAATCAAGCCCATAAATATATACAGTGAAAACTAGATCACACCACTGGATATATATATCTATGAGTAATCCTACCTTGGCCGTCGCCAGAGTGTAGAAAAGAGAGTAACGTCACGCTGTGATCTCGCCGCAAAGCGGGCCTCTATGGGCTATAGTTCCAACATTGGAACTATCTCATTGACGTAGACAGAGCACTTCCGCCTTCCATTCTCACAATGGGATCGACGCTACTGTCATTACTCTCTTCCTATCCTACTCTGGCCGCCGCCATCACAAAGTCGTCCTCCTCTAGGAGGTGCTTTGTCGCCCTCCAGCGGCGAACGTGAGGCGGTACGGCCAAGGGGTCATGTCTGACCGAAGTACTTCCGGTTCACAGTGGTGCGTGGGCACTTCCTGTGGGACGGAAGGCAAAAACCGGCGTGACCCCATTCCACTGGCGCATTTGCGCCCTCTGGCGGACAGGGGTGATGTGGGTTTTTATATTACCTTCATATGATCCAAAAACATGCACAGATGTTATCCAACAATGTCTAGAACATCGGGACTCGGGTGTTCTAGACAGTGTGGGCTTATGTAATTGAGAACGTTGATACATTTTCATTACCTGCACAGATATTATCCCATCAATGTCTGGGATACCGGAGTTCGGGCATCACAGACATTATGGGCTTATATACAGAGAGCATTGGAGCAGAGAAGCCCGCGGTAGGGGACTCCACTGCTCCGCTGCTCTCAAGCCACGTGAAAGAACGAGATCGTTTGTAACATGTAACACATTTATTTCTTTGGCAGAAAAAAAATTGTACTTTTAAACACACATTCGTTTTCATTAAACATGGCCTTCTGGCAGTCGAGGAGCCGTCCATCTTGTCCATCGAGGCCTGTAAAGCCACGGTCCTCTTCCCCAGCACGGCCGGGGGGGAGGGGGGGCTGAACCGGTCTGTGCACCGGTGAGAGTCTGCTAATGTGCTAACGTGCTTTATGTACTTGGAACATGAGTATGAAACAAGAGCAGGCACAGAAACAGAAAACAGCATGAACGTTTTAACATATTCTTATGACAAAAACAACATGTGTCCCAATGGCGCCCGATGAGCCTGTCCAAGGTCTTCAGAAGCCCCCGAGGTTTGCTCGATACACAGAGTGAGAAGGCTAACAAGCCGGTGTTATCCTAGCGAGGCAAGCTAGGCTAGGACAACGCTGTTAATAACCTGTTGCATGGGTGTTAAGCCAACAAAAACACTGCCTGACTAAGGCGACGTTAACCTAGCGAAGCAGCTAACGTAGCTAGTCTGGGCTAACTCACTCACGAGCTTCTGCCTCGTTCTCCCCTCGCCTATGCTGCCGTCGCCGGAGCCCCTTCGTTGTCTCCTGGCGACGCACCGCTGGCCCGGTACGCTTGCTGTGGCAGCGGAGTAGACGGCTGGGAAGAGGGGGAGGAAGTGCCGCTAGGTAGTTGCACCTGGGTGGTTCCCCCAGACACGGTGCTAGCGGCTGCTGCAGTGCTGCGTAGCACGGCTTGTGTAGCAGCCTGGAGGTGCTGCGAGCGGGGGCTAACGCCGCTCGCAGCCGGGACTGCCGGAGGGCCCATTGTGGACTGTGAGCGCACGTGGTGGGCCCCACCACCCACGTTCCCTGGGCCGGTGTCCATGCGGGGTGTTGCTGGATCCGCGACGACCGGGGACGAGACGTCGCTGCTTCCCGCAGCCAGGGCGCTGCCCTGGCTAAGCGGCTATCGAGGTGCAGCGTGGAGAACAGAGCGCAGTCCTCGCAGCGTCCCGGTGCATCTTGGAAATGCCTCGGCCCTGTAGAGACCGAGGCACGAGATGCAGAAACCATGAGGGTCATCCCCGGCGATCATCAAGCGGCAGAGCAGCAATACGCAGGGACGTGGAACCTCCATCTCGAGCTAACCTGTTAGCTTTCAGCCGCAAGGCTAAGAGCGCGGAAAACTCAAAGGAGGAAAACTTGCTTTAGCAGTAAAAGAAAGAAACAGAAGATAGCCGCGGGAGCGGAAATAATAAAAACTTTTTTTTTTTTTTTAATAGGAGGAAAACCCGTTGGTTAGTACAAGTACCACCGAGTGGGCTAAAGCTGGTTTCTGTCCTGATCAAAGTTACGTTTGTTATTATTAAGGTATACATGTCTTGAGCTGTTGCATCTGCCATGCAGAGAAGCGAAAGAGGATGAGCCACGTCACGCAAGAGGTTTTATACCTCTTCCAGTCTACCGGACACGTGACATACCCTTCTCAGCCAATGAATGGCCCGGGAGTTTATGGTATGTAGCTCTGCATCAACGCCAGGGGGCGCTGATATCCCATAGTGAGTATGTTACGGAGAATTAGACAAGAAACCTGTGTTCCAATGGATCCAATATAGGCTAGTTATTATTTAGTCACAAGCTCTTGTTAATACTTTTCATTGGTAAAATATTTATATAACTCAGAGACCACTTTCACTTTCAAGGGCATTCATTTATTATTATTTATTTAAAACGTAAAAAGTTTAAATATGGAGTTATGAGGTTTCTGCCCGACAGCAACGATACTGTATATCAAAACTATTGCCATAAAGTACATACGCCTACAGCTGTGAATGGTTGTTTGCAGCAGAGTCACAGTTAGTCCTCTCACTCTGAAACGCGCAAATGTGAGCTCCCCAAAAGCCATGGTATAAATTTGCACACTGATGAGTTGTTACATGACTTTGGCTAGATGCTGTGTATGTGCTGCTGCCACATTTGACCATGCAGAGTAGGCCTACTGCAGTTTCCATTTCTTACATCAACAAATACAAGCTGTTCTACACAGCCTCCGAGCTTTACTTTGAATAATACATCATTAGCTATCACCCTCATGCCAGCCATAGCCAGCCATTTACTAAGCTCTTTAAATTGTGTGGATTGATGCTAGTGCCAGAATATATTTTTCTAAACACCAGGGACCACCAACATTATCCAAAATGCAGAAAGCACAAAGTGGCAAACGTTTTGTATGCACACATACGGACAGGCACAGCTCTTCATTAGTTGGTGGGCATTATTACATTCAGCTTGATACACTGTGGCACATACATAGACAAATCATTACGATTAATTAGTGTGTATGTGTGTGTCATTCATGTTAATTTCATTGACTTTTAAAACAGCCCTGAAAACCTTTCACCTTTCAGGAGGGCAAGAAAGGAGGTAGTACTATTTTCCCGTTAGACAGACGACCCCCCCCCCCCTGTTCTTGTACATAGTCTTTTATTTTTTATTTTTGATGTACATCATGTTCTGTTTGACCTGTTTTTTTATATTTTTTTATATTTGAACTGTGGTGCCACTATATATGTCTATGAATTGAATATCAAGGACCTCATTGGAAACAAGACCGCAAGGACTTTTATGAACGGACCTTTTAGCCAAAGTATTTTAAATGTAACTGTGCTGTTTTACATTTTTTGCCTAATAAAATATTCAATCAATCAATCAAAAAACAAAAACAATATTTACGTAAAACAAAAGGGGAAAAAAGAAAAATGTAAACAATGCACTGTAAACAACTGTAGTCCATTTGCATTTATTTATCTTTACTAGTACAATTCATTATGTATTTAACGTATCATAATTATGTTAAACACGCTGTCATGCAAACTAATTGCAAGCTTTTGATATGCCTCAAGGATTCATCATATGCATTTAGCTAATGGCATCACACACATGCTCAGATCTGAGGGAAAACGCAAGGGCCCTCCAGCCAACGCAGGGTGAGACAGAACCAGAAGAGGTGACCCTTGAGGAGCTCATCCATGTTGAAGAATAGCCTGGGACGACAGCGCAATTAAAGAGCACGGACTGAGATGCATGTTAAAACCTCATCCTCTTCACAGTGCAGGATATTAAAATGCAGACAAAGGTAGAGGTCTCCTTCCTCAGATGATCAGCCTGTTTGATTGTGCATGAATAAAAGGGTTGCTAACGGGTGTGTAAATACAGTAAGTCATATGTCCTGATGAAGGCCTGAACAGGCCGAAACGTTGACGAGCAATACATTCTGGAGCTTTTTGCAACCACCAGTGTGCAGACTTTATTCTTTTTTATTATACTTAGTTTGTCTAAGCACCTGGGCCAACGGATGTGCGTGCACTACCTTTTTCATAAATACAGTAAGACCCTCACTCACACACAGCCTCAGGGAATGATCATCCGCATATAAGCAGCCATGCACGAGTGCACGTACATAAAAATGCGCGCACACACACACACACACACACACACACACACACACACACACACACACACACACACACACACACACACACACACACACACACACACACACACACACACTTCTTCATATTAAGTTATCAGTGGACCTTCGACTATATGCAGTTAACGGACAGCCCTGTTGCGTGTGTGTCCTCTTACGTCCACTCCAGAATTGTTTGACCTCCTCCCGCACTCCGTTGCTGACCAACACATACAGCACGGGGTCCACCACGCAGTTCAGACTGGACAGCGCCAGAGTGCATGAGAAGTAGAAATGCATTTTATCTTCAAACTGGCAGTACTTTCCTCCTGCCTCTACACTGTCGCTGAGGTAAAAGACGAGCGAGCGCAGCAGCAGGAGGATGTGGTACGGAGCGTAGCAGATGGAGAAGATACCGATCACCCCGTAGGAGAGCAGGCGGACTTTCCTCTTTGCCTGGGCGCTCAGGCCGGGGCTCTGGCCCACGGTGGCCAGCACCCTCCAGTAGCTCACCCCCAGGACCAGCAAGGGCAGTATGAAGGCCAGTCCCACTCTCAGCAGGTTGAACAAGGCCATGTTTGTCTTTATGGGGTAGGTCTCGTAGCAGCGGTCGTTGTTGTTGACCTCGTCGTGGGCATCCTTCAGATTGTCATAATACAGGATGAGGACGTGCACCACCACCACCACCACGTAGATGGTGGCGGACTGGGCCCAGGCGTACCGCGAGGTACGGTGGGTCTTGGAGCGGAGCGGGAAGGTGACCACCAGGCATCGGTCCACTGAGATGCAGCAGAGCAGAAGGATGCTGATGTACATGTTGGAGTAGTAGAAGAAGCCAGCTATGCTGCAGGAAATGGGGCCCAGCTTCCAGTGATGGTCGTTGCGGTAGTAGTTGATCCACAGGGGCATGGTGAAAATAAAGAGCAGGTCAGATACAGACAGGCTGAGGAGGAAGATGCCCAGAACATTTTGGTTCTTTACTTGCTGGAAGATGGGGCCCAGAGTTAGTACGTGGAAGATCAATCCAAAGATAAAAGCCAGGATATACACTGACATCAGGAAGTCACTGATAGTGCTGGCTTCGATTTTGACACACACTGAGTTGTTTGTTGAGTTGTTCATTGTTGGTTGAGATGCGTTTCCTGTGTTCACAGTCCAGATAGAGGCTCACCTGTAAGAACAAAGGTAATTGGATTGATTGGGTCAAGCTATTGTAATATTTTGAAAAATAGTCAAATACATGTACTTTTCATTTCCATTCATGGCTTTTAGCTGGGATTGAAGTATTTCTTCCCTTTAGAGTGTCATGACTTGCGTGTCATGCTCACTCTAGTAAAGATAGCAATTGTTTCATAATGTGAATGAAATTAGCTTCCGTCCTCATTCTCTTAACTGCTCTGGTGTGGAGAGTAAAACATCTGATATGTATGTGTTCTTCCTAAATGTAAGAACTTCTTCTGATACCGTGGTTTTATAGAAACTGAGGGTAGAGAAGGGACTCTTTTTCAGACAAAATAAGGAAACATCCACTCCCTCATCCTTACTTTATATGAATGCTGCTTTGATTTAATTGAAACCACATTTGTCACAGTTACAGTACAGACAAAGAGTGCATTTGCATTTTGCTGTAATCAATGCATAATTCGTCTTTAGGTACAAATTGTACCCGTCTGTAAAATTTGAATTTGTGATTGTGTGAGGACAAAACAAATCAGTAACACAACTTCAGCTAATACTCATCTAAATGTACAGTAATAGGAATGACTTTGATAAAGATACTGGCGTGAGATGACAGAATCTTTACATTTAGAAATAATCAGATTTACACTCAAAGACAAACTGAAAGATTTTGAAAAGATTTGGAAGCCTTTAGTCTCCTTTCTTAAAGGTTGAAAGGCTAATCCTTGTGGATGACCCGTGTCGCACGTAATTTGGGGCAGCACTTCTGGGGAGGGGGAAGGGAGGCGGGGGGGTCCCTTTGTTTTTGTTTTTTGCTTAAGTTTGAGTGTATTCTTTTCATGTTACCTGTCTACTTTGTGTATATGTCTGTTTGTTTTGTAAAAAAACAGGAAGCAATCCATGTATATGAACAGAAATGTATAATCATAACCTGTGCTTCGCAATAAAAAAGATTTGAAACATAAAGATACTGGCGTGAATGCATCAACATCGAAGCGTAACAGTGCAATATTTGAACTTAACTGGCATACTGTTTTTGATGGTGCTATGACAACACTGCGGGGGAAATTAAGTAATTACAAGTTCTCTCATTATGGGAAGTTTGAGCAGCTTTTTCATCAGTAATTATACTTTTGCTTAAAAGTGTCCCACTTTCACGACACCTGTTGCATACGCTTTTCTATTTCATCACCTGCAGCAAAGGCAACAAATGTAGTCTGTAACATTGTAACATGTTGCTGGCTTACATAGGGTAACAAGTACCTTACCCAAGGAAAGCACATGGATAATGGCGGCTGTCAGCTTATGGCTTACAGAGCATCTCCTTTAAGTAGCTTATTATACTGCTACCTTTAGAAAGGCAAAACATTACATATTAGCAGGTTATGCTGTAATGTATCAATCAGTAGGATATTTCATTAAAGTTTGCTTTGAACCTCTTCTCCCTCAATGGTCCCCTCAAAGAATAAATGAGATCAAAGCGTTCTCATGAAGACATTTTAAGTAGGATGGGTTGGTAGGACGGTTTCATATTGAAATGTAACCTTACAAGTCAGTATGTGGCCACACTGTATGTACTGTAACTAGTACAGCAAGTACTCAATAGTACTGAGAGTTATCTTGAGTAGTTTTCAACACAAGTAATATTACTTCTACATTGGAATCAAGTAACAGTACTGCCACAGTACTATGGATAAATAGTAGTACTAAAAGTATGCAAGCACTACTCAAATGTCATCTAGTATAGGCACGTTTATTTAGTTGGCATGAGCACTCTATGCTCTGTATGATGGCAGTGCCAACTAATAGAAGTGCCTGAAGAACATTTCAGTGAGGGCTGGCAATTGCTCTAAAAGTAAATGATAAATGGTGCATTTATATAGTGCTTTTATCCAAAGCTTTACATAGTGAATTAAAGTCACACATTCACAAACCGATGGCGGAGAACACCATGCAAGGTACCACACTGCTCATCGTCATCGGGAGCGGTTTTGGGTTCAGTGTGTTGCCCTAACCCAGGATGGTCTGGGGATTGAACCAGGAACCTTCTGAGTCCCAAGCCACTGCAGCCCCCATATAATTACATGACAGGGGATATAGCACTTCTAGCAATATCACAACAGCTCTTTGACCGAGGTCCCCCCTGGATCTATATTTGGCCCCCTCCTTTTTTCCCTCTTCTCCAAATCTCTACACTGAAAATAGCTGATCTACAAGCTCAGCTCACGAGCATGTAAGATGTGCTAGTTTCGCCAAATCTACATCTATTATGGCATGCCTAGAATAGGGTTCAAGTGGTTAAGACAATAACTGAATTTTTTTTCAGTTAAAGCTGAGAAATGGGACTCATAACAGGTCATGATGACCAGCATACCTAAACATCATCATCCAACTTGAAAGGTTTACTTTTGTTTCACATGAGTATACTGACTCATTGGATTCACCCTGGAGATTCCCTAAATCATTTCCAATGAAGGTAAAATCTAATCATCATTTCCTCATCTAAATGAAGAATGGCATGAATGAGCTGTTCAGGTTTTGAAGAATTATGTCTTGTGGTACTCTATTTCATGGAAACTATTTTCAGGAAACTTTGAATTCCTTCCTGGTAAGTCATATTGTATCTTGTTTTGTCTGTGGCTAGTTTTCTCTGTCTCCAAGGCTATTCTTCCACTATCTCAGAATAATTTGGTGGTTCAATAGCAATTTGATGAGAGTTTTGTTTTTCTATTGCCTGTCGTCTGTGTCAAATTCAATTCCGCAGGGAAGGACTATGGTTTGTTTGTAGGGCTATGACGCATCTAATGCCATTAATGCCTGCAGAGATAGGCTTTTGAATCGAAAATCTATAATGGAGAAAGCCATTAAGGATCGCATCATAGCCTCCTCAAGTGGACACGTGTGTGTGTGTGTGTGTGTGTGTGTGTGTGTGTGTGTGTGTGTGTGTGTGTGTGTGTGTGTGTGTGTGTGTGTGTGTGTGTGTGTGTGTGTGTGTGTGTGTGTGTGTGTGTGTGTGGAAACATCTCACAAAAGTATTCACAGTTACAATTTTCACCAATCTGACTTGTATGACTAACTGTAACCAAATGTCTTTCACCTACTAATAACAAGACTATGATTAGTTTGGTCAAAAGACAATACATGGTAGAATCATTCACCAACAACTATCTGATAACTGATTAAACAAATGACAAAGATACAGCTCAAACAACTTCAGCTTTTTTTCTCTTTTTTGTTACTATTCCAGCCAGGGCTTTTTGCCTTATCGGTTGTTTCATTTGTCAACTGATGTATACATAGTTCTATAAACTATAACCAACACGTTGACTATATTTATATCTGTTAATACCACTCTTAATACTGTTAATATACTGTTAGTGCATTTTGCCTACATTTATATCTATTCCTCTTAATTCAACACACAAACCCTGGGTGGTCCAAGTGCAGAATTCCTTTGGTTTCTGGTACTTTATTCCTAATCCCTGTGTGTTACTCACTCTTTTATTATTATTATTATTATTATTATTATTATTATTATTATTATTATTATTATTATTATTATTATTATTATATATTTATTTTATAGCCCTGCTTGTATATCTTTTTCATGATCTATGATTTCCCCCACGGGTACAATAAAGGTTTATCTATCTATTTATTTACATTACTGCTCTCTATTAAAAGTTCGGTCTCTCTTACACAATGAGCCATGTTTGGGTGTCATATCTGGTTATGTCTTTGTTGCTGCTACACACAGTCTGACACCTCAAACGCTTCAACTTGAACTTCAGTTAAACTTCAGGTCATCATTTCAAGAAGTAGGCTGTGTGCTAACAGTCAAATACTGTTTCACTTTTTTTTTACTTCCACCTCCTACATTCACTCCCTAATACCATGGCTCGGTGCCATTAACCTTGGTTTTCCAGTAAATTTCCACATTTTCTACTGGCAAGATGTATTGCATTCTGTGCTTGGTTGTGGTAAGAAGTAAGAACTAGTGAGATATTGTTGAAAAACATTCAGATCTGCTGAGAAGAAGCCATAGCCTCATAGATGTTTTGTATGTTATTTTTTGTGATTCATACAACCACAGGCATGCCATCTTCCCATTGACAGCTTTTGATTGGGGACTAGAGAAACTGGAAAAACAGAATAGCCTTTTATCAATATTGTCTACAGATGTATTTACACAACCAAGAAACTTTACATTATTTATTCTGTTTTCCTGCTTGCATTCAGTGACATTTAACTAGAAACAACTACTTGATAATATTCTTATATCACACAAACCTTTCAAAACATGCTCATGCATTTTTGTTTCTGATGTCCTCACCTGCCAACCTTGTTATTGATTATGTCCTCACCTGTTATTGTTGAAGAGGGGTGTCTGTCCAAAGAGAGTGACAATACGAGCATTCCTTATGCCTCAGGCCTGAGAGAGTTCCACTTAGCGGACAACCTTCACTAGAGAGTCCTCAGTCACTGACTTGAAGCCAAGTCTCTGGAGTCCCACATGATGCTCTCGACAGACTGCCGCACTGAAGAATCTCCAGCCAATAAGAGAAGACAATGTGGTTTAGAAATGTCTTTGCCTGACTTCTGCTTTCCCCCGCAGTGTAGATGTCAACAAGCCAGAGTGTGTGTATGAGAGAGAAAGAGAGAAACAGATACACCACAGGGGGAAGACCGACAGCTCTGGGAGGCGGGCAGTAGGCTATATGATTCACACGCGTGTGTGCATGGAGGAAGTGGACCTCAGGTCTGGGGAGAACAAGCAGGCTACACGAAACCTGCCCTATTGCAGATGTGAAAAACATACGTCACTATAGAGCAGGGACGCTGAAACTGTGTGGGTTGCCAGACGCAAATATGACGTGTTCAATGGTCATTTCCAACCCAAGGGGTTTCAAATCCTCATGAGTGCTTTAACTGCTGTTGCATGTATCTCAAAGACTTACACTAACTTAAGTCAAACTGTGGATGTATATATATCCACTTATATACTGACTATAAAGGTATCATACTGATCAGTACTGAGGCCAGTGACAGATTATCACCCTACTGTACATTAAACTATTGACACATTCTACAAAAAGAAAGAAAGAAAGAAAGAAAGAAAGAAAGAAAGAGTTCTGCTCAACATGTGCTTCATATAAATCCTTGTTATCTCTGTGTCTTGACATTCCTGGTGACGGGGTTAGCTGCTCATCATAGTACTCTCATCTCCACTACATTTCCACCAGCCCCCACTTCACCTCGTCCTGACCTTCTATGCTATTTCTTAGGAATACCTTTTGGAAGACTGACAAACTGAGCACACAACACTTCCCTCGTGTAGCTTGCTAGCAGCTGCTCATATTGTTGATGATATAGATATAGAAGCATATTCTACAGTACCTTTGTACTTGTCAATCACTCTGGATATGAGCGTTATCTATGCGATAGCTGAGGTTCTGTAATCTGTATGCTATTCTGAATATAGTACTGTATATATAACCAGCCAAACCTTGTCAAATGCTAATCCTATGTTTGTACTAGGCACTCAGGCCAAAAGTTAGTATACACTGACCTGTGTTGGATAAACATTTATACCAGATGTGAGGGTTGTGTATTGTAGCGTGACTAGCGTCCTGGGAAGGAGGACACTAGACACTATGTGGTTACCGTTGCTGTTAGGTTAGTTACTGTTAGGTTATTGCTACTGTTAGGCTAGTTACTGAGGTTATAGTTATTTATTTTAGATACTGCTAGGTTGTAGTTAGGTCTACTGTTAGGTTATAGTTAGTTTAATTGAGATGCAGTTAGTTAGAGGGGAGACCCGTCACAGGTGTATCCTGTGTTTTGTTGTTGGAGAGTTGAGCAGAGAAGAGAAAACAGATTGTTTATGGATTTTCCTAATAAAGCTATATTAATTTAACAAAAGACTTGATGTTCAAGAGCCTTCCTTTTTAGATGTATTTTCCTGAGAGCAAGACTGCTGTAAATTAATGTCTCAGCTGGTTTCAAGGATGGAGGAGAGACAAAGGACAACAGAGGACACAGAGAGGAAACACTAAATGTTGCCTCTGAGACTCCCCTCTTCTCCTCTCGTTTTTCCATCTCTACTGAGAACTGACTGTGTCTGACTGCAGTCAGATTTATGATGCTGTCTCACAACAGCTGTCTCTACAGCATCCTCTCACTTCTGTGTGTATGCGTGCAGGAATGTACTGTAATGGTGGGTGGGTTTCAGATCAGAAGGAGCATTCATGACAATGACTCATTACTATAGGTAAACTCTTTTATATGTAATCCTAAACACCAAACAGCAGCTACCCCTCTGTGTCACGGTTATGTGACAAATATACACATTATCGTTCTATTAAAATTGGCTTGTGGGTGGACGGTCGGCGCCACAAACGTAACATCCAGATTTGATTAGCCA
The DNA here is from genome assembly GCF_963280865.1 of Gymnoscopelus braueri. Taxonomy (NCBI): domain Eukaryota; kingdom Metazoa; phylum Chordata; class Actinopteri; order Myctophiformes; family Myctophidae; genus Gymnoscopelus; species Gymnoscopelus braueri. The sequence goes on from NC_137606.1 coordinate 36,915,374, forward strand.
ACAAATGTCACAAAGAATTTCACAAATGTGAAATGTGACATCTGAAACGGCCTGAAAATATAGATGTGAAGACCGCATAGCAGCCTGAATATCTATTAAATACACCGCCTCAATCAAGTGTGCATGTTGATGATGTTGAGTTGGCACTAAAAGTAACACATACAGTATATCACATAAATAATTAGAAGAACATAAAGCGGTGTGTTTCACAACCCCCCAGCCATCAGTAGAGTTCTCCAGGGTGGGAATGTGGTAGCAGAGGATGGGGAAAGTGATATCCCCACAGCATCTGTCTGAACTCCTTGACTCGCTGGTATTGACAGCCTGCTGTATCGTACGACAGCTGATTCATCGCTTCTTTCCACTCAAGGTGCTCCAAATAGTCATTGGCTCTGTAGGGCAGTCCAGTTTGGGATCAATAATAATAATGTATTGGTTAGCTAAAATCTAAAATGACCCAGATGCGTTCCAGGATTGAATGTGTTTAAGGTGTGGTGAAGGGTGTAGCGTAGCCTGTATAGGAAGGGAAGAGAGATGCTCTTTTAACCAGTACGTGAAATACACCACCCAACAAAAACCACCATCTACAGCAGCTCCAGCCCACAGAAAGAAGTGCGAGCAACAACCTGTCTCTGTGCTCAACTGGTATAATTGTCATTTATGCGTGCGGACACACGCCCCTTGGTGTTTGTTCATACAAGCGTCATATTATGCATGCATTCAAGAGGAGCGCTTTTTAGAAAAAATATTCGCTTTTGAATATCAGGACATCTAAACAGGCACTATAGCAGGAGATTAATTAACGGCCTGCTTTTTAGGAGCAGCACTCAGGCTGAGATGGACAATATAAGCTCTGTGTGTGTGTGTGGGGGGGGGGGGGGGCGTGCGTGCGTGTGATGAAGGACTCCTGTCTATTTAGTTATGTGGGTCACTTTGACCTTATGTGTATTGTATCACTTAATTGATTATTGTGTTCAGCCTAGAGAGAGGGACTGGCAGCTAATCAGGTGCACCGATTTATGTGCGCGGCCGTGGGGGCTCAACTCGACCCCCACTAGCCCCGCCCCCCAAGCCGCGACCGGAAAAAATAATCTTTTTTCTCTGTCTGGGCTATTGTTCTAGGTGTTAAAGGCGCGTTGCCGGCTCTCTCGCGGGCACGCATTTGCAACTTCAGAGCTGCGCCCTGTTATAGTAATGGTAATGGTACTGTAAGTTTGAGCCCCGACATCTGAGATTGATGTGGGGGCTGATCATATCGGGTGGGGGCTTACGCGGTATCGGCGTCTATGCAGCTAATTACAGGGCCGTGTGTTCAATTTAGTTAAGCCCAGGTGTGTAGATTAGTGGGGCTTTAGTTTGTTTGCGCAGTACGTTTGCAGCACTTGATGTGTGAAGAGCTATTTTCTGTGTGACATTGTTCCTTGTTTTGATCGTGGTTTTAGGACTGTAAACTTATACCACTGAAGATACTTTACCATTTATTATTTGCAATTTGGGACTGGTGTTTGAACAGTAGCCTTTTCTGTAAACCAGTTTTATAATAAACACCCTCAAAGAGAAGAAGCCTCTTTGCGCTTTTACCAATGCACCACAGTGGTCACAACTTCCCAAGCAGCTAAACTAACTATCCTACACTACAGTGTGTGTTCAAATCGACCTTTGCTGCGTGTCACTCCCCATCTCTCTCTCCCCATTTCCTGTCAGTCTACTGCATGCTATCAAATAAAGTCAAATTATTATATATTTTTTAAGAATGTCTTCACTTAACCCAATTTAGACATCTACTGGCTTTCAGAGAAACACTGTCGTTTGTACAGTTGCCTTTATCTTCTTTTACCATTTGATCTCCTGTCTATTAACAGAAGCCATCTACAACAATTATTTGCCGGTGGAACTGATGGTGCAATACCTCTCCTGAGAAACAGAAAGACAGTAAATGAGGACAAGCATTTGTTAACCCATTAAAACCGGGAACGCATCTGTCATTTTAGATTTCTTTGTTTATTCAAAAATAGTAGATATACAAGCTCATAGTGTGGCACCAAGTGCCACGCTATGAGCTTGTAGATCTGCTAATTTTGAAAAATCTTCAACATTTTTGCAAATCTTTGAATATATATATTTTTAAAGCAAACATTTATAACTCAAATCTTTGCTTCTGGAGGTCCCTGGAACAAAATATTTTTTACAAATGTTCGCAAATGTTCGCGATATTTATTCAAAGATTTGCGCACATTTTCACGATTCTTATTTTTTTTTGCAGATCTACAAGCTCGTGCCACGGCACTCAGTGCCACGCTATGAGCTTGTAGATCTGCTATTTTTTTTTCTCGTGAAAATGTGTGCAAATCTTTGAATAAATATATTTTGCACAAATGTTCATGATTTTTCAAAAGATAGCAGATATACAAGCTCATAACCACGCTATGAGCTTGTATATCTGCTATTTTTTGATTGCCAAAGTATAAAATAATGGTTATAACTTGAATCTAAAATGACACAGATGCGTGAATGGGTTTAAGGTGTGGTGAAGGGTGTACACTGTACAGGAAGGGAAGAGAGATGCTCTTTTAACCAGCACATTAAATACACCACCCAACAAAAACCCCATCTACAGCAGCTCCAGCCCTGTAGATGTGTGAGCAACAAGCTGTCTCTGTGCTGAACTGGTACTAATTATCGCTTATGCGTGTGGACACACATCCCTTGGTGTGTTTGTTCATACAAGTGTCATTCTGTATTATGCATGCATTCAAGAGGAGCGCTATTTAGAAAAAAGATTAGCTTTTGAATATCAGGACATCTAAACAGGCACTATAGCAGGAGATTAACAAGTAAGACGCGCGAACGCTGGAGGCGAACGCAGATTCGCCTCGATCTCCAGGCTTTTATTGCTTAGTTTTGCTAAAAAATAAAAGCCTGGCCCAGCGGGTCGGTGTACTCGGAGGTGGAAAGACTGGTGATGCGAGGTTACTCGGTATGAGGAAGTGTTTCATTTCGCAACCAACCAGAGTGCAGTGGGCGTCGCTCGTAATGTTGTGTTAACGGGGCGGGGGTTGACGGACAGATCGGTGAAGCAATGGGATCAGGCGCAATCTCTCGCCGGCGAGCCAATGAGAGAATGAGAGCGTGAACACAGACGGAAAGAGACCATAAATATGGGACAGACAGACACACAGACACACACCGCAAGCACGATGATATAGTAAGCTCCACTTGGTCGGAGGCGCGCCGCGCCTCCTCCCGCGTTCGCAATTAAGGGCCTGCTTATTAGGAGCAGCACTCAGGCTGATATGAACAATATAAGCTGTGTGTGTGGGTGTAACCATGCTGTTTGTTAAAGATTATGTTTTTTGTTTCCTGGTTAACATGAGGTACGGTACTCAAGGAACGGAAACAAAAACCCGAAACAAGTTTGTGGCTTTCACCTCTGAATGCTACAGTTGTTTTTAAATCTGAGCTGAGGAGGCTTTGAGAATGATTATGTTTGCAGTTATTCTGAGAGATATTGTCATATGCGGTTGTTACATTTTGACAGCTTTGTTTATTCCATGAGATAGCATAAGCATGCTTTTTTTTTTATAACAAATGATAACAGATGTTCAAAAACAATAAGGGGGGGGGGGCATACATAAAAACAACAATATTGTTCAAAGTCTGTATTGTTAAAAATACTAGAATCCTCCATCCATATGTCATAAGTTCTATACACATACTGTAGTTGACACTACATGAATTTAAGGCTATACGTGTGCAGAACAGTCCATCCTAAGTATGCTTTATACTGCATCTATAACGTTAAGTACATCTAGTTCACATGAGCATGCAACTTTATTGACATGAGATAGTAACTGAAGTTGGTAGGCAAGCCGCTCGCCACTAAGTCCCAGCCATCCAAATGCACTACTGTACTGTATATTACTCTTGTAATATCAATCATTAAAGAGCAGTCATTGAATGAAGGGTCCATTTCACATCTGGTGAGTTGTTAGCCGATCTACATGCTCACAATGCGTCACGTTTCGACGCATTGTGAGCCTGTGATCTGCTATTTTCACCGAATGTCGAATGTTCGCAAATTTTCAGGGAATGTTAGACTATTATGACATGCCCAGAATAGGGAAGCCAGGGTTCATGAGGATAAGGGCATACAGAACATGTCTACAAGATACCAATATGTCTGTAACAACATAATCTGACTACCACTTGACTGAAGAGGTGGGTGAGAGAGGTTGAAGCACCAGTCATTACCCTTATGTTAATAGCCATCATGGCTAATGTGGTGTAACCACCTGTTTGACACATTCCACCTGACGGCTGTAATATCGGTCCACGACAGTCGACAGACAGACATTGTCCACTTGAGAAGAAAGCCTGAGGTTAGGTTTCAGTCCAACCCTTAATGACAAGTTCCATCAAGCTCCTTTTGCAAATCAAAAAGTATGAACAAATCAACGCAGCAATTCCAGTTTTCAGAGTGAAATATAAATGTTGTCTTTGCAAATGAACACTTCTTTGTATTCAAGCCAGAGCCTCTGTATTTACTGGCACTGAGGACGTCTTTTTATCACTGCAGGGACAGGAGATTAGTCGGTCCTCACCACAGAGGTGGGAAGGACAGCAGTTCCAGGCACCACATTAAATGACTCCAACTGGATTCATTGTTTCAATGGTAGCTACGTTTTAAGATGTAGTTTATCATTCTAAGCTGACACACTGCACACACACACACTGAACCCCCCCCCTCTGCTCATTCAACATCTACTTAAGAGTTTTGTTTGTTTGTTTCTTAATCCCTGTCTAGTCAGGTGAATTTGAGAGTTGGTGCTTCTTTGTAGGCCTAATTGGGAGCCTATAAATTACACATGCATAACAGATTGTCAACCGGATTTGGTTGTGTCATTGTTTAAGAACATATTGAGTCTGACTCAATTCCTTGCACCCAAACTCAGATTTGCAGGGCTGTAATTAGAGCCTTAGGAGTCTAGAAGGGAGCAATCTCCGTAATTAATTAAATGATGAAGACAATGAAGAGGAAATGAGACGAGGGGAGGGAACGAGGAGGAATTATTTGTGTGCTGAGGCTAGATGATACAAATTGCGTTTGTTGAACTGAATTAAAGCCCCCCTCCAGATAATTTAACTTCCTGTACGTACACCCCCCCCTCCCCAATTCTCCAACCAAGCCGCATACAGGGTTGTGGTGTGAAATCGTACGTCCCGCCCCCGCAACGTTATATGGCAACCAGGCGGACTAGCTCCTGATGATCCTGGTGGTCATTACAAGGTGGGAGTGTCTGCGGAGTTGATGGGATGTCCTCAAAAACAATTTCAGGACGAGGAGCTTAACATTTTTTACTTCACACTCAAAATGCACTTATTTGTCATCTATGGTCCATGGTGCCTCAGGAATCTATGTACATCCAAATAGGTTGGCATAGGAAAACATCAAACAGGTGAAAAATGGAGAGAGGGAGACCTTTGTTAGTCCCGCGGGGGAAATTCAGTTTCAGCTGCACCCAGCTGATGGCTGCTCCGATGGTCATGATGAGCGCTGGGGGGAGATCATTTAGGGGTTAAGTGACTTGCGCAGGGACACTTCCGACACATAGCCGGGGCCGGAGCGCGAACCGGGGTCCTTCTGTTCTCCAGACGGCCTCTCTACCCATTCAGCTAAGAAAATAATGGAGGGGATCTTTATGGCAATGTCATGTAACAATTTGCTTGGATTTATCTACACAGCGATAGTTCTCAGTGAAAGCCTCATCCTCCTGGAATCCTCAGTCACTAATCTAATTGCTCCATCTGTTACCTCAGCCGCCCTTCCGTCCCGCCTCCCAACTCCATTCCTGCTTCCTGGGTTCGCCCATGAGTTCAAGTCCCCTCTCTACCTCTCACTAGTGGTCCTATACTGAAGGTCCTGGTGTTCAGAGGATGCTGACCCTCTCCGTGAGGCCCTGCATGTCTGCATCCTCGCCGTCCTCTTCATCGGAGGCTGGAGCAGGTGGAGGCGGCACCAGATGGGGAGGGTATGGCAGTGTGTGGTCACGGGCAAACAGCTGCCATCGGCTGTCATCGCTCTCGTGGGTGATGTAACGCTCTCCCAGTTTAGTCTCCAACTCCCTCAGGTCCAGCCATGCCTGGTAGTCCTGGCAAATGAGAGCAGTGATGAGAAGCCGAAGCCATGGACAGAGGTATGGATTTCATTCAGCAGCTTTGAAATTAGATCAACGTCAAAATTGTTTTCAATCACGTTACATCATCCAGTAATGGTTTCAGAGTGTGTGTGTGTGTGTGTGTGTGTGTGTGTGTGTGTGTGTGTGTGTGTGTGTGTGTGTGTGTGTGTGTGTGTGTGTGTGTATACACCATGCTTTACTTTGTGAGGTAACACATTCATGTCATTGTTCTGTAAACCCCTTGAGGAAAATAGTAATTTTTATGGTTAAAAAGATTTTAAGGGATGAGAAAGTTTAACTGCAGTGTTAGCATGCGAATGACGAATCTAACAATTGTTTTGAAAGTGAATGCAAGAATTGCTCCTCATTTGTATTCTGGATTTAGGTAAACTAATATAGAGGAAACTGACCCCCCAAATATCACTGCCCTTTTTTTGCATAGAATCCTATGGGGATCCGGTTGCAAGGCGATCAGAATGCAGCTGCTCTTTCTGCACTCAGTAAATAAACTGTGGTTAAATGTCACATGAGCTTATCTGAAAACGTTTTTTCAGATAAGCTCATGTGACATTAACCTTTTTTTATCATCTGAGTAATTATGACAGAGAAAGTGAAAGCACGTCCCTGCATGAATTTATTACCTAATAAAATCAATCAATCATTATTAAAAGGCTAAATAGGACCCTGCGTTGAGAACCAGTGTATATGTGTCTGTTAGTGTGGATGCTTAATGTATGGTACCTGCAAATAGGCATGGCTAAGACTCTTGTCTACACTGTAGCGTTTCCTCATCTTCACCTGCAGCAGGTTGTTGATCAGGTCAATTGCTGGAAACACGAAAGCATAAGGAACAGGACATTATCAGTAAAATAACGTACAGTGAATCCTCCGCAAAAAACTGCACACAAATATATAGCATCTGTCAATCAAAGGAGTAACTACCTAGACATGCATTCCCATAGCATAATCCCAATTTTACTGTACAAACCATGCCAAAAGCCTATAAACTATATAAACATCCTAAACATCCTCTCATGGTTCAGTTAGAATGTGATATGAAGTTAGAAACAGGAAATCTAATTAGGACTGTCTGTAGTCACCTGCCAATGACAGGCAATCTTTTCTAATTATCTTTCTAATTAACTTATTTGGTGGCTCAGTCGAGCTGCCAAGAAAATATCTGTACAAATAATAGCTACCAAACAAGACATTTTTGGGCTTTATAAATGTTAAAGCTGCAGTTTTTTGCCTATAATGACATGCCCAAAATTGTGATAGATTATTAATCGATTATTTAATTGAATTATCCTCCTATAATTTGCCAATGCTCTGTAGTGGTAGGTAGGTAGGTAGGTAGGGTGGTGAGACCATCGCCATGGTTACGGGGCTGCCCAGCTGTGGGATGGCCCCGCGAGCTATGGGACGAACTGCCTCCCAGGTTGCCAGATCATGTGCGCATATCCCCCCACGGATGCGTCGACCGGGTATGGACTAGTCAATATATAATCGCTTAAATCGATTAGTTCAATCAAGTGAATATGCATTCCTCCTCCACCCTTCCTGCATGCTCTCTGTCTGTGTGTAGAAGGAAAACAGCTCCTCTTCTACTCTGCCTACCATCAGGGGCGATCTGTTTCCATGGGTTGGGAGGGTACATGAAGGCCGCGTTGTGGATCTGGTCATTGATGTCTTCGTCCTCATTGAAAGGGAAGGTCCCGCTGAGGCTGACGTACATGATGACCCCCACCGACCACATGTCCAGCGAGCGGTTGTAGCCCTGGTTCAACAGCACCTCGGGGGCCAGGTAGGCCGGCGTCCCCACCACGGAGCGCCGGAACGACTTCTCACCGATGATGCGGGCGAAGCCGAAATCACACAGCTTCACCTGAGGATGAGGGGAAAGGAGAGGCAGAGATGACGGGAGGCTGATACAGTGATGAGGAGGAAGAGAGGGTAACGCATAATGTGTGCTCCCGTCGTATGACGGTTTCGCATGCTGGAAATAGCTGATCTACAAGCTCACTATGAGTCACAGATGTGGTGCAATCGTGAGTTTGTAAATTGGCAAATTTCAGGGCACAACACCGTCATATTGACAAAGTATATGTAACCTTGGTTTATGTACATTGTTTATTCCATTATCCTTTATAGCACCTTCATTATATTATTTTCTCTGCATTTACAGACTGCAGCATATTTAATTATTTTTTTAGGTCCCCTTGCTAATCATTTAATGTTAGTTCCAACCTGCCAGTGTTGAGAGGGGGGGGGGGGGGCAGTTAAATATGGTCAGACAGACTAGAGACGTGTGTTTTGTGTACGTGACTGCCCTGATATTTTGGTGTGGACTCGAAAAAAGAAGATAAATATTCAAAGAGGAATCGTGGCCTGCTCATTCCCCATAGCGAACGGTGGCAGCGGCATTTCTTCATTTTCAACTTAATTAACCAAAGAAATTGAGTTGTTTACTGCATGGGGCCTAATAATAGGGCATGATGCAACACACATGTTGAGTAATGAGGCATTTTGTGATATAACCACTTTCAACCTGGTGTGCCTAATTTGTAGCCTGGTAAACCCTCCCTCCGGAAATCTCATTTCCATTTAAATGGAAATGAGATTTCCGGAGGGAGGGTTTACCAGGCTACCTAATTTGTTCCAATGTCTCAAAATGTCCGGAAAATGTCCAAAAATTGCTTAAATAGAAGATCTACAAGCTGTAGATCGGCAATTTTTTACACCAAACCATCATGACAAAGTATAAAATAGGGCTTAAATGGTTAAGTGATTAATGGTCATTTATATTCCACTCAAATTGCTATGGATGTGAAGATAAGTTTCATGTGTATGAAAACGCAGTTCAGCCCACATTATGAGAGGTTTTAGGCTTTAATTAGACAATCACTGTAGGTTGGCAAGAAAGCTCAGTCATGCTAGTGATGAGAGACTGAAATTGTTTAATGAGAGAACATTATGTACTTGATTATATTTCTATGTATTTTTATTGTCTATTTGTTTTATTGTTTGTGGCATGCACACGCGCAGATGCGCTCAGACACACACTCATACACATCTGCAGTTCTGCACCAATGCACCAAGGGACCACAATGGAAATAAGCATTTGGACTTTATTGTCTCCGCCAGGCTGAAGGCGTGTATTCGCCCCTGTCCCTCCGTCTGTCCGTCCGTGTGTACAGCTAATCTCCGGCACTGTTGGCCCGATCTACGTGAAACTGTGCACACACATTCCCTAGCCTAGAGGCAAAGGAAAAACCTCTCCCCCAGATTTTTCTGCCTTTTATAGCGCCACCAGGAGGCCGAGTTTTGCAAAACATTTTTTTTATATTACTCCTACAGATTTTGTTTGTTTGATCAGTCTGATTTGTCATATTCCATCCTGATTGGCTAAGATTGCCTTCCAAAGTTTGCAGGACTGGCTCATTTTGAACAAAATGCCTCAAGTCATGAACGCAGCATCCGATTGCCGTGAAACCTTTTGCACACACATTCCCACTAGGCCGAGGAAGAAATGCCACCCTTTTCACATTGTCCTATTATAGCGCCACCTGACGATTTTTGCAAAACTAGTTTTTGTATTAATTTTGTCCAAACATCTGCTACTACAGATTTTCAACACTCGCGCAAATCAACATATTCTGCAATAGATTCATACAATGCTGGCCCACCATAACCTACGTGGCCTGGCGGAGACCTGTGCTCCGAGGAGCACATTTTTCTAGTTGTGATTTGATTAATGTGTATATTTATTTTATTGCATTTATTAGCCCACAGACAGGGGGCATTTTAATGAAAATGTTTCAGCTGATATAATACATTATATCATAGCTATAGTTTTGTAAACCCAGCGGTCCTTCACCAAGGAATCAACACATCTGTTTTTCTGAGGCCTTTTACCATTTAACAACAAAAGCTGCTATAAAACTGCCACATGGCTGACTTTGCTACTGTCTTAAATTGGACTGAGCATATGTAATGCCCAGAAATCAAACCTGAGTCTCCCGCGTTAAAAGCCAACATCTTAACCGCTAGACTAAAGGCAGTTCCTTTTAGACCAGGGGAGATATTAGACTTTTAGCTCATCAGGCTGAGGCTGTGTGCCACTCTGCTACACATACTACGAGCCAAGCTGACTATTTGGAGACCGCAGTTCCCCACATTACAACGCATGCATGGGCGAAGGGAGTCGGATATTGGCTGCATTTATCTGGAAAGACTGAACTCCATCAGTCCTCTCAGCTACATATCGGAGACCTTGTCGTCTACGAACAGTGGAAACTGCACTGCTCTCTTTTGGAGATAAGTGCTAATGTGTCACAAAGCTGGCCACTTGCAACCCAGCGTTCCAGGCACATAGGGACATAATTGCGACAGCTAAACGGTGAAAATTGTCTTTCCATTATACAGCTGCTGGCAAACTATGACCCTGCAGCTGCAAGAGCTGATCAACCAGCACAACGGCTCAGTTAAATACGACAGCCCGCCATGCAGAAATATATCGTCACAGCGAGTTCAGTTTCATTACGGCTGAAATAAACCAAGCACGATTTTTCTTTCAGTGATTATGCACAAGATCTGTCCAAGCTTTCTTAGGATTTGCGGAGACAGTTGACCCGTCTGCAAAAGTACAAAGAAATGTCCCTGATTTTTCAAAATGTTGCGGGCAGGGCTATGATGGAGCGGCCAATATGAGTGTGGATCAGGGAAAAGGAGCCACTTGTGACATAGGGTATGTGTATTATGTGGTACACAACATTAACCTATAGTCCTCAAGACTCCTCAATGATGCAGTGAAAGACATGCAGAGAATTAAAGGAGCATTTCACCCCTGGAAGAAACTGCAATCACTCAATGGTAATAGTATTTGTAGTAGATAACAGTAGCACAATTTAAAATTTGCACCCTATGGCCAGAAAAATAATGAAATCTGTGTGTTTGACTAGGGTTTGACTGGACTGCTGCATTACTACAATGACCATAATGCTTTGGTGCACTGCACCTCCTTGTGGCAGGGGAGGTTCCATGTGGGTGTGATCTCCAACAATAACATCCAAACAGCATGCCAGTGTTGCCATGTCTGCTTATTATAAGCGGCTTCTTTCTAAAATGTAGTTGATATTTGGGCTCGTTTCCAAATGTTTTGATTGTTGTTTAAACCAGTGGTTCTCAAACATGTTCATGTATTTTTCCACAGACCCCCATCTGAAATTATAATTTGTGCCAGGGAGCCCCTAACAAATATGTGTCAAAAATATTCCACATTTTCCCCTTATATGTTTGTATTTGTATGTTTTGTATGTTCGGTTTGTTTGTTAGTAATGTGCTAGTCTTTTCTTTTTTGTGTATGTTTGTTTTCATGTTCTGAAAAATCCAATAAAAAGTAAATGGAAAAAAAAAGAAAAATCCACATTTTGCACTTTTTCCCCCTCAAGATTTTTTTGTAAATAGCAGATCTACAAGCTCACAATGGGTCGCGAAGCGTTGTGAGCTTGTAGATCGTCAATTTTCAAATATATAATATCCCATGTCTAGGTAAAGTGCTCTTGGCCTAGTTATCTTCTTTTGGGCTTGTTTTCATAGACCTGGCTGCTTATTTCTCTCACAATATCTGGCAACACTGGCTGTACCTCGCACACGTTCATCTAGTTACATATATGTCCAAGGATTCATTAGTGATGTCATATCACTGACACATCCTTGGTATCTTTATGCAGTTCTACTTCCGTGTCGCATAGTATTGACATCACTGTCGAATCCTTGGTATTATGATCCTAGCCTTTCGCAACGGTGTTTGTTTACCAGCGCTGCCACTCCACGCTGTATTTTTTTCCAAGCTTGCGCTTATGAAACACTACACAGGATTATTATTTCATAATATTCAATAGTCAACATTCAAGTACAACTATCAGAAGATAACTCAGGTAAAGTAATGCCTCACTCTGCAAGGGGGGTTGCCCGCTGGCCGCAGCTAATGGGAGTGGCCGAGTGGGGAAAGAAGTTGAACAAAGTGTTACGGGGGCTGTCTTTGGAGCTGGTCTGACTGAGACGCGCCGAGACATGTAGTGCGGAAAGGAATGAGACCTAGCTCTCGTGACGTAAATAGCGTCACGAAGACGCGAAGATTACGCGAAGATTACTAGATATCTAAAAACACAGATTTTACCAAAAAAAAAAACAGGATCTTGTTTCTTGAGTCCTAAACTTCATTAAAAGACCGAAAACTTCTTCCAGGGGTGAAATGCTCCTTTAAGAGTTTTAAGATATTTTTTTGTCTTTTTCAGCCTTTATTGATAGTGTACAGTACATAGACAGGAAATGGGGAAAGAGAGACGGGGAGTGACAGGCAGCAATGGTCGACGGGATCGGGACTCGAACCCGCAACATGCTGTCAGGCTGCAATTGAGCTTAGGCGCCCGGACCGCTAGACCAGCGGTCCAGGCCGGCCACAGCATTTCTACTTTCTAGGTGAAGTGGCCTAGCACTTAACCCATTCAATCCGCATCTGTGTCATTTTAGATTTGAGCTCTAACCATTCTTTTATACTTTGGCTATTCAAAAATAGCAGATATACAAGCTCATAGGGTGGCTACAAGCTTGTAGATCTGCTTTTTTTTTTTTTTTTTTTTACAAGTGTTTGCTTTAAAAAATATATATATTCAAAGATTTGCAAAAATAGCAGATCTACAAGCTCATAGCTCATATGAGCTTGTAGATCTGCTATTTTTGAATATCCAAATAAATCTAAAATGACACAGCATGCGTTCCCGGATTGAATCGGTTAAGGCGATGCCACTTCATGGTAAATGCCTGCATTTATATAGCGCCTTTGTCCAAGGCACTCTACAATGATTGTGCATTCACAATCACCGATTCACACACCCATCCATCGAACTGGGAACATTCCGGTTCCCAAGCTGCCGCTCTACCTCCTGAGCCACTGCACATTTATAGGCTCTAATGTGGCCTGACAGCGTGTCACATGGTTCGATTCCCGAGCCCTACGGCCTTTGCCGTGCGTCACTCTCTGTCTCTCTCTCCCTGTTTCCTGTCACACTTTACTGTACTATCTGAATAAAGGCAGAAAAGCCCCCAAAATACCGTAACCCATTCAATCCGGAAACGCATCTGTGTCATTTTAGATTTTAACCATTATTTTATACTTATGGCTATTCAAAAATAGCAGATATGCAAGCTCATAGTGCATACATCGTGCTATGAGCTTGTAGATCTGCTATTTATCTTTTTAAATCGCGAAAATTTTAGCAAATCTTTGAAAATATAATATATATATATATGTTCCCGGATTGAGTGGGTTAAAAAAAACTGCTCTGACCAGTGACAAGAAGGATGAGCGTAGTGAAACAGTGGGATTGAAGAAAACAATACAGAAATTCAGTAAAAAAAAAAAATTGGTTCTCCAGACCAGGGGTCATCAATGTGTCCGTACACGGACATACGTGTCCGTGGCAAGACTTGTCCATGTCCGTGGCAAATCTTTGATTTAAAAAATACAAATACTAGAGCCAGAATACAGTGGCTGACTTGCCATTTAATGAATGCAGAAATAGTAGTGTAACCATACTATACTTCTACTTCCCTTGATTTTATAGCCTATTCATCACAACTTTCACTTTCACTTCAATACATTTAAAATATTAATGTTATTCTTTTATTCTATATTATCATTGGACACTTCGTTACTCAAATCAATTCCAAAAAAAAAGTCTTCCATGCCAATGCTTGACGTTTTTAACATAGTTTAACAGGATAAGAGCTGGGTTCCCAAATGCCCCTTGACATTAACACTCTAATAAAGACACTGCCAGACAGGTATTCAAACCTTTTAATTGGGCCTGGAAAAATCTTTTTGTTAAAGTTTTATATATCTAGTTTTTTAAGCTATGAGCTAAGCTAAGATATTATAATTACCGGTGGATGATGTCAATGTGACCGTTCTTCTCGCTGTCTCTGATTGTCTTTATTTCTTTGAACAGTTTAAAGCCATCAGTTCAATTTAGACAGAAGACGGTAAAGTAGAAAGAAGACAAAAGTACAGAGATGGCCATGGAAATAACTATAACAATGAACTTGACTTTTTAAGCAATTTATGCAATTGGGTTACAAATTGCTCCATCTATGATGTCCTTCTCAGCTTTCCTACTTATTATCTTAATAAAATAAAAAAGTACAAACTAAAGGGATGAGGACTAACCACTCTCCCTCTTTATAAACACAGCATGTGTTCTCCGTCATGTCTAGTGGACTAGCATACATTTAGGGCTATATGTGTTTCTGGTAATATTATTGACCACTCATTTTGTATGTCCGTGGCAAAAAGGAAAATGTGGTTTGAGGAAAATGTACATCACAAGGCCCTTGATGACCCCTGCTCCCGACTAAAGTATTGGAGAGTGTGAATGTGTTGGAGAACACCATACAGTACAGAGATGCTTTTGATGAGGCAAAGACGACGGCGCAAACTCTTGCAGACAAAGGCGGAGCTCAAGAGTGAAACGTCACTTTGACGAACTTTGTGAAGATGAGCGCCTATCCGATGCAGAAAGCTATTTCAGAGAGGTAATTTTCAATGCCAATCTGGACATAATCAACCAGTACTCCCGAAGATTCACTAGTATGCGAGCAACCTCGCCCATGCAGAGAGAAGCAATAATGTTCTTCAGTATTTTACAGTGGGAACCATTAATAATGCTTCTTATTACATGTTCCCGTTTGATTGCTTTTTGTGATCAATAAAGAAACCCAATTAAGTAAATGAGATGTTTTTTAAATTGCATACGCAACACAGAATAATAAACATAAATTTTCAGAGCAGAAAAGCTCCCAATATTAATTGGATGTGGGTGGTGGTAAGGGACCTAATATTGGATAGTGCTTTGTGCGTGCGTGCGTGCGTGCGTGCGTGCGTGCGTGCGTGCGTGCGTGCGTGCGTGCGTGCGTGCGTGCGTGCGTGCGTGCGTGCGTGCGTGCGTGCGTGCGTGCGTGCGTGCGTGCGTGCGTGCGTGCGTGCGTGCGTGCGTACAAACCTGGGGGAAGGGTTCAGCAGAGGCGAGAAGCACGTTCTCTGGTTTCAGGTCACAATGAACAATGTTCTTGAAGTGCAGGTGTCTCAGAGCTGCCAGAATCTATGCACACAAAGCACACAAACACAGGATGTGAGTTATACTTCTAAACAGGAAGGTGCATTTTCAGTAGTGATGTTACACAGGTGTTCTGCGGGCTTACCACAAAATGTACATTTCATAGCTGCTCAAATATCAAAACAAATACATTAAGTGTGGCAGTGTTCCACAGTCTCTTGTGCAACTGAAAAACAAATCAAATAGCAGCTATCAAGAATGCATAACATGTATTATGGGACTGGCCACAGTGAATAACAGAACAGCAAAACAAAAATGTTGTCTACACCTCTCCCTTCCTGAGATTCTTTCATTTTTTTAGCTCTGACCATTTCTATTCAAAATATAATAATCTCTTCAGTGCAACTTAGTGATCGTTAGACACAGACACAGAGGCAGGAGTGATTACAATACCACTGCCACTCAATTGGTTTGCTTTGATGGTTAACTATGGTTCACTGAGCTTACTACGGTATGACCATTCACTTTCTAAGTGCAAGGTCATTATTTCACTTTGAAATAATGAATAATGAAATAATAAGAAATAATGAAATAACTTTCATGAATATTGTCCAATATGTTGAGAAAGCACCCTGGAGTCAAGAGAAGACATTCAGATGACAAAAAGCAGTCATCATCCTCAGTGTGGGGACAACCCAGAGTTGTTGTTACACATACTCCCCTGCAGAAATGCATAATGCAAATGTGTACGTTGCCGAACCGTGCACGCAATCGTCCACAAGCAACAAATGTCACAAACACACACCTGTGTGATGAGGAACTTGGTGAGTCTCTCAGGCAGTCTGCCTTTCTCACTAGAGAGAATCATTTCCAGCATGTCACCGTGCAGCTTCTCCATCACGACAAACACCTTCTCTGGGGTCTCGAACATACTCTCCAGGTTGACGATGCCCAGGTGACGCAGACTCTGATTGGGACGAGAAGAAGACATGGTGTTGGTGACCCCATGGAGAACGTTGGGGAAGATGGAGAGAGGGATGATATTGGAATAATAGTGGAGAAATAGTGACAATAACATATCTGCAGCTCACAATGCTTCACATCGCAACGTAATGTAAGCTTGTACAGTAGATCAGCTATTTTAACTTTTATGTATGTATGTATGTATGTATGTATGTATGTATGTATGTATGTATGTATGTATGTATGTATGTATGTATGTATGTATGTATGTATGTATGTATGTATGTATGTATGTATGTATGTATTACATACTATGTATGTATTTATAATATGTATGTATATGTATGTATGTATGTGAGAGGGGAGAGAAGTGAGACAGCACATAGAATAGTGGCAGAAAGACAATCGGATTATGACACAAAGGGTGCTTAACCACTTTAAACCCGGTGTCCCTATTTTGGGCATGACATTATTAGTCTTGCGTAGCCAGACAATCAGAGATCTCAACATACTGATATTTCTGGGGAAATTCAATGAATAGGCTTGGACACCGGAGAAAACCAGTGCTATCAAGATCTACGCCCACTGCTATGAAAACCAATCCTGATACCATCCCATATGAAGGGACGCCCTAAACTCTTTGCATTGGCTCTGTTTCTACCCAGTTTTATCCCATTCACTGAATTTAGATGTCACCATACGTATCAGTAGGTACTGGTAGAGATCTCTGGTCGTCTTGCTACGCGAGACTATATCATTATAGGCAGAAAAAGATTATAATAATACATTTCAATTTAAAAAATGTCAAAAATTCCCACACTTTTTTTCAAGTCACACTCAAGCAATTATGATGGTCATAACCCTGCATTTAGCCTTTTTGACTTGAAGCCCAGTCAGTGGGCATCCTTAAAGTGTAACAATCCATGCAAATACACTTTAAAATTTTGGTATTTCTAATTAGCTCCTTGAGTGCCCTGAGCTATCCAGCAAGTTTGATTTGGTGGTAAAACCCCGGCCCTGATGGCTGCTGTGTACTGTCCTACTGGCAAATGGGACAAATTCTACATAAACCTGTAGCTCCATCTACTGGCGGAGATGAAGCTTCCATATATCTACAAAATGTGAGGGAGTCTATATTGAAACTTTTTTCAGGTAGAAATATGGTGAGTTTGTCAAGCAACACTTGTCAAAAGGGTGATATAGTGAAGTGCAAATTATCCGTAAGACACTCAATAAAACAAGGGCATAGTAAGGACTTTCCCATCAACCCCTGTAATTGAGCGTTGTGAAGAGTCTATTGAAACACACGTGTGTGTGTGTGTGTGTGTGTGTGCTTGCATGCATGTGTGTTAAGAAGAAGGAATTTAGCAAGTTTTATGCAGACCTTTAGCTGCTTTAAAGCACATATAGGGTACTGTATTACATGTTTACTGTCTCTTTCAGGGCCAATTAGTGTCGTTATAACTGATGGAACAATATCAACAGTCTAGGGAACAGCTCACATGTTTGGACTGACAAATATAAAATATAAAACTGAAAACAGTTGGCCAACATCCAAATGTAAAAGTTCAGCAGTGACGCCAAAATGAATGGACTCATCAATAAAGGTTTTCATTCACCTGCAGTATGGCCACCTCATTCCTCAGCTGACTCTCCTGCTTTGTGGGGAATCGGAGCTTGTCGATCACTTTCACTGCTACGTCACGCCCAGTCTTCCTGTGTTTACCTGAGTTAGAGAAAGAATGATGAGAAAAAAAGGTCAAATAGAACAGTGGTTCTCAAAGTGGGGTCCCCGGGGGGTCCTTGAGGGGATTCCAGGGTGTCCCCATGTAAAATGAAGTTAAAGCAGTCAAAAGATAGCAGATAAACAAGCTCATAGCCACGCTATGAGCTTGTTTATCTGCTATTTTTGAATAGCCAAATTAATCTTAAAATGACACAGATGTGTTCCCGTTCTTAATGTACTAAGCAATAACAATCATCCCTCCATAAATGTATAAACTCAGGGGGGTCCCTGCTAGGGGCTTGACTGTATTACTATGCATAGGGGAGACCTGGCATTTGCCAAGGCACCAAGGCAGAACTGCCAGTCAAAGAGAAGACTGGCCAATCACAGCGCGTCCTCGCCGGACATGCTTGCAGAGACTCCTGGGTTATGAAGTCAAAGACGTTGGCTGCGTTACTTTTCAGGAAATTGTGAAAATAGCAGATGTATGTACTGTGTAAGAAGTGGCACTGTGGCAATAGGTCAGGTTGATCCTTCAGAAAATGTACTGATCAGGTCTGATGATGTGATTGATGCCATAAGGTTGTTAGACAACAATAAGGCTTGTGGCATGGATCACATAACAGCAGAACATTAAAAATTTGCTAGCAACAAAATATGCTCAATATTAGCCCTGTGTTTCACAGGACTGATGGGTCATGGTGTACTACCAGAAGCAATTACTTCTGTGCAATTAGTACCTGTCATTAAAGACAAGGCAGGGAAACTTAACAGCATTGACAACTACAGACCTATCGCTCTGGCAAGCATCCTCTCCAAAGTCTTGGAGAGAATACTGCTTGAGCGCCTGGAACTATATGTCCTGACTGCTGATAACCAGTTTGGATTTAAAAAGAAACACGGAACAGACTTATGCATATTTGCACTTAAAGAACTAATTGCCAACTACAGTAACCATAATTCTACTGTTTTCCTATGCTTCATTGATGCATCTCGAGCTTTTGATAGGATCAACCATTTAAAACTGTTTCAGAAACTGCTTGATAGAGGCACACCAAAACTCATTGTACGTATACTGGTGTTTTGGTATGCAAACCAGAAAATGCATGTCAAATGGGGCAATGCATTATCCGCCCAATTCTCTGTTAGTAATGGGGTACGCCAAGGGGGGATTTTGTCCCCTGTCTTATTCAACGTTTATATGAAGGATCTATCAGTTGAACTAAATAAGTGCAATACGGGATGTATGGTAGGAAACACTATTATCAATCACCTGATGTATGCTGATGACCTGGTTGTACTAAGTCCATACAGTGGAGGATTACAACAGCTACTGAAAATTTGCTCTAGGTATGGCACTGATCATGACATTATATATAATGCAAAAAAAAGTAGTGTCATGATTGTGAGAAGTAAGGATGACAAGAAATTGGCTTTTCCAGCCTTTTCTTTAAGTAACAGTCCTCTATCACTGTGTCAGGAAATTAAGTATCTGGGCCACATCTTTACTGATAACCTCCAAGATGATAGAGATATCTCTAGGCAGTGCCGTATACTTTATGCCCAGGCCAATATGCTGCTTCGAATGTTCAGCATGTGTTCTGTTCCTGTTAAATGTGCTCTATTTAAAGCATTTTGCACTCCCATGTATACAGCCTTCTTGTGGAGCTCATACAAGAAGGGTAGTATGCGGAGGCTCAAGGTAGCATACAATGATGCCTTGAGGATTCTACTTAAGGTCCCCAGATGGCATAGTGCCAGTCACTTATTTGTGACAAGTGGTATACACACCTGTGAGGCTCTCTTAAGGCACTCTATGTATGGGTTTATGTCTCGCTTGGATGAGTCCAGGAATAGTATTATTGAGGATTTAGTCAATCCTGGGAAAAGTTGTCTCCGGTACTCATCCAGACTACGGAATCACTGGAGAAATAGTCTTTATGTGTGATTTGTATGTAATAGTATGTCCCTGTCGATTTGATGTGTTTTTATCTATTTTTAATTTTTTTTATTTTCTTAATCTGTTTGTTTTTATCTGTATGAAATATGGACCCCCTGTGTGTCTGGAATAAAGTTTGAATTGAATTGAAGTTCACAACGCGCTGTGAGCATGCAGATCAGCTATTTTCACCACTTTTGCTTGACACTCTTGTACGACGTACAGTAGGGCATTAACCCATTAAGACCGGGAAAGCATCTATGTCATTTTTAGATTTCTTTGGCTATTGAAAAATAGCAGATATATAATCTGTATATAATATTGTAGATCTACTATTTTTGAAAAATCCTGAACATTTGTTACTCAAATCTTTGCTTCTGGGGGGGATCCCTGGAACACATTTTTTTTTTAAAATGGGGGTCCGTGTCCTATCTAAAAAATCAGTGGTGCTCAAATTTTTTTTGTCAAGGACCCCCAAAATGATATGTATTTGGCCGTCTATCCATGCCTCTGGTCAGACTGTATGTTATGTAGGTGTATGACTGAAGTCTAATATGTTGGGCAGCATCTCCATATTCTAACCTCTTTTCTTTTTCGTAAATTAACGCCCTACTTGATCCCACTACAGCGTCGCACAAAAGCATCAAATGTAGAAGATCCGCAAGCTCAAAACTGCTACTTTTGCTGTTTTTGAATTTGCATCCTGAAAAGTTTTGGTCATATGAGGTTTCCACCCGACAGAGACGATATGTTTGATATGTAACAGTATTTGATAATCACAATTTAATTAGAAATTTATATTTACCTATTTTGTGCAAATTTGTCAGACTTGTGCTTTTTTAGCAGACATAGCCGATCTACAAGCTCACAGAGTTGTGATCCTGTAGATCGTCTATTTTCACTATTTGTCATACTACATATATAGGGCTTAAATGGTTTAGAAAATGTCCCCCTCTCTTTTCTTTTACAAATCGAACTCTGCGCGCAGCGCGCGCACACACACACACACACACACACACACACACACACACACACACACACACACACACACACACACACACACACACACACACACACATATATACTGTACATACATACCTCCATACACTACTCCAAACTGTCCAGAGCCCAGGACCTCGTCAGCAAAGATTTGGTACACCGTACCGATATCCTTTTGTTGAGAAATATGACCATTATTATCATTAGTCATCATTCAGTCATTCATTCAATGTCAATCTTCATCATTTTCATAATTCAGGCATTACGTTATGCATGAAATAAGAATATATTCACATTAAGCCATTCACAGCAAAACCCATAGGTAATCTTAACCATACTAACACTGCCTAACTGTAACTACAATGTATTAATTAAGCCACACTAAACCCATGCCTAAACTTAAACAGTGGCAAGTAGTAATTATTTGATTACGCCCCAATCAATCAAATGTTGTAGAATGTGAAGGCCTGCATGAATATCCACTTTCAACATTATGAATTAAGAAAACTTACCACATTCTCTTGGATCACACTGTTGGACACAGAGATGCTGACTGAAGCTTGTCCTGAAAATAGCATAGCAGCAACGAAACACATCAGCTCATGATGAAGTAGGTCATATTAAAAGGTCTACATCTAGTCTGGTAAATCATTTAACTCACTATTGCAAAATGTCAATACACTTCACATCAATATCACGTCAGTTTAACCACTTAGACCCTCTATACCCAGTAAAACCTGAGACCTGAATTGCACTGTACTTGCGTGCGTTCTTTTTTTTTCAATCTACACCAAATCTAGCAAAAAATAGCAGATCTACTTGTGAGCTTGTAGATGTGATATTTTTGGCAAATGTTCCCCCAGAATAGGGATGCTGGGGTTCAAGTGGTTAAACATCATGTATAAAGTTATTTTCAATCTGTCCTTATAGAAATATTCTCCCAAGTTTTCCTCGTGAGATACTGTATCTTTTAGCGTACCTAAATATGACTTGAATGTATAAGGTGCTGTAAAGTAACCATGTAATTCAGGGGTGCCATGGATAAACCTTTTTTTTTACTGAGCCAAAAAAGTTTGAGAACCACTGCTCTAGTGTTACAGTCAGCAGTCCTAAAACCCAAAGTGAGTTACCAGTGGGTTCATTCCCTCGCCAGACTTCCAGTACTTCTTTGCCATAAAGTTTGGGATTTATGAACATAAAGCTCAAATAAGACTGTGGTTATTGGTTGACATAAGCCTTTCACACTAGCCCCAACAAAGATATTTCAATAGAAGCCAGCAACATGAAGCTACAAAATGACACCTGACACTTGACTGGCTTTCAGCGCTCCAATGACGCAGCGAAGTGTCAATCAATCATATGTTTTAGTTTCACCATTTCCACTCTAATTCTCTCTCTCTCAGTCACAATTCCTGCTCCGTTCCACAAAAGGAAGAAAACCCCTTTCTTACTGTTAACCACTTCCCTGTGTTATTTAACCCTACCCTTTATACGCAGTGTGACTCGAGCAATACTTCAACAGCGACAATGCAGCTGGCAACGCTTGGTCGTTTTGTAGCTCTTGTCGCCGCTAGTGTGAACTAGATAGAGTTGCACGTTAGTGTAAATTACACCCCATAATATTGATATCATTAATACATGACTATATCAATAATGAAGCTGCTGTATTGTTGAACAAAACATATGAATATCATTGAATATCATTAGCCTTTGTTTGCAACATAACATATTTGATTCAAGTCCAATGCAAAAATTCCACTGGAAATCTGCATTGGAAACCATAGTGGAAGTAACCTCCACCAGTGTTCCTTGAGGGGTACTCTAAGTTGACCTCTACAGGTCTGTAAATCAAGTGTACAAATGGAACCGTTGTACACAGGCAGAGTTACAGGGGTCCACGA
>NC_137606.1:36943193-37130693 GCF_963280865.1 Gymnoscopelus braueri
CAATTAAATCAACTAGGCCATTAGTCGCCTGATAATTTATTTCTATTAACTACTACTATTATTACTTCAGCAACTTTATTACTGTTACTATCAATAATGTTACAAGCCTATACAGACGAGGTATAATTCTAACAACAACTACTTACCATTATTACTTCTGTTGTCTGAGAAGATAGAAAGGTGAGTGCCGGTGAGATTCAGTGTTGTTACATGTTGGGGTTATATCAAAATGACAAAAGTTATTGAAAAGATGACTTCATCACAACCATGCTGGGTTAACAGTCATGCACATGCTAAAATTAAGGCAGGTATTCTCTCCTACCTCCAATGGTTTCTCCTAGGCAGTCGTTGGGAACTTTGTACGCACAGCGCTTATGGCAGTTGAACTTGCAGTCTGTGAAAGATAAACGATGAACAAAAAACGTTAATCAGTGGATTTTGATGATATGTGCAATCTGATCTGTCTAAGATCAGATGTCTTGATGAATTGAATACAGAGGACCACAATGGAAACAAGCCCTCAGGGCTTGTTGTATGATCCTTTTAACCCATTAAGACCTGAGGCTGAATTAATACATTTCTTTTCTAAATCCTATCGCTTAAAAAATATATGTATTCAAAGATTTGCACAAATGTTCAATATCTTTCAAAAATAGCAGATCTACAAGCCCCGCTATGAGCTTGTATATCTGCTATTTTTGAATAGCCAAAGTAATCGTAAAATTACACACAGATGCGTCCCCGGCCTTAATGGGTTAACATTATTGTATAACTGTATCTCTGTACCTTTTGCAAACTGTTAATAAAGTATTGAATCAATCAATCAATGCTGTAGCATATGTAGAATCCAGAAGATGATATCCCTCTCTCTCCCTCATTCTTAACTCTGTTTTCTGATTTATTTATTGGTTGCCGATCTACAAGCTCACAGCGTGTTGCAGCACAATGTGTTGTGAGCTTGTAGATCGGATATTTTCAGTGTGTGACACCGGCACACAAACAAGTAAAATGATCCTTTAGAGAAAGCCAAGAGAAAGACATGTTGACTCTATGGAATCCAACTGACTGAAATCAGCCGTGGCGACAGAGAACTTTAATCCATGTACTCTAGGACACTGGTTCTCAACCTGTGGGTCAGGAACCCCAGTGTCCCCAGATGACAGTGAAGTGACAATTTAAGGAATTTGAAGACCTCAAAAGTAATCAATAAACTATACTATAAAAACTGGTCAAACATTGGCCAAATTGTCAAATAATATAAGAAAGAGGCAAAAATTGTGAAAATAGCAGATCTACAAGGCAAGCTCACAACGCCTCGCATCCCAAGGCGTTGTGAGCTTTTAGATGCACTATTTTCACAATATTCATCTGTGGAACCGAGTCAAACTAAATATAATGCCTCAACTCCTACAATTCCAAGTGCTTGTCAGGGTGGGGGGTCCCCAGTTCAAATATGATTATTTTGGGGGGTCACAGCCTGAAAAAGTTAAGAACCACTGTTCTAGGAAGGAAACAAAAATGTTAATCTGAAATCTCCATAACCGGTTAAATATTTAACATGTTATGCTAACATTTAACATTAAGTCGAACATTTCTGTCCAAACAACCAAATGTCTTCATAATGTTTTAGTGCTGTCATTGTATCAACGCGGGCTCCTAGAGCAACGTGCACTCTCATGCCTGATTTTTATCTTATTTATTTTATTATTTTCCCCATTAAGATCCTCATTGACGGACAAGATCACAGAGGACATTATTTTCATACTGCTAGTCACTGTCAGACAAAAACCTTTTCATATTTTTTTGTAGTTTTTTTTTCATAAACTAATGCCCTATTTTATACTTTGTGTTGCACAAAAGCTGATTCAAAAGCTCACAAGAGTTTGTAGATAACCTATAATGTTATGGCCAAAATAAGAACACCAGGTTGAGAGTGGTTAATTGTGTTTGTGGGTTTTATAACTACATTGGATTCAATAGTAGATAGTAGAATAGTCCCCACTCCTTGGGGTGTTTTTTTGTCACTGTATATGTATATATATATATATATATTCACATATATTCCCTTGCTCAAGGACACACATCGACACATTGCTGGCCTGGCCTGGAATCGAACCTGGGAGAACCAGGGCCTCTGGCTTCTCAGACAGGCTCACTAATCTCTCAGCTATGGCTGCCCCATACATAGCTGAGAGAAGACCACCTGAAAAGTAATGGTCATACCAGCTGCGTTGTGAGCTTGCAGATCGGCAATAGCTGAAGTATAATTTACGGTTAAAGTGTTTAAACTGACCCGTGGAACTCCCTCAAAGGCCCCACATTGAGAACCACTGGATTACACAGCTGATTGAGTGTAGTTATATCATTACACACAGATACTGGGATGTGGGTCAAGCTTTGTGCATATTGCAACACATACTGTACTGTATGTTTGAATAAACAATATATGTAGGGCAGACAGGTTGCCTATATACAGTAGATTAGACGCTAGTATTTCTGTATTTGATAAAGCCACAGATATCCCATCTTTATTGCAATGTGTAACTGTTGTATGCTGTTCACAATAACCCAAAGGCTGGCCACATGAAGTCTGAAATTCACATCGGCGCCACGCTGTTCCCATGTGGATCTTGAGATCCTCATGATTAGATTTGTTTCCCCTACTGTGGTGAAATCCCATGTGAGTCACATATTATGGTAATGCCAGATAATGTCAAAGAATAAAAAAGGAGTTATTGTTATTGTCCACATTTTCATATGGACAATATTTAATATGAAGAAAGCTAAATCTGTGTCATTCATTTATTTGAGTCTATCGGAGGTCAATATTATTATTCGTGTTAACAGTGTCACATAAATAGTAATGTGTTTTTGAGCATATTGCAGAGATGAACTGCTCCAGTGCAGCTGCTCCGTGGTCAACAGTATTAGTCTGTGGTTGTACTGTGGTTGGACTGGGTGTGAAAGTGTGCAACGGTATGACTGTGAAGCACAGCGTGGGTGAAAAAAAGCATTCATGCTCAGCAAACTTACCCTAGATAAAGGTAAGAAATTATAATAATACACACTGTACTGTATATCACTTACCTCCCATTTAACCACTTTCAATCTGGTGTCCATATCTTTGAAAATTAAATTTTAGGCAAAAATACGTTTTTTTTTAAACGTTTCTCAAGTATGAAATAGGGCTTAGCCGCATGAACCCTAGCGTCCCTATTCTGGGCATGTCATAATTGGTAAACATTCAGTGGAAACAGGAGAATGTTCGGTGAAAATAGGCAATCTACAAGCTCACAATGCGTCATGAGTGTTTTCAGTGAAGACATTTGGTATAGAGGGAAAAACTACTGGGGGACCCTGGTCAACAAAGTGTAGGGTTTACGTCGTCAAATGTAGTACGGATTTTTTATTTTATTATTTCCAATATCATTGATCAGGTTTGATCTCTCTCTCTCTCTCTCTCTCTCTCTCTCTCTCTCTCTCTCTCTCTCTCTCTCTCTCTCTCTCTCTCTCTCTCTCTCTCTCTCTCTCTCTCTCTCTCTCTCTCTCTCTCTCTCTCTCTCTCTCTCTCTCTCACCTTTGCACTGCAGACCCTGTCTGAAGAGTCCTCGTAGAAGTCTCTTACAGTACTGGCAGACGGTTGGCCGTGTGTAGGAGTGGACAGCGAACGTGTGGGGAACCTTCACCTTGGTCATCAGGATCTTGTCCAAGTGGAACCGGTCGCCCCGTGTAAAACCGCCGGGCTTCACTGGGGGTCCGCGGCTGATAGGAGAGAAGAGAAGAGGAATCATTTTAACTCATTCACTGCCTGAATTATTTCTGGCCGCGTTTGCCCACTGCCAGAGATTTTTCATTGAAAAAAAAAAGTACTCAGGAGCCGAGATACAACATTTTTAAGTTTTAAGTTAACAAGGAAGTGGATGGGAGTCTAGATCTTCGAAAAATCATATCTCCTTGGTCTTTGGGTCAAATTTGAAAAAATTAAAAGTCGTTTTAGTCGTTCTAGGCAGTGAATGAGTTAATGATAATGAGTGCCATTTACACACCAGAATAGTCAATTTGTCCAAAACTGTCAATCAATCAATCAATCTTATCCCAGAATGCATTTTAACGAATACAATTATATTTTAACCAATTAGAGTATGTTAATACAATAACTGTACATCTGCAATGGTTGGAGGTGGTCTCCCTACTATAGCACAGTATCTCCCCTGACCAAGCAGGGATTCCTTATTGACAGGGTGGTTGAAAATGTGATCTCTCAGACAGGTGGGGGAGACCTGGGCTGGAACTCCAGGTAAGACACTAAACTGATGGATTGGAGCTTTAACCCATTAAGACCTGGAACGCATCTGTGTCACTTTAGATTTCTTTGGCTATTCAAAAATAGCAGATCTACAAGCTCATAGCGCGGCAAAATCTTGAAAAAAAAAATTTATTTTTTTTATTTTTACTGTTAGGATTTAGAAAACATTTTTAAGAATCGTCTCAGGTCTTAATGGGTTAAGGCTCACAAAGGGCAAAGTCAATGTGAAAAAGAATAACTGGGTTCAATATTATAGATTATTTTACTGTATAAGATCCTAAAAGCAGATTGTGAGAGTAGTGTACAGTATTGTATGTGTGAAGGTACCGGTACCATCTGTGTGTGTGAGCGGACCAGGCTAGCATCTTCTGCACAGGTGGAGGTGGTTCCCACACTGCTCAGAGACTCTGTGGTGGAGAGGCGTAGGGATTGGCTGCTGGTCAGGGACGTGGTGGACAGACGCCGCTTACGAGCTCCACTGCAGTTATTGGGGATGCTGAAAGCGCAGCGCTTATGGTAGTTCAGTCCACAGCCTGCAGGTGGAGACAGAGGGGACAGCAAGGCAAGGAGGCAGAGATCGAGGAAAGGAGAAAAAGTTTAGCACAAACAAAAACTACAAACAAAACACAATCAGCAACGCAAGTTTGTAGATATAGCACATTTCTAACACAAAGGCAATTAAAAGTGGTTTATATATAAGGCATAAGATGGCATTTAGAATGTAATAAAAAATATCCAAGCAAGATCATGTCAGAGACGTCTGTGGTTAACAGATTATAAGCAACATCTATCTTCAGTCACACCATGTTTCTCCTCACCGTCACATTTGAGCCCTTGTCTGACCAATCCAAACAGCATCTCTCCACAGTGGTCACAGAAGGCTGGTGCACGGTACGAGTGCACGTTCAGTGCATGTGGGCGGATTTGGAAGTCTTCAAAAGTGGCTGCCGCTGTAAGACAGATAGCGTGAACACAGCATCTTTAGCTTTGGCTGCCAGGCCCGAACTGCACACAAGGAGGATAATGAGAATGTATGTGTTAAACAAGTATGAGAAGTTTTCTCCTGGTTGGAGGGGAAGTCCTCTTGAGTGAATAAGATACATTACATACTGTGCTTTTACAAGACAGTATGTTACATTATGTTCTTAACATGACAGCAGAACTATGCAGAGAGGAGAGGAGAGGAGAGGAGAGGAGAGGAGAGGAGAGGAGAGGAGAGGAGAGGCTGACCAATGACAGATTCCTGGGTAGCCTACGATGCTCAGGAGAGTCCTAGACCGATTACCGATGTTTTGACCAACATTTTGTCAAAAGGGTGAAACAGCGGACCTACCAGATAGCACCACCTCCACCAGCTCTCCCTCCTGGATGTCACTGGCAGCTTTGACCAGCTGGAGGATGTTGTTGGTGCTCGTATCATGTTTGAAGAGCAGGATCTTATCATACATTCCATAGAAGCCACATTCTGGGAACTGGAACACAAAAGGGAAGACATTATGGATTTGAACTTTTTAAATTCAAGGACTCCCATAACTCGGAGAGCGTATATTTGTACACTCCGAGTTACAGACCTGTAAGGGTCCATTAGGAACCATCTCAAGTAACCCTGAGGGTCCCCCCTCCCCCTGGAGGGCTTCAGTGCGTTGGAGAGAGGGATCGGTTGGTAACGTAGAACACTTTCATATTGAAATGGTTACGGTCAAAACTATTGGTCCTTTCACTGTGATCATATTTGACTAATTAACGTTCACTCAACCTAAGAAATCGTAGTTTTACTTGAGTAATATTTGCGTACAGTAACAGTACTTCTACTTGAGTAGGATATTCTAGTGCTACTGTTTCCATTCTGAAAATAGGATGTCAGCCACTTTTACTTAATACTCACACCAATTTTTCATGGGATACTTAGCATTTCCATTTGGCACTTAAACTCTCAATACTTAGTTGACCAGGGTCAGCTCTGTACTTGGTTCACTCTTTTTCCCTTAACACCATATACACTCTTTGCAGTAAATAGCAGATAGAAAATAGATTGTCTAATTTTGGAAAATGTTGACCCCAGAATAGTACAGCTGATTTAAGTGTGTACCAGTTAGCAATCACTGATTTTTCAAAAAAATAGCCAAAGTATAAAATAATGGTTATAGCTAAAATCTAAAATGATACAGATGCGTTCCCGGTCTTAATTGCTTAATGGGTTAATTAGCTGCAGCTGTCTTATTCCGGCTGTGCCATGTCTGTGAAAAGGGTCCATCATTGGTGATGATGAATTGGAACACAACAGGGCCCGGCTCTCCATGTTGGTTGTGAATGGTGATGGAGGACTACGTGGCACCAGTACTGACTGCCTGCTGTTTGAACCACATCCACACACACAGTCTGCTGGGCCTCTGCTACAGATGACAAGAGAGCTTTGGTACAAACAACACTGACAGTGAACACAACGTCAGAAACACTGGCTACTGACCACACCCACACGCACACGCACACACACACGCACACGCACACGCACACGCACACACACACACACACACACACACACACACACACACACACACACACACACACTACCATGCATATCCACATAGCATAGGTCACACACTGGCCAAGGTCCCAAATTAAAGCCAAAGACCAAATCTACAGTTGCTCAGTTACATGTGGAGAATGAGACAAAGTAGAAACATTATATCCTGTCCTATCTGTCTGACACACATACACACACACACACACACACACACACACACACACACACACACACACACACACACACACACACACACACACGTGTTTCCGAGAAGGCCCTCCAAGGATATTAGAGATGAGAGCGTCAGTCAGAAGTCAGCAGAGCGAAGGGCGCTGTCATAGGGAAACCCTGCGCTCCTGAATAGTTAATACCGTCTGGTTCACTTTAGCAACCACATCACACAGTACACCACACACAGAGACAGAGAGAAAGAATTAAGATAAAGAGAGAGACAACGAGAGAGAGGTTTGGGGCTGACAAGGTGACACTACAGGTACTCTGACCTCCCAACAGTCCACCCTCTCCCGCGCACACACACACACACACACACACACACACACACACACACACACACACACACACACACACACACACACACACACACACACACACACACACACACACACACACACACACACACACACACACAGTTGTTGTTTTCCTCTTGGCAGAGTCAGGATTCCCATGATTCCACCATCTGGCAAGGTTCTGCTCACTTACAGGAAGGGGAACCCTTGACTCCACCTCGGAATGAAACACACACACACCTCCTCCCCAGTTACCACACCCTTCTTGCACACATCAACACACCCTGACTTTCCCGTTTCCAGTCTCTTCTCCACTTCTCCACACACACACACACACACACACACACACACACACACACACACACACACACACACACACACACACACACACACACACACACACACACACACACACACACACACACACACACACACACACACACACACACACACACACACACACACACACACACACACACACACACAGTCTAACAGTCTAGCCTTCCTGTTCCCAGCAGGCAATCGACATCACCACATCTGACTGTCAGAGCTTGGTCTTGTGTTGCTGCCAAGCTACACAGCAGTAGCTCCATCCAGGGGTGTGGTAGAATCACTGCCACTAATGATGCTACACAGTAAGTCCACCACACCCCTGGGGCTACCGTTACCACTTATGATGGATGCTACTGCTTGTGACAACACAGTCAACCAGACTGGCTCAAAGCCCATTATGCTGCTGGAGCTTGTGTGGGGAATGTGTGAAATTGTGTAAAGTTAGTTAGACGGAGTTAGTCTGTGGGAGTTAGACTTCATCAATCAGTGTCACAGACACACATACAGTATAGACATACAGAGATTCTGTGAATTAGTAGATATTCTGTGAATTGATAGATACGATTTATCACTGAAGGAACACTATAATACCAGACAGTATCGAACTGCGACTATGTGCGGGCCAGATTATTCTTTGTCTGTGCGTACGCGTGCATCCAGTGCTTAGCTCTACAAGGCTAGACAATTACTATAGTATAGTTTCTCCCTACATTTGGAAACTATAGCTACTGTACAAGCAAACAAAATATTGTCAATCATTTCTATTTGGCATTGTAATGACAAACTAAAAGCCTGTATTCATCTCGGAGCCTCAACATATAGATCGTGCAGGCACAACATATGGATTTTCATGCCCACACCTTCATTAACTTGCGGGGTCAACATACAGGTATGGATCTTGCGCGCACACCTTAATCAAGTCGTGACCACAACGTACAGATCTCTTTCCCACAATGTCATGACTATGACATTCACACGACGTAAAAAGATAAACAACACTAGTTCACTACATGGTTTTCCCATGTAAAAAATAAATGGGCCTGAAAATCTAGTAGCGCTGATGCGTCATGCGTCATTGTCTTGGACAATCAAATCCCGATGTTAGGACGGACGGACGAACAGACAGACAGACAGACAGACAGACAGACAGACAGACAGACAGACAGACAGACAGACAGAGAGAGAGAGAGAGACAGACTGAACTACAGAGAGAGAGAGAGAGAGAGAGAGAAGGAAATGTGAAATGGATGTAAAATCTATATTTCTCTGTATGGGCTCTTCAGTACGTAACCAGCCTATAAAACCGTGGCTTTGTTGGATGCTACTGAACCACAGCTATTGTTTCTGTGGCCCAGACAGCTTGGCCACAGCTGATCAGAGAAGGCCTATATCCAAACTGATATATTTTGTAACCACCACCGCAACCCTGGCAGACACACTCTAAATGAAGCCTCTGTGATTGTGCAAACTAGTACAGAAAAGGCTTCAAACTTGCATGACATTTTAAATGAATTTATTCGTATATAATTCAGTCTAAAAATGAATCAATCATTTGGATTGCCGG
This sequence comes from Gymnoscopelus braueri, assembly GCF_963280865.1. NCBI lineage: Eukaryota > Metazoa > Chordata > Actinopteri > Myctophiformes > Myctophidae > Gymnoscopelus > Gymnoscopelus braueri. The sequence goes on from NC_137606.1 coordinate 36,952,448, forward strand.
CCACCCCATAAAGCTACTTCTGCCGCTAGAAACCAGGAACACCCAGATACAAGACAACAACAGGCCGCTGACTACACACAAACCCCTCAGACAAGCCTCAGACTAAACTCATTTATACGCCCCCACACCCCCTAAGATGCTTCCAGCCCCTAGTTTGTTAGCCTCATAGTGATTGCAGTGCTGACCTACACTACAACCACAACGTGCAACTCAAGAACAAGATTGGTCATATTATCCTCCCCTTATAGTCCAACACACACACACATTATGTACCGACCTCAAGTGCAGTTGCCACAACTGCATTGACCACAAACCGTGGTGGAAAATGTACTCAAATTATTTACTGAAGTTAAAGTATCAACACTGCAGTGAAGAAATACTCTGGAATTCAAAATGTACCTGAGTACAAGTACAAAAGTATTGGTATCAAAATGTACTTAGAGTACCAAAAGTAGAAAGTACTCATTATGCATGCATAATATCCCATTTCACAAGTTTTCCAAATGTATAAGATGTATAAAAATCTTTTGAAAATAGCAGATCTACATGCTCACATCAAGCAGTGTGGACTGACATGGAAAGAGCTGGAAAAGAAGGCCCAGGAGAGAGGACTCTGGCGGACTGTAGTCAACGGCCTATGCTCCATGAAAAGGAGCGATAGGCATAAGTAAGTAAGTAACATGCTCACAATGTGTCGCACCGCGACGCATTGTAAGCTTGTAGATTGGCTATTTTCAAATGGCCAAAATGTATATAGGGCTGAAGTGGTTAACGTATGTTTTGTACATATGTACAAAATTGTACATAAGTACGGTACTTGAGTAAATGTACGTAGTTACTTTCCACCACTGACCACAAGTCTCCACAGACGTCACAGAGACCAAGGACCTCAGTACCCTTCAAACAGAGAAGAATCTCCTCTCACCGTTGCAGTTTGCATTGGAAGTACAAAGGTAAAAAAGAGCTGGTATGTCTTTATGTCAACACAGTGATTAGGCCTACTACATATCATCTCCGTCGGGTGGAAACCTCACATGTCCAAAACTGTTACTTTTCAGGATTCAAAAAATAGCAAAAGTAGCAGATCTAAAAGCTCAAATCTGCTACTTTTGATACTTTTGTGTGACGCTGTACTATGATCAAGTAGGGCATTAATGTACCAAAAAAAACCACTACCAAAAAAAGTTAGAATATGGAGATCTCTCCCCGACAGCAACAAAGTACGTGTACAAAAGCATGCACACCCATTATACTGTACGTTTGCACTTCTGCATTTGTGGGCTTGCACAGTCGGCTTGGCCGGTGAGTGGCTGTGTGTTATTATGGTATGGCGGTGCTGCAGGGCAGTGCAATGCACTGTGGTTTGCCTGGAGACAGGGCTGTGTCTCTAGCCTGCCGTCTTTAGGTTTCCAGGGATCAGGTTCCCTGCCTCGCCTCGCCTGCTCTGTCGCTGCTCTTCGGGCCAATGGAGCCATTATGACAGAGATGAATTATGGACTAGGCCTTATCTGCTCTACCTCCCCTCCATCTATACGGTACATGTTCCCCTCACTGCTCTTTACCTGTCTTTCTCATTATAGATCCTTCCCACCTGCCCGCTTGTCTCATCCTCCATCTTGTCTTCGTTCCTGTCTCCCTCCTAGTGCCTGTTTCAATTACCTCTTTCTTTACGTCATTCGCTTTATAACATGTGCAACCTCAAGAAGGATCGAGTACAGTGAACAACACTGTTAAATCCAGACTGTTATTTCAACGCTGAAAGTGTTGAAAATGTACCCAGAATCGCAGAGAGAAGGATACAACAATCGAAGTACTCTCTTGTGAATTTGTTTTTCCTTCTCCCTCGCCTCGTCCAAGCTCTCCAAAACCAGTAAAATCGCATTCAACGTGGTCCACTCCCTCTGTTGCAAGCTGATGTAATGTTAGTGCTGGCTAGCAGCAGCTCTCGGCCAGGCTAACAACTCCGCTATCCTACATTTGTTCAGGGGGGTTGATGTTTTGTTCTGTTCGGGACATAGCAACGTTCTGGACAGAGCCAAGTAGACCGCTCATGCAGGCAGAAAGGAAAACCTATAACTCTACATATGAAATGGAGAGATATAAGAATCACTTCCAAGATTCATCCTCACTCTCACTTTGAGTGTGAGTGTGATCAGATCAGCTGATCGTCCATGAATCATTGTTCCTGCAGCCCTCAGTACCAACGTCCTCAACAGCACTGGTGGACCACAATGTAGAAATACTCTGATACTCATTATGCAGAATGGCCCATTTCGCAGTCACATTATTATTGTAATTAGTAATGCATTAATGTGTCCATCACTTTACTGTTACAGCAAGTAAAGGTGGGGCTATTTTATGCGCTGCTGGGTAGCTTAAACTATAATAATGCATCATGTATGTTCTGTATTAATAATCCAAATCCGCAAAGTATTTTTTAACTCAAGTTAAGAAGAAGTACCTCAAGATTGTACAGTAATTGAGTAAATATACCTCATACCACTGCTCAACACTGAACAGTACTAACCAATGCTGTTGTCAGTGTTGGTGCTCTGTTGACAATGTCAACAAGGGAGAAGTTTTCCTGAAGCGTGGTGGTGATACTAGTTCAGCCGTTATTGAAAACAAACAGACTTTCACACACAGATGAAAACGTCAGCACTTACTGGTAAACCCAACACAATGAGTGAGTAATGTCATATAGTGTGTACACTTGGCATACATGCATGTGCATACAGTATGTATGCACACAGGCACACACACACACACGCACGCAATCTCTATTATCATAATATCAATAGGTTTGGTGTCATGGAACAAGCTCACTGAGAGTGAAATTGGAGCTAAAAAACATTCTATTCACACACAAACACACATCCGCACGCACACACACACACACACACACACACACACACACACACACACACACACACACACACACACACACACACACACACACACACACACACACACACACACACACACACACACACACAATGATGTCATGCTGCCTCTCCTTGTTTCCTCTCCTCAGTGATGCTTATCCCTCTGCTAAGTTCCTTACCATGTTCATAACTCTGGTCTAGTGGTGTTCGTGTTTATTTACTGTTAACAGTGACACTTTGGGCCAAGGGAGATTTCATCAGGTTTAGACTTCACAATGCCCCCAGTGGCCCGAAACAGTTGTCAAGTACTGCTTCAAATAATGACTAAACTGTATTTAGAGGGTAGGTTGAATGAGCACGCATGCTCTTTCACAGCAATGACCTGACTGTCCATCACTAACATTTGACAGCCATCTGTGCGTGTGTGCTCCCGATGCTGGGAAAGGAACGAATACTGTCATAGTATTCGGCCACACTCACAACACACAATACATGATGGCTAACATTCTTATAGGCTATTGATTTCAGGTGTAGGACTAAACAGGAATGTGTTTACATTTCCTTTGCATGTCATACTTTGTCATGTGTACGTGCGGGAGCTTTCAGCGTGCAGTGTCCAAGCATCCTAACGGCCTTTCAGTGTGCCAGTGGTGCAAACTGCATTTGGAGCGAGTGTGCACATGACGTGCTTAATTGTTATAATCAGAAGCCTTATGGTCTATTGACGTACTGGAACTTGTTTTGTTCATTTGAGGTTTGGCACTTGGTACTGTACTTCTATTGACTTAAAACAAAGCCATGTTAGTGTGATTTCAGTTCAACCCTGAGATGCTAAAATGTCTACGAGCATTGGTCCTATATTTAGCTATATGTTGTGCATGTACTGCATGTGGTGTCCGGCTGAACACCACTTGCTTCATCTTTTGATCCTCCCCACCACTTCCCCCTCCAGTTGCAGTCAGCATGACAATTTAGCATTTAGCAGAAATTAGCATGCACTCTTATCCAGAGCGAATTACAAGTGCAAGACCAGAGTAAATGGCATAAACCCTGGTCAACAACCGACAGGGTAAATAAATCGTCACTTAAGTAGAGTGCAAAGCAAAAAATGTAGTGCTTCAAAGAAACTATACCATGTAAACATCAGACCTATAGCATCCGTCTAAGCAACACACTATCAAAATAACATTCTTAACATGTGTAAATCTAAATGACATTTTAGACATCTGCATCTAGCAACTAGCATCTATCAATAACGGGGGCAAGAAGGCATACAAGGAATGAGGAGTGCAAGGGGCTGAGGTGGAGTCTGAAGATGTGAGACGGCTGAGTAAAGGGGAAGTGAGTGTGCAGTTCTGACAGCGAGGGAGAATGTATTCCACAGCATGGGAGCCAAGAGGAAAGAGTCTAGGAGGACATGTGGAGCATTGGCCAGGGTGTCACAGGGAAGGGATGAACAGACTTCCTGTGTTAGATGATCTGAGAGATTTGGTAGGGGTGTGCCGCAACAGCATTCTGTTGCATTTGAAGGGGTTTGAGGAAGCATGCCGGAAGACCACCTTGGACTGCCCAGCACAACACACACATACACTCGCGCGCATGCGTTCTCATGCTCTGTACTTCAAACATATAAGTGTGTGTGAGTGTGTGTGTGTGTGTGTGTGTGTGTGTGTGTGTGTGTGTGTGTGTGTGTGTGTGTGTGTGTGTGTGTGTGTGTGTGTGTGTGACTTAATGTTGTTTGTTTAGTTGTTTTGGGGTGTTTGTCACTGTATACAATACATATGCACATACGTATGTGAAATTTGTCCTCTGCATGTTACCCGCATCCTTACAATAGGAGCAGCGGGTAAGTGCCATTATTACGGCAGGGAGTCTATGAATCGGAGAGAACATAAAATCAAGAATCAAGAGATGAACTGGAACGAGGAAAAGCCAAAATGTTCCAGTATTGACAATTGGATGTAATTCTTTGGACGTTTTGGACTGTAAATGACAATGGGGACAACGATGGATCCTGGTCTATATATGGTCATGTATGGAGAACAGGCTATATACCTGAACCGTATGAACTCTTAACTGCATGGAACATAAATACATCTCAGAGAAAGCACTGTGCTTGTGCTGTTAGAAAAGAGGAAGCCATGTGGATGTACCAAGTGTAGACCCAGGTGACACTTTTATTGGACCAAAAGGACACTAATGACTTCCCAAAAGGTGGTGGCCTTTTACATAACCTTATATAACATTTATATAACCGCCCAAACAACCTCTACTGTATACATAGCGACACTCGATCCTTTCCAAAAGAACGCTCTGCCTCTTTACTTTACGGAAAGCGGAAACTGATGTTGTTATGCCCAGTAATGACAGCCCGTCTGAGGTGTGGTGTATTGTGGTGCTGAGGAGGAAGTGTCCCTTAATGTTAGAGCGGGAAGGAACACAAGGCAGATAAGAACTCAGCCAATGACACATGTAGTAATAGTCCCACTGTCATCTAAAACAGTGATTCTCAACCTGCGGGCCGGGGCCTACAGGTTAGACCCCTCCTGCAGGTCCAGTAGGGCAGCTGTCACGGTTACAAATTTAAGTTGTCGCTCAAATAACTGCGATGTGTTTGGCATTGAACATTGGAACATATGAAGCCTTTAAGGCTTTGTAATAAAAAAAATGCACAGGGCAGATGACAAGGACATATGACAGATGACAAGTAACTGAAATATTGATATTGATATTTAATAATTGTATACATGTAAAAAATAGCAGAAATAGCTGATCTACAAGCATTGTGATGCGTTGTAAAGCTTGTAGATCAGCTATTTCTGCTTTTTTAATATTTGAAAATGTGTGAAAAACTTTTCAACATGGAAACGATTATGACGATTACGCAAAATAATTGCGATGATCTCAAATAATTGGGATTAGACGAAGGCCTAGGGTACAGCCTGAGTTACCAAAATGAGTTGCTATAGCATCCTATAGTAACACAGTATAAAGCCCTATGTTATACTTCAGCTATTCACAAATAGCCCGTCTACAGGCTCAAAACGTGCTGTGATCTTGTAGATCGGATATTTTCAAATACGTTTGAAAAATCTTGTACATTTGTGAAATTTGTAAAAATATTTTCACAACACAAATCTCTTATGGGGGTCCCAGGCACAAAGTCTTTTCCAATGGGGAAATGGGGCCAATGCGGGCCTAAATACAGTCCTTGGCATTAAAAATGTTCGAGAGCCAGTGACCTGTATACACGCATCAACCACAGTGAATCAGCACTATGCGTGATGTAGTTTGTATGACACAGGCTCTGTAAACAGTTGACGTTTTTCAGCCGTATATGGTCCTTCTGAAAGCATGTGTCTATAACAGAAGCCGCTTATCACAACAGGAACCTGATCCAGCCATTTTATAGAGAAGAGGAAACGTTACTGCATCCCTTCCAACAACACAACATTGTTTAAACATCCACGTCTTACTGTGTAACTAAACATACAGTACTGCACAAGCACAAGCACACACACACACACACACACACACACACACACACACACACACACACACACACACACACACACACACACACACACACACACACACACACACACACACACACACACACACACACACACGCAGACATTATGGACACATCATAATCCATTCTAGTAGGCTAATGCTTGTGCACGCGTTTGGCCCTACACTTGTGTGTGAGGGCCAAACGTCAGTAGAGTACAATAGAATTTGAAAAAGAGACATTGCGAGGCCCATTTCTTTGTCCTCACAAGAGAAATGGTTGTTTCATGGTTAGGATTAGACATTTACAGTTTAGAGTTCGAGTTATGCTTGTTTTATTATAGGCTATACTTTTACGTAGTTGCACGCCGGTGTCAAGCTCCGAAAATAGCGGATCTACAAGCTCACAAGTATATCCGTGAGAGCTTGTAGATTCGCTATTTTTTTAAATGCCATTTACAAAATTGGCACCCTAAAATGTTGATGTCCTCAAAAGTATTGTGTGTGTGTGTGTGTGTGTGTGTGTGTGTGTGTGTGTGTGTGTGTGTGTGTGTGTGTGTGTGTGTGCCTGTTAAGACTCTTTCCAGCGGAAAGCCTCGTAATATTGGGACCACAACACCCCTTCGTCCTCGTGCGCTCGTTCAAACGACAAGGTGTTTTAATGAGGCGTTGCCGTGGCGACGCACATGTTTTAAAAAGACGTCATTACGATATGCCCTCCCTTAGACTCTTGACAACCACTCACCGCAACGCAGGGAATTTCTTCGGGGGCCTTTTGTGTGTCGGAGCCGAGGTGTTAACAACAGAGCAAACGTATTAGCCGAGCCCGGGCCGTCTATTTTTAACAGCCATGAGGTCACACGCTGACGGACGAGGCATGGTCGTCACATGACAAGACTGAACATGCATGACCTCACCCTGTCCACCAGTCAGCACCTGTACCACCTGCTGTGCCAGGTTACTGTTAATATTGAGAGAGAGCAGAGGAGTGACACACAGAGAGAGCAAGAGGGAGAGAGAGAGAGAGAGAGCAGGAGAGTGACATTCAGAGAAACATAAAGGAAGAGAGAGCGAGAGAGAGAGAGAGGAAAAGTGGAATACAGAGAGTGACATAGAGCAAGAGAGACAGAGGGTAAGTAACAGAGTGAGAGAGAGAGCGAGAGAAAAGGAGAGAGAGCAAGAGAGAAATGTTGAGAGAGAGAGAGGAAGGTCGATAGAGCGAAAGAGAGAGGAAGGTTGACCTACAGAGAGAGAGAGAGAGGGCGTGAGTGAGAGAGAGACAGACAGAAGAAGGAAACTAAGAGAGAAAATATGATCCGTTGTTTATGCATTAAAACAAGGGAGTGAGTGACAGCTGCTCTTTGCCAAGAGGCAAGGTAATAATGCAATACTTCTGACGTGTCCAAACGGTGGGGCTTGGCACACACCGAGAGAATGAAATGAAAACAAGCTGGGGAGGATGAATAAAGACGAGGCTCACAAAGAGCATGACGACTGAAGGGAAGGGTTTAGAGAGGCTTGACGTAATGTGCCCATGTCAGCCCTTGTTGTACTACGCCGTATCGTGTTGTGAAGCGTGACTGATTCAAGAGTCTTGCTTTGTGAGTTTGGTTCTTCCACATGAGCAATAAGGCTCAGGGTCATGCATGCTGCCATGCACGCTGCAGCGCGCCACGCCTTCACCAAGCAGGCAGGCAGCCACTACTACCGCAACTCCATTCAGTCTTCCTGTTTGTGTCACTATAATATTCCCCTGTGCCTTCACTATCGGCCTCCTCTCACCCCTCACACACACACACACACACACACACACACACACACACACACACACACACACACACACACACACACACACACACACACACACACACACACTTATTACTGTACTTATGAGCTCATCAACATATTAGGACGGCAATTTTATGAATGGCATTTTTAACACTAGAAAGTGTTAGGGTCAAAAATAGCCGGCAAGCATTTCATGTTATCTTTAAAAATTGTACGTATGCTCGTGTGTTTTGGAAATGTACTAAGATACAAGTGTTTTAGAATGAGGTGAAGAACGAGCTGAATACCTCGATTGGAAATCAAGGTATCCAGTGCAAGGAACAGTCACAATGCTAAATTGATCAGAATACTCTTATATATATACGTCTATATAAGGGGGCACGGTGGCGTTTGCATGTTCTCCCCATGTCTCCTAGGGTAGTTAATACCCTCACAAAAACATGCAGTAATCCTGGTCGCTATACCGCCTCCCCCATGACAGCCGGGGCGCCTGATGGAGGGAAAAGGAACTGGTTGGAATAACGTGTTCCTTCCACGCGCTACGTCCAACAGGGGAAACTCCCCCCTGTCAGGTGACAAGAAGGTCAGTTGGCTCTCATGCATTGAAGGAGGCATGAGCTCGGCTCTGGGCTCCCTAGGCTGGCGGGGGGAGTGTAGCACCCAGGATCACTTAGATAATTGGCACCGGGTGAAAAAGGGTTACAAAATCGTGGGATAAAAAAAATAGTAAAAAAGGAATACTCTTCTATATAGCAAGAAAGACCATACTCAAGCTTTGGATCCATGAGGACATTCCTACACTGGATGATTGGTATAAGGAGGTAATGAGCGTGGTACCTTTGGAAAAACTGACTTATATCCTCCGTGATAACATGGAAGAATTTATTTTACATGCATTAATTAATACGGTCATCCGACTGCATGATTAGGCTAATTCTGCCATTTATGCGTAAAACGGCGGAAGAATAATAATAAAAGGTAGAGAAACAAGAAGGGACCATTAGCACTACGTGCTTGGCCCCTTAAAAATATCGCTATCGGCCATTGTTATTCTAAACATGGGTATCGGCCCAGAATTTCCATATCAGTGATGAAAACCTGAATCTTTTCCTAATTGTAAGCCTTTTCTCTTTCAAGCATTAAAACAACCATTTATTTATTAATGTCTATTTCTCAAATTCTGCTATACTTACGGGACATTTGGCCCTCACAAGCATAGCAATACAAGTACACACACTCACTCACACACTCACTCACACACACACGCGAGTAGGCCTACTCACAACACCGGAAGCCAGAGGAGAGGGGGGGCCTGGACGGCTGTGTGAAGATGTTGTTATAGGTTCAAAGGGAATGTACAACATGAGCAGCAGGACATGCTGTAGTAGAACAAACATAATGCAAATGTACAACGTGAACATTGTGGATAAAACCCTGATGGGACCACCATGGAAACAAGTCCCCAGAACATTTTTCTGTTATCCTTTTAGCCTAAATGTCTGACTGTACCTCGTGCTGTTTACATTTCTGTGTAATAAAGTATTCAATCAATCAATCAATCAATAATTGGACCGTGAATTGAGCATCGTACTACAACATTTTATTTTGTTACGTTCTCCTTCTGTTGCAGGGCCGGGATTCTGGTGCTGTTTTTAAGGCACATGATTACACAGATTATACAGTATATTCTTTGAATTATGATGCAGTCCGCCTATTTGGGGACTTTAATGGCAAAATAGATACATACATTCGGCAACAATAGCATATTTACCGATCTGGACATTTTCGGTTAAGATATTTGGTGTAGAGGGAAAAAAGGAGGGGGCCAAAGCCGCCTCAATTTAGTATATTGGGTTATAAGTGGTTAAAAGCTGCAAAAGGAGGTTGATGGTATTTCAATGGCAGAGTTAGAAAGCATAACCCTTAGAAAGGAATTTGAAGAATGTTAACAACAACCTTGACTTCAAAATTATACCAGTGTTTCATGTTATTCATGACTCTGTGGCTTTACCCTGACTCACATCACACTGTGTGTGTGTGTGTGTGTGTGTGTGTGTGTGTGTGTGTGTGCGCGTGCGTGCGTGCGTCTGCGTGTGTGCGTGCGCTATCCCGAGGAAAGAGATATAACCAGGTTTACATTCCTAACCCAGTTGCCTCTACATACCACAGCTAACTGTAAACCTGCGAGACTGGAGTGAGCAGTGGAAAGACTGGTGGGACTATGGACACACACACACACACACACACACACACACACACACACACACACACACACACACACTAGTTTACGAATGTAACTGCTTGGGTTTGAACCAGGATCTGCCACATGGGAGCCAAACATTGCTCTGCCAATGGGGAATCCCCCTTCTACATTGGTTCCTCTTTGCTTGAAAAAAGGAAATTCTCTTGAATTTCTCTTATGTTTACACACACACATACACCAGGCAATGAAAATGAATTGGTGGCTCACGTGATTAAAATGCTTAAAATGTAAAACACTCAGGCACTTGATTTGAAGGTATAGTCTCACATATGCACGCATGCGCACACACACACACACACACACACACACACACACACACACACACACACACACACACACACACACACACACACACACCAAAGTAATGAGAGTTTAAACATCAGTGTGCATAAACAGTTCACATATTCTCACCAGGGCTCACAGAAAACAAACAGAGGGATCCTGGACAACAATGATCTGCTCCTACAGAAACAGGAAGTGTCTTTCAGCGCACAGACAGAATATGGAGATCAAAGGAGAGATGGATTTACATGTAACATGGCCAGATGAACATGTGTGTACGGACGCACATACAGTATATGTCTCTCTCACACACACACACACACACACACACACACACACACACACACACACACACACACACACACACACACACACACACACACACACACACACACACACACACACACACACACACACACACACACAGTGCCCCATACCAACCCACCCCACCCTGTCAACTCTCACACTGACCCCATTTTTCACTGTCAATGTTTCACTGGAGAGCCAAGGTAAAACATCCAACCCACTGCTTTCATACCTCACACTGCAGCCCTAAAAGTTTACTTCATTTTGTATTTAGCCTTCCATGTTCTTCAACCGAGTCTGTTAACCGCGGAAACCCTCTATTGTTGGTCAAACGGACCTGAGTTGCAACTGTTCTGTTCTTGGACTGCTTTTTTTCTCTCTACACCAAATCTCATCGCCAAAAAAAGTCAATCTACAAGCTCACAGCACGTCGCAGCTAATATTTTGGCTAATGTTCCCCCTAGAATATGGAATCCAAGTGCTTCAGTGTAAAATATACAAATACTGAGTTGTGTGTGTGTGTGTGTGTGTGTGTGTGTGTGTGTGTGTGTGTGTGTGTGTGTGTGTGTGTGTGTGTGTGTGTGTGTGTGTGGTAAGTAGAAGGTGGAAAGGGCTTAGTCTCGCACAGGGGCTTGGGGACAAAGCAGCCCATTCTGCTGCATGGGTGGAGGACGACGGGGAGGTAATGTGAGAGCGGTGTCCAGGCCAATGAGAGGGCTCTGGGGATAAAGGAGCCATGCACCACTGCTCTGGACCACGCTTTGTTGGTCCTGCCTCCATCCACTATCCACCAATCTCTCTCTCTCTCTGTCTCTCTCTCTCTTTCTCTCTCATTCTCATTCTCAGAGGTTCTGGGCAGGTAAGCCGATAGGAACTTGGATTCAGTCCACTCTCTGGGCGCCGAACAACCGCTTTATTCACAAGACGACAGAGGAGGAGGAAGAGCAGCATCCAATTAAGAGCAGAAAGCAAGTCTGGAGGAGGAACTGAGAAGCACAACAAGACACAGGGGAGAGAGAGAAGGGAGGGAGAGAGAGACAGATAGAGAGAGAGAGAGAGAGAGAGAGATAGAGAGAGAGAGACAGAGAAGGGGGAGAGAGGAGAGGGAGGGAGACGGAGAGAGAGAGGAGAGGGAGAGAGGAGAGAGGAGAGGGAGGGAGACGGAGAGAGAGAGGGAGAGAGGAGAGAGAGAGAGAGAGAGGGGGAAGGAGGGAGCACTCTTGAGAACTGCTGGTGGACATCATTGCTTTGTTCAGCATGGTGTCTGATAACAGAATTAAGCACCTTGCCAGTGGAAACCCCCTGCCTGCCTTTCTGACATTCTTCCTTCTCATTCTCCCTCCACTCACATCCTTATGGGTCCATTTGGTTCCATCTGTACACTCTGAGTTAAATGAATAACGCCTGATTTTATTACTTGGTTGTGTGCTGTTGCGCACCGAAAATAGCCGATCTACAAGCATAAGTACAAATAAATAACATGTTCCCTAATATACGTTATTACACTTAATGCCAAACCGCCAAGGTTGGGGAGGTTACTTACGGAAATGTAACCATTACACGTCGATTACCTTCTTACAAATGTAATATACTAGAGGTCCGGGCGCTGCCCCCTAGCTGCACACGGGGCTTAGTGAGGGCTTGCTTATTTTGGGGTTACAAAATGGTGGGACAAAAAAAAGTCTTGGGACCCCCGCGAAACATCGCGGACCCCTTCGGACCCCAGCGAAACATCGCGGACCCCTAGGGGGTCCCGCAAAACATCGCTGACTCCTTGGGGGTCCCGCGAGACCCTTGGGGGTCCCTGGAGACCTACAGACACGGCAAAGGAAAACGGAAAACTGTAAAGCCACATGAACTCTGCAGCCGCACTGAGGCGCTCCAACACAAACACTCTGACATTAAGCTTCACACAACAAACATCAGCACCACACTGCTGTTTGTCCAAAACACACAATATCTCCTCTCCCACCGACGTCATGTGTTGATTTATCGACAGCCGTACAGACTCCATTTGACACATTTTACCTCATTTATCCAGCTCTCACTGACGCTCCCCTAAATCCACTCCAGGGTTTGAAAGTACCCACTTCACAAACGGGTGGCGTGCAGCACCGTTCCAATGACCAAAACTCCACTTCGGGATGTCGCAAAGACCCACACAAAAGTGTCGTCTGTGTGTGTCTGTGTGTATGTATGGTGCGTGTGTGTTTGTGTGTAGCTGAAGGGCTGTTAGCATTGGCTCCCCGTAGCTCACCCACAGTAAGGTTCAAAAGTTCTTCCCCAGACTTAGATGGAGGCTCTAAAGGCGTGCATTTACTTGCATTATAAGTGGCGTGTGACAACACACAGTTGATGCACGGCTTTTACTCGACAGACACGGGCACGAGGCTGTCGTGTGAATTGAATTTATACTTGAATTTATATATGAGGACATGATGTTATCTGCTTTACCACTACCTGTCTTTAAGAGTTTGCTGCCCACATTATGCACTCTTCTGACCACTTTGCCCACAAGATGCAAACATTTGATAGGCATAGAGAGCATGGTTTTGTGTCAATTTGACAATTTAAAATAAAAGCACAGTCATTTCTTTTTAATTACCGCACTTTTCCTTGAAACTGTAACTGATTACAGTTATATTTAGTTTGTAATTTAATCATGTAACATACGTATGTATTCCGTTACTTTCCAACCCTGACTGTGCACACACACGCACACACACACACACACAATAGGCAAACCCTTCTTTTCCCCTTCCCTTCTCCCCTGCCCTTACCTCCCATAAGTGGGACTTTATTGTACATGAGGAGAAGAGAGAGATAGGAGACATAGGTAACATGGGCTCCAGTCACATGACAAACATTATGCACTGGCACTGGCCTCACGAGTCGATTACGATATTTTAACCTCTTGATTCTACAATGCATTTCGATGCATCTCACTTTTCTATATTACTACACATCATGGCCAATTATTCATCAGTTAAAGGTAGGGTAAGTGATTTGCAATTATTCAAATAATTGCAAAATGGGTCTATGTTCTGATAGTGCTCGTTACTATTAGAGTGTCCTGTCCATATAAAGAGTCTCCATGTCTCTCCAGCTCTTTATAAAACAGAAAATGTATTTTGTAGTTTCTTTTTTTTTTTTGTAGTTTCATTTCCAATTTTATCCAACCAGGACAGAGAACTCAATCAGGACACAGATTAAACAAGTGAAATTGGAAGTGATGACACTAAGAAATGAGCATGCAAAATTTGAACTGAAAACTATACAAATTAAGCTTAAAAATGGGTACTTTCTCATGATTGGCTGAGATTTTGACACCTACCGAAAAATGTATTTTCTGTTTATTAAAGAGCTGGAGAGACAGGGAGACATCTGTTACTGAAAAAACACTCTATAGCAATGATTACTATCAGAATATAGTATTTTAACCTTTTAAAAAAATACTTTTTGTTTTAACCAAAAAATATCACTTACCCTACCTTTAATACAAGCAGTCAGACAGGTACATATATTTAGAAATTGATGTGATGTATGTACAGTATAATCACTCTCCTTGACATAAATGTATTTTTTGGTGTGCTTCTTACCCCTTTTTCTCACCAATTTAGTTATGCCAATTGATTCCTCCGCAGACACATTTCTCTGTGCTGTCACTGCCGTCGTATCCTACTGACTCACGTGCCAGTGAGGAGCCCCCACCGGGAGGATGTAGAGCCTCCGTCTTACTCCTCCCGCCCAACACTCCCTGCCGGCAGGTGGCGCCCCAGCCCACAGGAGTACGCGCCGTGACAAATATCACCCTCCCCCGTCTGGCTTACCTCCCCCGAACACGGGCTAATTGTGTTCGACATAAATGTCTTAACATTAAATTAAATAGAATGGCTTGGCTACAATGGATTATGTCACATCACTGCATCGATGCTGAATCATGCGTGACCGAACCGTGATGCATTGCAGAATCACTTACTTTGCACACCTCTTAAACATTGCATCTCTACAGCTACAATGTTCCCTTCTCTCTTCTTACACTGGTTCCCTTCAACATGATCCCCTCTAAAGGCTGCTGTGTATTCCATCCAATGTCTGTGGCGCAAGCACACACACACACACACAGGTATGTTGAAGTTGTGAACTAACACACACACATTTTCCCTTGGTTCTGTCTGGTTCCAGCCAGTGTCCTGTCTTCAGTGCTGATGTCACATGTTTACCTACTGAGGTAAAGACTGTGCTCCTCCAGCCCTGCACAATTGAACGCCCTCCCCCCACACACACACACACACACACACACACACACACACACACACACACACACACACACACACACACACACACACACACACACACACACACACACACACACACACACACACACACACACACACACACACACACACACACACACACACACACACACACACACACACACACACACACACAACCCTGTCAACTCTCACAATGACCCCATTTTTCACTGTCAATGTTTCACTGGAGAGCCACGGTAAAACATCCAACCCACTGCTTTCATACCTCACACTGCAGCCCTAAAAGTTTACTTCATTTTGTATTTAGCCTTCCATGTTCTTCAACCGAGTCTGTTAACCGCGGAAACCCTCTATTGTTGGTCAAACGGACCTGAGTTGCAACTGTTCTGTTCTTGGACTGCTTTTTTTCCCCCTCTACACCTAATCTCATCGCCAAAAATAGTCAATCTACAAGCTCACAGCGCGTCGCAGCTCTAATGTTTTGGCTAATGTTCCCCCTAGAATATGGAATCCAAGTGCTTAAGTAAAGTAATCCCAGATACACAGAAAATATCTGGATTTCACAGTGAAGGTCAGACAGAGATCTCTGTTGGGCAGTGCGTCGATCTCATTCGCAATCGTATTTATCTGCTCAAGTCTCTAATACCTGAGTTAGACTTGGTTGTGCGCCTTTTTGCGCCAAAATAGCCAACATGAGCTTGTAGATCGGCTATTTTCGGTGTGCGACAATTAAAAAAAACTACGATAAATATAGACTCCATGGTGTGGTTGGTATTCGTTCATAGGTTGTGACCGAAAAACGCAGCTGCTTTTATTGGATGAAATCTCTGACAAGCAGACAGAAGCAGTGATTTACTAGTACTACATACTCTGTGTGCGTGTGTGTGTGCGTGTGTCTACCCTTGATCACCAGTGCCCCTGCTGCTCTGAAAGAGCCTCTGTGTTGTGCTGTGTCTTTGACATGAGTGGAATTCTCCTGGCTAACAGGCTGGTACTGATCCAGTCTGTATGCTAGCAAGTCCTGCTCAGTGCCGCTGCTCTCAACTGGATTAGGGCACAGAACAGTTCTTACTGGAGCTAATCACTGGATTAGAATCATAAGGTCTGCTGTCCTTCACAACGAGTTTGAGCAGGAGAATGGGCTAAGAAACAAGCACAAGTAATCAATATGCACTGACTTACTCACATTTGATATCTCATTTGGAGATTGAAAATTGGTATTGAAGCTTCTGTTGAAATCCACATTTCTAAGATCTTCAAACTTTCATCTCTCTCTCTCTCTCTCTCCATCTCTCTTTCTCACACACACACACACACACACACACACACACACACATTTGCCGTGCGTTTTGAATAATCAAATGTCCTCATGAGGTTTGCTATCAGACCACTGGTGGTACGGAAGCAGCGGGCTGTCATGCAAAGCCACTCCGCTATACTGTACCATGCAAATCATCACACCATGAACAGACAAGAAGTTCACATAGAGTGAGAGGAAAGAGAAAGGAGAGATACGCGTGCGTGCGTGCGTGCGTGTGTGTGTGTGTGTGTGTGTGTGTGTGTGTGTGTGTGTGTGTGTGTGTGTGTGTGTGTGTGTGTGTGTGTGTGTGTGTGTGTGTGTGTGTGTGTGTGTGCGCAGAGGGGGAGTTTTTCTCAGGTGGAAATGAAATGAAACGTGCTGCTTTGAGCTCACCGTTTGAATATAGACACTGCGGTCCCTTTGCAGCACAGGGGATTAATAGATAAAATATTTATCGCCGCAAAGCCCACCGCATTAGTTTGACAGATGGGCTGTAGCGCCAACGAGGGCGTGTTATCACCATCCAGTCGAGGCTGCCAAAGGTTGGCCTGATAAAAGGTGCGGATTGTTCCCATGTAAGAACATCCACCTGTGATTTGTTCATGGAGTAAGCTTTATTCATTGAGCAACGACGGTCAGGCCGGGGCAGGCAGCAGTAGTGTTTGACCAGTGTTTCTGATTTGACTTTCTAGTCACCCAGGTACCAGGTCAAATGATGAAATCAGATCCGTTATGCTTAACCACTTCAATCCTACATACTTAGTTTAGCCCCAGCCGGCTCTATATCAGGTCCGGTAGTATTTTTACTTAACCCATTGATACCTGGAACGCATCTGTGTCACTTTAGATTTCTTTAGGCTATTAAAAAATAGCAGATATACAAGCTCATAGCGCGGCACCGAGTGCCGCGCTATGAGCTTGTAGATCTGCTATTTTTTTAGCAGATCTGCTATTTTTTTTTTTAATTGTTAGGATTTAGAAGACCTTTCTAGAATCTTCTCAGGTCTTAATGGGTTAAAAGATTTGGTGTTGAGGGAAACCTCAACACCAATCTCTTTGCAAAAAGATGTGTTGTGAACTAGTACATCTGCTATTTTCACAGAAAGTTCATTAGTTCATATGGTTCAAATGGTTGATTTATACGGCGTTGTACGACAGTGTTGAGCGTGCGCAAATAGCAGATCTACATTACAAGATCCTCGATGCAACGTGTTGTAAGGGTGCAAATCGGCTATTTTCGGCACGCCACGAAAATCAGGCATTAGAGACAGGTGGCCTTCCAACTTTGGGTTGTAAATTCAGAAGTCCAGCACCTCAACAAACTGGGTTGTTTTCACACAGACAGCACAACCTTGTTTATCACACGGAGCCTTTATCTGGGCAATCAGGACCTACTGTTAAACTACACTACTGTGTGTGTGTGTGTGTGTGTGTGGGTGCGTGTGTGTGTGTGTGTGTATTACGTGTACAAGTGAGTGCGGTAAACAGGAGGTGGTGTGCAAGATCTCATTCCCAGAGCTGGTCTGCTTCTCCAGGGACACAGAGATAAAGAAACAGCCTGTCCCACAACCGAGCTGGAAACAATGGCTCAGGCAGCTGTGTGTGTGTGTGTGTGTGTGTGTGTGTGTGTGTGTGTGTGCGCTCGCGTTCGCACGTGCACGGTGGCTAATATTTCATTTTGTTGATTCCCCACGTCTTCATTACCACTAATTGCTGATTTCCTCTTAATTCCTTTAATTAAATAGCTTCTTGTTACTGGATATAGAAGTCTACACACTAAGTATTCCTTACCACTCACACACACACACATGTGGTCATGTACCGTAAGCAGACAGACACACAAACCAATAACTCTTGGGATTATTTCACAGCATGTCATGTCATCTGTACTGTGTTCCAACACTTAACCACTTGAATCCTGGCTAAACCTATTCTGGGGCAAACATTAGGCGAAAATAGCCAGTCTACAAGCTCACAAATCGGCCATTTTTGGCAAAGAGATTTGGTGTAGAGGGAATAGCCCTTGGGGATCACGGTCAAATAAGTATGGAGGATTTAAATGATTAAACGAACAGATATGTCCCCTTAACGCATCTCTCCCTTATAAGACGATACATATATCTAGATACTGTACATGCGCTACAAAACGATTCAGGGATAACATCCATTTTAATATGGAAGGATTTGTTGCGATTCGATTCGACTCACTGGGATATGATGCAATCTGATACAGTTCTTAAAGTTAGTTTAATGCTGACATTACAAATTCAAATTAGCAAATTCTATAAAAGTGGTTATCAATTTGATAATAGGTCTGCACAATATGGACACAATCTCAATACATAGTGTTACGATATAGGATATGAATATGGGTTCACATTTGTAATTGATATTTTAAGTGTAGCAACAGTGAAAACTAAGCATTCTTCAAAAATCTTTATATTTGATAAGTCCATTCTTATTTTGAATCCTGCAGACCATAAGTCTAAAACACTTACTTCCCAACGACTTGAAGAAATGATCTTATTTTGATGGAAGTTGGGAAGTCAAATGCTTACTTTCGTATGGTTTGACTAACAAGCTAAGCTTTGGGTAATGGTCACATCGTTCAATAAACTAACTTTATTAGTAGAATGAGATGTAGCAGAGGAGAAGGAAGAAGACGAGGAAGAAAGAAGACGCATCAAGAAGACAGCAGACACATTCACTTCTACACATTAATTGAGACATTGTTCACAGGTTTTCTTTGGTGTTCCAAATGTATCTAAAATCAGTTGGCAAAAAAGTTTAAAGCTCCTTCTGACTGGAACAATCTACCTGTTCATATTCAGTCAAAAACATCTTTTCAATTGTTTAAAACTGCGCTGTCCTCTCACCTTGAGACTACCTGTTGTTCACTAATCATCATTATAACGGATCTATGACACAATGATTCATATACGTGCTATGTGTACTCTTGTTGTTGTAGTTGTTGTTGTGTTATTGTTGTATGTTTTGTTTTATTTGTTTTCTTGTTTTGTCTGGTTGATGTTGTTTGATGTCTGTAAAAATATTGTCTTAACGTATGAAGTGTATTTAGTAATTTGCGGACCCCATTGAAAACGAGATGGTTCATCTCAAGGGGTTATTCCCTATAAAAAAATCAGACAAAGAGGGAAAAGAGGAAATGGTAAGGAAACGGGAAGGAGACATACAAGTGCATAGAATGAACATAAGTTTTCAACACATTTCAAGTTTACACCAGGTACAGTATAACTTCATTTGAACAAGACAGAGGATGAGGAAAAGGCAAGGGTAGTAGGAGGTAGGTGTTCCTCTGACTGTAAGAGGAAACAGATGCCATTATCCCTCTTTATCCCTGGGACAATAGACTGCTGACCAGACTACAGGAGAGGAGAGGAGAGGAGAGGAGAGGAGAGGAGAGGAGAGGAGAGGAGAGGAGTGGAGTGGAGTGGAGTGGAGAGGAGAGGAGAGGAGGGGAGGGGAGGAGAGAGGAGAGGAAAAAGGTTAAAGGAAAATAGGTTAAAGGATTAATTGGTCTAAGAACGAGTTGCCTGAAATGTTCAGTTGACAAACAGCATTGTGTTTTGTGAAAGACGGAAAATATATAACATTCAATCGACTGTTTCTTGTCTTGCAACATAAGAGAAGTACATTCAAAGCCATTACTTGACAAAGAAATAAAATAAGAAGATATTACATTAAATCACACAAGTAAATGATGAAGCAGAATAATGTGGAAGGGTTAGAATAGAAGGGCACACTGAGGTATCCTGTGCAACAAGTGACAACAAATGACAGAATAAATCAGAGCATAGACCTGGGGAGTGGGACTTTGCATTTAAGGTGCAAAACTGGGTCTGGTGCAGGGGCTCAGGTTTAGACTGGGATAAGGGTGAAGCTACTTTCAATAATTGGGTTCAGCGCTGGTTGCTGGGAGAGAGTGTGCTGAATGGAAAAACGTGTCAGTGGAACACAAGGATGGAGCCTGGTGAATAAACACAGTGGGTGACTCACCCTTTTCTGGGACAGGAGTGACGACGGAGGAGGGTGGAATGGTGACAAAACATGCCAAACTGCATAAACTTCCCGCACACACCCCCACACACACACACACAGGCATGCAAACACACACAACACATCCACCCTCAAATCTGCATCTATACAACTCATGCCATGTCAAGCTGAGTTCAATAAACCTTTGGACAATATATACGTAATTTGTTTAAGTCAGGGCGTGTGTGTGTGTGTGTGTACGTGCACGTGCACGTGCGTCTATTTGTGTGTGTGTCAGTGTGTGAGAGAGAGAGAGAGAGAGTGAGAGTGAGCGCGCATGAGAGCATGCTTTGAGATTAACCCCTTAATCCCTATATACTTAGTTGACCATCGACCCCCAGGGCTCTATACTGCCATCTACACCAAATGTCTTTGCCAAAAACTGTCAATCTGTAAGCTCACATGTTGCAATGTGACACGTTGTGAGATTGTCGATAGGGCTGTCACGATTATGAAATTTTACTTGACGATTCATTGTCAAAATGTTTTTGTCGCTTCCGTTCGGCTTTTAATTAGGCTTTGAAGTTGCACAGGGCAGATGTGACAAAGAACCTCAATATACAAAGAAATGACAGACATATTTAATAACGGTATACTTAAAAAAAAAAAACATGAACAGCGGAAATAGCCGATCTACAAGCTCACAATGCGTGAGCTTGTAGATCGTCTATTTCAGCTACTGTTGGAAAACGTGTTAACATCTTTCAACATGGAAATGATTATGACGAATATGCAAAAAATGTATTGTGATTATCTAAAATAATTGCGATCAGGTGATTACGTAATAATTGTGACAGGCCTACTTGTAGAATGACTATTTTCGCCTAATTATCACCTCAGAATAGGGACAATAGGGCTCATGTTGTGGGAAGTTGTAATAGTCTTGTTTGCAACCAGAGCTGAAAGAGATCAGCCCGACTGATCTGATGGAGGTACTGTAACTATACTGACTTGTTACCTGGCTTCAGGATCATCACATGCATCACTTTTAACCACTTAAGCCCTACGTTTTCCACTTCTTTTCAAGGGAAAACAAAACGTAAAAAAGAAAAAATGTTCCCGTATGACCTGCACAAAATAGGGACACCACCACCCGGTTAAAGTGGCTCATAAGAGGATCAGTCTTGTGTAAAGTATGAATTTTCGGCACTATCTAGCCATCTGGGGAATTGCACAGAAGGAAAACAGTACAGCACAGTATGTTGCGTGCACACGAGCGAAAACCACGGATTAAGGAAGGCAGTGTGTGGCGAGCAGTAGGTGGTCAGGGTGGAGATATCTAGCAGTGTTTCCTGGAAGTGTGGAGAGCCAGTTTGGAGAGCTTTACAAAGCAGCGCTGCTTATCCTCGGGCTCCAGGGCCCGTGGAAATCTGTTAATCTAATCATTTTAGTGCCTAATTGGCTGGCAAAAAAACGCACGCCTGACTCACAAACCACCACATGACTTGAGGGATAAAGTATACTGGATTTGCAGTGGAGAGGCCGTGAGGAAATTCCAAGTGGGCCCTCAAATAATAGGCAAACTACTAAGATTTTAATAACATACATATAAAAAATAAATTAAAAAAAATCCAATGTTCCTTGGACAGGCAATCGGAAATGGGTTGTGGGGGATTGAGATCAGAGATGAGTGGTGTAAAGTAAGTGCATGTACCGGTACTCAAGTACTGTACTTAAGTTTCAATCTTCAATACTTTTACTTCTACTCAACTACATCTCAGAGGCAATATTGCACTTTCATTCCACTACAATTATTTGAAAACTTGAGTTACTACCGTAGTTAGTTTGTAGATTTTGATTGTTATTACCAACATACAATAACCACTTCAGCCCTATACACTTTGAAAATAGCCGATCTGGAGCTTATAGATCTGCTATTTTCATAATATTTTTGTACGCTTTGAAAACTTGTGAAATGTGACAGTCTACATAATGAGTACTTTTACTTTTGGAACTTTAAGTACATTTTGATGCCGATACTCAAATAACTCAAGTACATTTTTAATACCAGACGTTTACTTGTAACAGAGTAGGCCATCTCTACATTGTGGTATTGATACTTTCACTTAAGTAAACGAATGTGAGTACTTCTTCCACCACTGATTGTGATGATGATGATGAACCCAATCACCTTTGTGATTCAGGCTTGTCTGACAAGCCCTTTCTCACCTCAGGTCATATGGTACACAGGTTTGTGAGATTAGGCCAAGCCATTCCTCAACACCAGTTAAATGAACAATTCTGATTATAATAAAGCTGTAATAAGTTATTACAAATGTTTAAGGACAATTCTGGCATCAATACATATCATGGTCTATAGTTTTGGCTACATTTCATTCATAAACATATAGCATGTACATATACTGTGAATTAAGCTGAAAGAACTGGTCCTCAGCAAGTAAGCCCATTTCTGATTTCTAGTCTTTAAATTGCAAGTTTTGAGATATTTGTGAGTACAACTAAACAACCGGCGCCTGTTAAGAACTCCTCTCAGAGCCTCCTCTCTCACATAAAGCACACATCGGCTCTCCCATGTGTGAACAGACAAACCGCCTCTCCAACATTCAGACAGGAGACATTAGATGTGGCATTTAAAAGACTAATTGAACCCACTGTTCTATTCCAACTGTGTGAGAAACCATGGTTATAGCACTTAACATGGTGGAGGGCCGGCCACAGTCTGTCACTGAAGGGAATACCAAGCAGGCTTGTACGTTCTCAACGTGGGGTCCGGTGACCCTCAGGGTTCCATGAGTGGGTTCCAAATGGACCGTTACTCTGGCTGTAACTCTGAGTGTACAAATGGAACCAAACTCTCAGAGTGGTGGGGACCTTGAAATTGATGAGTGTGTGTGTGTGTGTGTGTGTGTGTGTGTGTGTGTGTGTGTGTGTGTGTGAGAGAGAGAGAGACAGACAGAGGCTGAGAGAAACAGAAACAAATTGACATGCAAATAAGGTGAAAATTCCTCATTCCAGTTTTACTAGCAATATGACACCTCCCATCAACAAAACACACACACACACACTTCCTACCTTGGTGTCAACAATGGAGCAGGCGACCTGTTTAACATAGGCCAGGTCAGCATTCTGGGGCAGCAGGACAGACTCCCTGGTCAGGCCGATCTGGATGATGAAGGAGACCCCCGCTGGGGTGGAGTTCACAGGGACCATGGCGGTCCCTCCGGGGCCTGGCCCGGGCCCCAAGCCCATGTCCACGACGTGAGGAAAGCCCCCCTGGGTGGGGGTAGGAGGCATGGACATCGGGGTCCCCTGGGGTATCACCACCGAGCCTGGGGGCGAGGGGCCCCCGGGCGGGAAAAACACCTGGGACAAGGGTCCCGAGGGCATGCAAGGGCTAGCGTTGGCCATTTAGTGTCCGGTCTGGTGTTCTGCCCCAAACTCAGTTAGCCCACGGGCACGCTCGCTGTCACGTGCACACACACACACACCAGTGCAAAGTCTGGAGTCCAAAACCAGACCTGCACACACACACACACACACACAAATTCTCTCAGTGATCAAGAGAGTAAGGGTGTGGACAGGTTGGATAACAAACACACACACACACACACACACACTCACACACTGTCACACACAGTCACACACTGTCACACAGGCAAGGAGTCCGGATTCCTCTGTATCCTAGGTTCACCCCCTCCTGGAAGCCAAGGGATCCCAATCCAGGAGGCAGTGACTGTTGTGTTCCTCTCTTCCAATCTCTCTCCCTCTTCTTGTCACACTTGTGCAGTCATTGCCCCGGCATGGCACGGCACGGCACGGCATGAGCAATGTGTGTGAGAGGCTCCTGAGGGCAGGACAGGCTGTGGGAAGGAAAAAAAAGAAAGAAAGAAAGAAAGAAAAGCAGCCCGCCTCCTGCACCTCCTCTTGTCCAAATAAGTTGAAACTTTCTCAGCGGAAGCAGAGGAGAAACAAAAACAATGCCACCAAACTTCTGTTGTCCTCCAACCCCCAGACAATGTTACAAAATGGCCTCCTTTGAGCAGGAAACTGTGAGAATGAAGGCGTGCGAGAGACTGCAGTTGTTTTCTATTCACGTATCTCCTTTAGCCCTGTTTCAGTTTCAGCCCCAGATCAGTGTATTCTGTAGGAGAGAGAGGCAGAGCTGTGTGTGTATGTAAGGTACCTCCCTCTCCCCCCCGCCCTCATGCGCTCTCATCTGTGAACTTGCCACAGCCAAAGAGGAAGTGAAATGACTGACATGGTTCCAGTCCAATAGAATGACAGAACAAGTCATTCCTCCAACAGGAAAAGGTTCGGTGATGTCATGGACCCTCCCTCCAACTCTCCTAAACTAATCCCTCCTCCCTTTCCTCTTCCTTTCTCTCCCTCCCTCTCTCTCTGTCTCTGCTTTATGTTGGGGTAATTTGGCTTGTTTACCCGCCCTCTATAACAGTGAGTCAGGCTCTTCTTACATTGCCTGAGGGCTCCTAAGGGCCCACACCTCCACACTCAAAAATCTCCCTCTACGTCTGTAACTCATATTCCATCACACATAATTACACACAGCTCCACACGCACACACACAAGCTTGTATAGTATAGTAGTATAAGAAAGTCACTGCCTATAATGCTGCTGTACAGTCAATACACACCTTGAACCTTCCTCCTAAAACGTTTTTTTCTCAAGCAATTTCATGTCAAGAACACCCATATTGATCTGTATTTATCCATAGACCCCCATCTGAAAAGATTTGGTGCAAGGGAGATAAGAGAAGATTTATGGTTTTAATTAGAACGTTTCACAATATTTTGAAAATGGCAGATATATATACGAGCTCAAACACGCCGCGATGTGATGTGGTGTGAGCTTGTAGATCAGCTATTTTCCAATAGCCAAAATGTAAAATAGGGTTAAAGTGGTGCTTTAACTAATTTGACTGGGGACCCCCTGGAATCCCCCCAAGGGGTCCCCGGACCCTACTTTGAGAACCAATGACTTCTGTCCATCCAATATTTCCACCTTTTTTGTTTTCTCTCTCCATCCAAGCAGACACACCTCTCCTCGATTACAGAATAGGGCCACACCTACTGTTTAAGTCTATTCATGCCGTCTCAGTGACGGCTGGAATTGGGGAACTCCACTTTAATAGCGTTGGATAGAGGGAGTGGATGGCTCCAGGCTGCTGTTACAACTCCGTTTAACCACTTAAGCCCTATTTTGTGCTTAGGCTATTTTCTAAAACAACAAAAAAATAGATATATATTTTTATTGTTAACATTTTGTAAAGATTTTGTAAATGTTCCCCTATAATGACATGTCCAAAATAGGATATGTGTGATTAGGGTAGCAGTGCCAGCTGTGCAGTTAGCTGTGATTGGTCTTCTTTTGTAGGGACAAATACAGAAGACAGAGGACACATTAGAGCAGGGGTTTTCAACCGGTGGTCCGCGGACCACTGGTGGTCCGAGTCTAATGTGTGCTAAATCAGAACAGGGTTGGTCTAATTAGACCAACCCTGTTCTACATGGCTGACCCCTTCAGCGCCACATTGGGAAAATGAATACATTTGAATGGTTAGTTTTACCAGTGTACATTTCCTCATCAGTAAAAACTGTTATCTTCTATGTTTTGGAAGGAGAGATGTAACTGATAAGAGTACAAATCATGCATTAAAAAAAAACACACAACAGGCTTGAGTTCACTGTACAAAATCCTTCTTAATCTTTTGTGTTTTTCTCCTTTAATGACATACAGCAGGGGACCCGTAAAGTAAACAAAAAGAGGGAAACTGTCATTTGATACAAGCTAGAATGCAGTTCAAAAATATATATAATAAAACAAAACTAATAAAAAGCAGGTCTCTTATCCCTTGTAGTTAGAGGAAATATTTTGAATACAGCTTAATATGATGTACAAAATATCACACAGTGATAAGTTGCTATTAAAAAAATAAAAACACAAATAAATGAGTCCTTTACCTTGGCCTCTGACTGATTACTTTTTTTACTTTATGCCTTTTTCAGTTTTTTTTAAACCAATTTTCTTACTTTTTCAGGTTTTTTAATTGTTTTGCTTTTTTACAAGTTATAGTTTGCCATTGTCAATCACAAGCAGTTTCTATGCCTAGCAAGGAAGAATGGTTCACTTATGATACTACAGTATTCTTACATTTTAATAATAATCATAACCATAATTCAGAATCAAAGAAAACAAATGCAACAAATAGAACATGAAAATGATGGACATTTACAGCACAACATGGCCTATCCAGTCTCTTTTCATTTACAGCCTCTTTTCTCACTTACTTTTTGCCTATTTTTTTAGTGT
The DNA here is from genome assembly GCF_963280865.1 of Gymnoscopelus braueri. Lineage (NCBI taxonomy): Eukaryota > Metazoa > Chordata > Actinopteri > Myctophiformes > Myctophidae > Gymnoscopelus > Gymnoscopelus braueri. The sequence continues at coordinate 36,979,403 of NC_137606.1, forward strand.
GTCGTTGATTTGTCTATTCTCAGAAAGGGAACATAGTTTAAGTTTATGTATATATATAATAATACAAAAAAAAAAACATCAATTCATTTACAGTAAATCAAACTGAAAATAAATGCGGGCCACAGCCCGTCCCAGATACCCTTGTGGTATTTTATTAACACCAGATAAGAAATACCTGCAAAACATTTCTGCACCCTGTTTCTAAGGCCTGATTTCTACTTAGTTGCGCGCCAGTGTCTCACACATAAAGTAGCCAGATCTACAGGCTCACAGAGCCTGTAGATCTGGCAACTTTTTGTGCAAGACACGACGCGCAACCATGTATAAATCAGGCGTGACAATGACATGTCTTTACCATCAATGAGATCTTGCCCTAACTTAAATAATCTGAATCCCATCTATTACTAAATGTAGTGCAACACGATAGCCAGACAGTAGGCTACTTACTGTAAGTATCATAACAGCATAGAGTTGCCATACCGTACTGTAGTAGCAACTGGCCTTTCTTTGTGACAGATTGATGACAAAGCTAAAATATGTAGAACGTTATTGGATCTGATGTAAGATTGCACCAACAGCATACTGTACTCCCACCCTGTTTGAGAAATAACATTAAAGTTAAACTGACTGACAAGAGAATACCAGTGCCCCCATAAGGAGGGAGTGGGTTCTCTCTCCAGGCTACTTTGGATGATCAGATCTCACCTTCTGACCCTTAAAAAGTGACCCTGTGGCCTTGTTGAGGAGTTAAAAGTTGCTCCTTAGCTACCTGATGGAATTCATGCGATCCATCGGAGAAGTGGACTGTAGATGTTACGGGGGCAAGTTGTACCTAAAGCTCACACCGTGATTGCAGTTATCACTTATCAGTACAATGTCGCCAAAGAGGTGGGTGAGAAGAGTTACTGATTATAATCAGTGCGCTCAGGCTCTACTCTAGCTCATAAGCAGCTGTCCTGGTCATTGGATAAATCCATATACAGGCCCCATCAACACGCAATCAGAATAGTACAACCAGAACAACAACAGGAAGGGGCAGCACAGGAACAGAGGAGACTAATTCATGTGACTTTTGACCCTCGTCCCAATGCAAGCAGTAGCACTCCCCTCTCAAAGGTTTAACCACTTAAATCCTATATACTTGGTTCACCGGAGTCGCCCAGAGGTCTATACTATGCCCACCCCTTTTTTCCCTCTACACCATATCTCTTCGCCGAAAATAGCAGAGATCTGCTATTTTTGCTGAATGTTCGCCACAGAATTGGTACGCTAGTGTTGATGTGGTTAATTTGCTTGTTTAGGGGTAGCTCTCCACCAAAGAGACTACTGGCAGTCGAATGAAGTTGGGAGATCAGTCGTTGGAAGGTGTGAAAAAAAGTTAAAAATAGGCTATATGGCATGATGTAATTTTCAACAACAAGCCTCGGTCTGCTTTCAACGCTTCCCTACAACTTGCGACCCGACGTGATAGTGTACCACTGTACCCACCGCCCATTCAAAAGCAGATTTTCGGCAACAGACGCTTTCCAACACTTACCACCGCCGACGTCGATGCGGTGGAGAGCTTAGGTTAAAAAAAACAGGAGAGCATTCTTACTTGCTATCTTATAACATGATGACAACCCTTCCTAGCTACCTCGGTAACTATGTAGTGCATACTCTGTCTCTGAGTCTTTTCAACACAAGTAAAGGGGGGGAATTTATCGTTGGTTCTATTCTCTTGCCCTTGAGGTACCCCCACCCCCCCTCACCCCCCAGCTCTTTTCACACAGGAAAGATGGCTGGTTTCACACCATTAGCACTCTGCTGCGGCTATGCAACTGATGCACACCTCACAACAACAGGAAGCAAGTGGAACGTCACCTCACAACGTGAGCGATGGAGATGTCCTCGGATTTACTTCTCTTAAAATTCTGAATAAATAAAGGTTGGCGCCAATGCTACCCGGCTAGTGCACCGCCCAGAAATCAGAACCCCACCTCATCAGGATAAAATGAGGGAGAAGACGATCTGGACTGGTATCTCTAACCATTGTAAGTCTGTGATTTTGATGCTATATTAACTAATTTTGCTGGATCCCGGACCCCACTTTGGGAAATCATGTCGCCAACCCTGAAAATGATAAAGGCCGACTTCGTACACAATCTCTGAAATGAAACTCGGCACCACCATTCTTATTATGAAATGTATGTTGACTTGATTATGAGGTGAATAAAAAATAAAACAAATAAAAAAATAAACATTCACTCAATATGATCTATAGCCCAGTGAGTGTGAAAAACATACTTGACACACGTGCGCACGCACTCACACATCCCTGATTCTGACTCAAGACTAAACGAGGTCTTAGCACCGAGATTTGACTAGTGCACATGCGAGCACTCACTCTCTCTCTCTCTCTCACACACACACACACACACACACACACACACGGTAAAAAGTGCCAACTGGCAAAATCTTCAGCACGTGCTTGAGTGACTTTCTACCATTCTAGTCAAGAGAGTTTAAGTGTGCTCCTATGATAGCTACCTCACTATTGCAGTGGTTCTCAAACTTTTTAATTTCAAGGACCCCTTGGTTTCATTTGTATACTCTCAGTGTTACAAACCTGTCAGGGTCAATTTGGAACCCCCACAAGGAACCCAGAGGGTCCCTGGACCCCACTTTGAGAACCACTGTTCTATTGATTAATACTGTATGAGTGAATGGCAGTCTGAAGGTTAAAGTACTGAAACTGATCATGACAATAGTGCTTCCTCTATTAGTGGACATTATGTTCCCCTTGCACCCACCGATACATACATACATACATACATACATACATACATACATACATACATACATACATACATACACACTGTGGCACGCACACAAGACAAGCAGACATGTGAACGACACCAGCTCTCGAAACAGGAGACCGTATTACTCAAGACGTACAAATAGTGTGACTTAGTGTCCTGGCAATGAGGTTGAAATTAAAGCTATTTGTTAGGTGACTGGCTAGTTTTATGTCTCTCCGCACCCAAACGAAACCACGCCGATCTCCAGCCCCCGACTGCTACTTCCCCACATACACTCCTCCGGAGTCTTTGGAATGACAACAAATGGCTCTTTTCGTACAATGAGGGGTTAAACCCAGAACCTCCCATAACCTGTTTAGGTTTCCATTGTAACCAGAACCACCCCTGAAGGGGGAGGTACGTCCTAAAAAAAGAGAATCAAACTCACAAAAAAGCGTGAGTTTGTAGATCTGTCATTTTAGACACATGTTGAAAGTATACGTTCTGAATTCTGGGTTCTCAGAACTCTGGGTTAGTACCACCTCCTGAGCAGGGCCCAGACTGGGATCAGAGGAACCAAGCCGTAGCGTATGGAAACAAATCCAGAACCTGTGAATAAATGTTTCACAGCACGGCATGGTTCACAGTTTGTGTAGTCAAAAAGAGCCAAACATTGTTCTCCTGTGCAGCGGCTGGTCGGGTGGTCTCTGCACCGCCTACTGACTGTACTGTCATTAGGCGTGTCCACAATCATGTTAGCAACAAGTGAATGAAGCATAGCATCTACAGTATTGCGCCAAAATAAATGGTGTATAATGTGCGTTCTGTGCATATGAACGCGTGTGCGCACGAGCGCACAGGTCTCCTTCTGCACGCCCTGTGGGCCGTGCGAGCGGTTCCAAGCACACGACAAACTCATACAGTACATACACAGTGTCTTGTAGTAATCGTTAAGGGGCAGACGGGGGTAAAATCTAAAGTGAATCATTGTAGTGTAGAAAAGTGTTAATCCCAAACATTAAGAGTTGAAAACGGAGCAGCCGAGGAAGTTGAAGTTATATAAAAAGCGGTATGATTAGTATCGCAACGAGTCACTGAGGCATCATGGGAACAGCCAGGAATCGAGAGAAGTGGCGTCCTGTGGCGGTGAACCCAGCCAGTGGGGTGCAGGACAACATGGGTGTGTGTGTGTGCGTGTGTGTGTGTGTGTGCGTGTGTGGATGAGGTTTGTCCATTGTAGTCTTCAGTCTTTTGGCCCAAGTGTGGTTGTAGGACTCTGAGTAATAAAAAAACAAAAACAAAGAAAAGAAAAGATAAATAACTGCTGCAATTTTTACAATTTGGAGTCCTGAACATTTCTCTAAAACAGTGGCTTCTCAAACACGTCACATTTCATGTCAAGGACCGTCAAATTGATATGTATTTGGCCGCGGACCCCCACCTGAAAAAATATTTTGCCAGGGAATTGATTTGTGTAAAAAAAAAAGGGGATTTGTGGGGGAAAATATAAAAACTGTTACAATTATTCAAGATTTTTCTAAATGCTTAAAAAAAGTATAATTTAGGGTTAAAGCGGTAAAACAATTTTGGATGCTTTATTAACCTATTCTACTGGGGACCCCCTGGAACCCCCACAAGGACCCCGGGGGGTCCCCAGACCTCACTTTGATAACCACTGCTCTAAAGGCAAACATTACTTTAAGTACCACATCATCAAAAGCATTTATTGAACATGGTTATTGAAGTTTGCATTAAAATCTACTCAGCACTGAGTGCCACAGCACTCCAGTTACACAGATAACTGGCTCTATAGCACACTTCAACCGTACAAGGTTTTTATAGTTTTCCAATTATTCATTCGTTTTTATTTTTATTTTGTTTTGACTTCATTAGTTTCTACACTGGTTTTGCTGGTTTTAGTTACATTTTTATTTTGTGTGAAGACTTAAGTTTTAGTTTGGATTTCATAACTTTTAGCGTTTAGCTAAAATAGCAGAAGTTTTTCTATTTATTTATTATTTAAGTAAGTTTTAGTTTTTCTAATCACAGTTTCAGTTGGGTATAGCATTGTTCTTTTTCTATTTCAGTTAACTAAAATGTTTTGTCAACTCTAGTTGGAGTTATTTAGCTAGTTTTTAGTTAACTATAATAACCCTGCAAGCATCTCACCAGAGTGGTGTGTCGTCAGACGAAGATCTTGGCGAGTGCGTCGGCCCCGGCGCTGGCGATGAAGGGCTGTGAGGAGTGGAAGGCCACGTCGTGGATGGCCTCGTCGTGCTTCTTCCTGTGGGCCGTGATCTCCTGCACGCACGTCCTGTTGTCCAGCATCCACAGGCGCACCGAGCAGTCATGGCCTGCAGAGGGCGAGCGAAAGGGTGAAGCGGTGGCAGATATAGAGATCAGCATGGAACACAATAGGCTCTGTGCATAACCGTTAGTCGTTTCCTGTTACGGCACATTTTGTGGCTGGCCAGCAGGTTTGAACTGGAAACACATAATGACACCTTCACATGTGTTTCCAGTTCAAAAGTATGCCACCTTCTGGAAACCTACAGTTATGCACACAGCCTATTACAACAAAAGATCTCTTAACTTGACTTTGTTTCTCTTTTCTTCGCTGTGAAGGCGTGGACCCTGAATAAGCCCTTATGCTGGGCATCTTCCCTTTCCTGCATAAATGTATGTACATAGGTATGTTGTCCACAACTAGTTAACTGCTGCCAACAGCGCCGGCTAGTGGTTATAGTAGTCGACTAGCTGGTGAAACCCCTAACCTAAGCGTTTCAAAACAATCAATACTTCACAAGACAATCAGGGCTGGTCAGTACAGTAGTTTTTAATATTTGCTCTCCCTGGAGGAGTCCGATTCCAAAAAGAAGTTCAGATGAACAAGTTCCTATTACTGTATGGAAGCAGTGGTGGAAAAAGTACTCAAATGTTTAGATTAAGTAAAAGTATCAATACTGCAATGTAGAAGTACTCCGTTGCAAGTAAAAGTCCGGAATTAAAAATGTACTTGAGTAAAAGTACAAAAGTATTGGTATCAACATGTACTTAAAGTACCAAAAGTAAAAGTACTAAAATGTTTGAAAATAGCAGATCTACAAGCTCATCGCGACGCGTTGTGAGCTTGTAGATCGGCTATTTTCAAATAGCCTTGGTATAAAATAGGGCTAAAGTGGTTAATGTATGTTTTATAATGTAATAATTTATATCTACAAAGTAACTAAAGTTTTCAAATAATTGTAGTGGAGTAAAAGTACAATATTTGCCTCTTGAGATGTAGTGGAGTAGAAGTAAAAGTATAGACAATTGGAAATACTCCAGTAAAGTAAAAGTACCTCAAAATTGTACTTTAAGTACATTACTTAAGTAAATGTACTTAGTTACTTTACACCACTGTATGGAAGCCAGTCAGAAACTTACTGCCAGAGATGAGGTAAGTGCCTTTAGGGTCTGTTGTGAGACAGGTGACTGCATCCAGGTGGGCCACCATTGAATGAACCACTTTTCCTGGAAACCAATACATGAAAGCAGTTTCAGTCACATGCCACCACATCCAGGATAGGACTGTCTGCAACTATCCATTATTTTCTGAGCGATTACTTTTCTCAAATAAGTCATGTGTTCATTTTGTCGACTAAGACTAAAAGACTAAGGTTTTTGATATTTAGTCGACAAAGACTAGACTTAAGACTAAACAATTTCAGAAGACTAAAATAGGACCTAAAACTAAATGGTGCGTTATTCAAAAGACTAAATCAGAATTTGCTTTCAAAATTAACACTGGAATAAGTGATTGATTGAAAAGCATATTTTTATATATCAATGAATCAACATGGAAAAATGCTGTGATTTCCTAAATTGATTAGTCTGATTAACCAAAATGGCAAATCCGATCTACAAGCAATATTTTTGCCATTTTGAAAATCAATAACTGCTGTAACCCCTAATCCAGGAACAAGCTGATGAAAGGAGAAAAAAAAAACCTTATAGAATCACGGATAAACCAGCAGGCACACCAACACACACACCTGTCTTGTTGTCGAGGAAACGGATGGTGCGGTTCTCATGTGCTGTGATGGAGACGGGCTCTAATGGATGACTGACCACACGGTTTATCAGCTCGCTGCCTACAGAGGAACACAAACGCACAACAATGATCCCTTGAGCCCCTGAGATCAACAACAATAGAATATCTTGCCGTCGGGCAGAATCCTCCCACCTCCATATTCTAACTCTTTGTGTTTTTTCGTAAATTAACCCTTTAAGACCTGAAGCCGATTCTACATGTCTCCTAAATCCCAACAGTTTTCTGAAAAACATATGTTTCTATATCAGTGGTTCTCAAACTTTTTCATGTCAAGGACCCCCAAAATTATATGTATTTGGCCGCGGACCCCCACCAAAATATTTTTTTTTTAGATAAAAATATTCGCTTTACAAATATATGTATATTCAAAGATTTTCACGATTTTTCAAAAATAGCAGATCTACAAGTTCATAGCACGGCACTCGGTGCCGCGCTATGAGCTTGTATATCTGCTATTTTTGAATAGCCCAAAGTGTAAAATAATGCTTTTTAGCTCAAATCTAAAAATGACACAGTTCCAGGTCTTAATGGGTTAACACCCTACTTGATCATACTACAGTACAGCGTCATACAAAAACATGGCGTTTTTTTATTTGAATCATGAAAAGTAACAGTTTCGGACATACGAGGTTTCCACCCGACAGAGACGATATAATGTTGCTGAGATGAAGCGTATTATGAGAGACGGTTTCTACAGCACTGTATGGTTCTGAGGACAAAACGACAGTACGGGGTTAGAAAAGGTTAGTATTGTAAAGGGAGGCTAAATGACTTCACAGCATTCATTGTCATGTCCGAAACCTACCGTCCTTGGTCTGCGTGTCGAGGACCACGATGCTCTGCTCTGTGTTCAGGTCATAGAGCAGCGTCTCACCAACATCATACGACACCACCACCTGGTTGGGGTCAGTGGTGACAAAGGCCACCGAGGTCGGTGTGCCGTGCTCTAGGAGAGGACACAAAGAGACAGGGGTCAGGACACCACACGATGTAGAGAAACAAAGTGCATGCACACATGCCCGACTGCCCGCACACACTCACACACACACACACACACACACGAGACACCACCACCACACAAACACTGGTACCTTTCTCCTTGTTGAACACTGACAGACAAGGAGCTGAGTTCTGGGGGTCCCAGATACGGACGGTGCCATCGGCTGAACAGGAGGCCAGTCGATGGTGGGCTCCCGAGTACGCCAGTCCCCACACACTGTCATCATGACCCACAAGGGTACTGCTTTCAATGCCAGGGTCTGAGCACACGCACACACAGAGATATATAAGAAACACAACAAACATTCAGCATGTAAACTAACTAACAAATTATCAACCTTAACATGTTCTGTTACTTTGTATTAATAAGATTATGTAAACTACCAGAATTCCAGAAGGGGAAGGTTAAAAAAAGACATGAACCAAACAAAACATGACTTAATGGCAGGGCGGTACAGAACTCACCATAGTTGTCATAAGGATCCACGTTGAGGTCTGGGATCTTCCAACCTCTGATGGTTCCGTCCAGACCTCCGCTGTAGCATGACTCTCCATCGTCTCCCATGGCCAGAGAGAGGACAGCCCCACTGGACATACCACAGAACAATGCATGTATGTAGGGGTGCCACAGTTCATAGCACTAATCCATTTGAATTGGTTATATAAAAAAACGTCTACAAGCCCACAACGCGCCCCATCGCGACGCATTGTGAGCTTGTAGATCTGCTATTTTCACTCTTTTCGCAGGATACTGTTGTGCAACACAGTAGGAAATAACATTTGTGTGAGTCTCTGCTCACCTGTGAGCTCTAAATGTGTAGATGGGTTCAACGTCCAGCGCAGCATTCCTGTAAGAAGACCAAAGTGCTTTAGTTTTCCATCAGCCCTGCTACTACCGTTGAGTTAACCATTTTCAGCCAGGCAAACCTTCTTATTTTGGGCATGTCATTATAGTCAAGTAATTCAAAAAAAAAATTATCCCACATTTTCAAATTGATTTCACTTGGGAAAAAAAAAGAAGAAAAAAAGAAAACACTAATCAGTGGTCTCCAAAATCTGCATCGGACCCAAAACGGTGGCCTGGGTGACTAGGGATCCTTACTTCTTGGAGTGCATGGCCTTGTTGAGGTTCCACAGTTTGAGCGTTCCGTCCTCGGAGGCTGTGAGCAGCACGGGCTGTTCGGGGTGAAAGGTCACAGCACGGATGGCATCAAAGTGGCTACGCAGCGTGAAACGAGGGTTCCACGTCTTCTTGAACTCCTCACGGTTGTCCTGCATCTGACAGCGCGCACACACACACACACACACACACACACACACACAAAGAGAGTGATCAGATATTTTAGGATGGGGGGGCTATGCGAAGATTCCGAAAGTCGATCTACAAGTTTGCAATACGTTGCAATGTGACGCACTGTGAGCTTATAGTTTGGCTATTTTCGCTATTGTTGCATGACACCTTTAAGCGCTTAATCAGAGTTTTTTCACCTTGATTCAATTTAAATGATAAAAATTGTACTTCTTTGTTATTCTATGAATCAAAAAAGCAATCAATAGAATAATCACTGAGATCAAATAAACAGTTACAGCCCTAATAAATAAGTCCACTCACATCCATGGAGAGGTCATTGTCATTGTTGACAGTGAGGTCAGCCAGCTCGCCCAGGTTCATGTCGGCTCCGGCCACGGCGTCCATGATGAAGACGTCAGAGGAGAAGCCCAGAGCGCCACCTGCAGGTTCCAGAGAAGGGGGAGGGAGAGTGCAACGGTCACTGCTGTCGCTCCGCAGCAACAATACCACCATTCTTTATTACATCACGCTGTCGAACAGACACACTCAGATGTTAGGCTAAGTTTTAACCATATGAACCCTAATGTCCCTATTCTGGGGGCGAAAACCCGGCAAAAATAGCCGATCTACCAGCTGACAATGTGTCCCGTTGTGAACTTGTAGACTGGATATTCTTGGCGAAGAGATTTGGTGTAGAGGGTTAAATGAAGGTGGTCAAGTATAGAGCCCTGAGCAACACTAGTCAACAAAGTATATAGAGTTTAAGTGCAACTTCCCTCATCTTCTGAGGAGGAATTTAAGTCTCCTTTAAATTAACTTAGAAAAAACAGAGAGATAAAGAGAGAGAATGCAAGACAAACCAAAACGATAAATGCTAAGAGTCAACATGTGATCTACAACCATGCGACTAGGAGACAGGGGAGAGTGAAGAGGAGTATTTGTGATGGAAGAAGGGGGTGGGGGGGGTCCTACACTGTAGGGATGGGGGATTCTTACCTTCCCCGGAACGAGCTGGTCCTGATACAGAGGGGGGTGGGCAGGGTTTGGGAGGGAAGTCCGACATCATGCCCTGTAACTTGTTCCTGCGGTTTTCTGAACCCGGCAACGAGAGAGAGAGAGAGAGAGAGAGAGAGAGAGAGAGAAGGAGAGAGAGAGAGACGGAGAGAGACACAGAAACAGAGTGTTGTGTGTGTGTGTGTGTGTGAGAGAGAGAAAAAGAGAAACACACAGTCATGCAGAGAGATAAGAGTGAGGACAGAGAAGGGAGAACAGATGGAAGCGAGACCAAGAGAAACGGACCCGTAGGGAAGACAAAGGCACAGAGGCAAATTATGGTACAATTTATACTGCACAGGAATAGAAATACATGTGGAGATGCCTGGAATATGTCAACTATGATTGAAAAGGAACAGATAGCGAAACGGGAAAATATAAATAAAAGGGGGTGAAAGACGGTAAATGTGCCTCAGAGTATCTAAATTGTACGGGAAAGCCTCATTAATACTGCATCTCATGATGGTGTCACTCACGGATTTTCACATTTTAACAGATTTTCAAGCTGACAGCTAACAATGCTGGCGGGCATTCGGGTGGCGCAGGGGGAAAAGTTCCTGAGCACCACTGCAGAGACGAGGGGTTTGATTAGTCCACGGTGCAACCGGCTTGGCCAGGCACTCCAACACACACAACTGGCCGTGGTTGAGGGCGGGAAGCCGGCATGGGAGGGCGATCTCTGTCACTACATTAGTGACTACAATAGTTTGGTCAGGGCAGCTATTTGGCCCTCCCAGTGAAAGTCCTCACCAGTGAAAAGAACCCGGACACGTGGTTGTCTGCACCATCCGCTCAAAAAAGATCACCAGCACACACTTGAATTCCTTTTAGGATCTGTTATTTATTGATGACCCGGTAGCAATTCAAGACACAGGCGTTTCGGCCCACGGCCTTCCTCAGTGGCTGTGGGCCGAAACGCCCGTGTCTTGAACTGCTGCTGGGTCATCAATAAATAAGAGATCCTAAAAGGAATTCAAGTGGGTGCTGGTGCTTTTTTAAGCAAGCGTTTCATGCCAGAGCGTGAACTGAAACTTTTTAACTGACAAGTGCTCGCAGTCTCTTTTTTAAGTTATCCCGTCTACACCTCAAAGGGGGAAAAATCCAATCAATCATTAGCCGTTAGCTTAAAATCAGTCGCTTTCAGTGAGTAACACCATAGTGCAAGGAAGTATATCTGAGGCTGAGGACAGACAACATGCACAGTGTCCTTTGAGCATGATCTCTGACCAAAAGAGACTCACAGAGAAAACAGGAGTGAAATCACAGCTGAAGAGCGACAGGATCGACAGAGTTCATGAAACAGGCACAGAGAGACGAGTGCTTGGGAATGACAACAGTTTTATTTGACAAAAAAGAGGAGATGCCAGGACAATAGCGAGAAAAAGATGGGGGGAGGGCAAGAAGAAGGAGGGGGGATAGATATATACACTGGTGGCAGTGATGGAGGCAGTGGTGCCAATGCTGGCGGCAGTTGGCGTTTGCTACGGCAACAGCGTACCTAACTCCCGTCCGTCCCCTGAGATCCGGGCCTCTCCCGCACCCTCCCCCTCCTCCCCCGAGCCCAGGAAGTCAAACTCGCTGAGCGCGTCCTCCGAGTCGTCCTCGTCCTCATCGTCCTCGGGGTCCAGCTCTGTGGTCATGGCCTCCGAACCCATCTGCAGGGACAGGACCATGCAAGTATGCAAGAGAGGAACACACAGACGGAGGGGGGAGATTATTGAGGAGTCCTGGACATAAATGTATTTTTTCTTACGCTCATTTTATATCTGCTTCAATGTTTTATGTATTATTTATTTTTATCATTATTATTATTTGTCATGTCTTCGCGCTTTTTTGTTTGCCATTCCGTCTATTAACATACAGTGCTTTTCATTCATGCTTAATATACAAATATTGCCACACTTCCATGGTAACGGACATGCTAATCTAGTCTAGATAACATCACGTTACCTTTAGTCATCCTTTTCATTGTTAACCATTGACTAATTGCATTATTAAGATACATATTGCTTTAAATAAAAGAAAGTCCTTCTCAAGCCGACCTTCAGCTTGTACAAGTCTTCCTTCATGACAGTAAACATACCTTGATGACGCGGGACTTTTTGTTCTTGCGTGGACCGTCGATGCAGTCCGTGGCCATGCCTTGGAAGTCATCTTCTTCGTCGCTGTCATCCTCATCGTCATCCTCACAGCCATGCAAGAACGGGATCTTGTCGAGAACTGAGCCACCCAGACGCTCCTTAGAGCTTTCTTTCCCCGCGTTCCTAAATGTGTACACACACATACACACACTTTAACCCCTCTGCTCCCCAATGCACAAAGTATGTGGTTAAATTAACCACTTAAACCCTACAAAACATACTTCGTACAGAACCTTGCTAAGTTATTTACTTCGGGTCATCCCTATGTTCCCCAGGTTCTATGTTCCCCAGGTTCTATGTTCCCCACTTACCTTAGGTTTAGGGTTTAGGGTTAGGTAAGCGGGTAACATAGAACCTCGGGAAAATAGATACGCTCCCCCTCCTTTCTTCCGTCTACACCAAATATCTTTGCAACGTGTCGTGACGCGGTGTGTTGTGAGCTTGTAGATCTGCTATTTTTGCCGAATGTTTGCCTATCATGACATGCCGAGAATAGTTAATGTAATATAATGTATGTGGTTAAAAAGGCAGCGGATGAGAGGAGAGTCTGCTGCACACTGCAAACTGCTCCCTTACAGTGTGTTCAGACTGCCTGTGACAAAGCAACAAAACATCCAAGCGTGGCCAGCTACATTGTCGTTGATTCGCTGTTGTGTTATTCAAGCACTCGTACCTCCACCCTCCATCAAGCTGCAGCTTTTTTTTCATCAGTGTCCCAGAAAAGTAAAAGGGTAGGGTTAAATAGCACAGGGTATGGGCTCAGGGCAAAAATTGGTTTTTCTTCCATTTTACGGAACAGAACTGGAATTAGGAGAAGACAGAAGAGAAGTGGCAACGGTGAAACAAAAACATATGATTGGCTGATGCTTCACCACGTCACTGGAGTCAGTGGAGTGCTGAAAGAAGTTGAAGCCAGCTCGGCTTTGATTTGTAGCGTGTCACGCCCATCATGCAGTGGTCAAGTGTCAGGCCTCAGTTTGTAGCTTCGTGTCGCTGGTTTCCACTAAAAATGACTTGTAGCCTGTTGCCTTGTTGCCGCCAGTCTGAACACAGCATTACAGAATGTCAGATTTATGACCGCAGGGTCAAGTAAGCGCAGTGTTTAATGTCAACGGCCATGCAGCTGCCCACATGCCTTAACCCAAGCTGTGTCAAAGAAATGACATCATAGTTCTAAGAAAAGGAGAACACCACACCAGTTTTCATGAGAGAGTGGGTGTGTGTGTGTGCGTTACTTACACATAAACTGAACTTTATTTTATTTAAACAATTAAGCCCTATAACAATTTTCTAAAATAGCAGATCTCAAGTTCACAAAGCATCGCAACACGTTGTGACCTTGTAGATCTGCTATTTTAGAACGTTTGTTTTTTGTTTTACTTTTGAAAATTTCCACCCATAATGACATACAAAAAATAGGCAGACCAGGTTGAAAGTGGTTAAAAATCTAAACACATAGGTTGCATGATTGCAGATACCGATGTTGTCAAAAAAGTCAAATAATGGCAGAGTGAACACATTTTTGCTGTTTCATTTGTTCGATGATTCAATGATATATAAGAAATGAACAAAATATATATTTTTAAAAAAAACTCTCTGCGATTATTCAATTAACCTACATGAGCAAGATTAAGCCGGTTATCGGTTGTACATATTCAATATATTTGGGGTTAATTGCCCAGCCCCAGACTGGAGTCTCACCTCTTAATCTGCTCCTCTATCTGTCTGACCAGCAGGGACTCCCCCCCTGCCAGGGGTTCAGGCTCTGGTGGGGGGTCGCTGGGCGGGGGGCCGTTAGCCTCAGGGCTGCTCCGGCCCAGTAGGGAGCGCACACGCTTTGAACGCATGTCCAGGATGGTGTCCGAGTAGCCCACCTCCTCCAGGTACCTACACACACGTTTGTATTACTATACTTGTGAGGACGTCTGTTTTATTAATACAGTTTTTACAGTTTTTTTGCAATTTCTAATCCCAAAGCCAAAAATAGTTGATTTAATCAAATTCAACTATACTTGTGGGGACATTTGACTCATTTGAAGTATAGTAGTATAGTATACACACACACACACACACACACAGAAACACACTAATTAGCCAAGCTAATGTACACAAGGTGTACGTATGTACACCAGATGGAACACAAGTGCAAGTACATCATGTCGATAATAAAAAAGGAAGGCTTACTTGCGTAGTAGCTGACGGCCCTCTTTCCAAGACATCTGATTGGCTTGCTCAGAATCTGACTCAGCAGGCCCATTGGGTACTACGGGAACAAGGAAGAACTGGTCATGATATATAAGAAATACTAATATTATAAATGATGAAAAAAAAGTCCTGCTTCTCGATTATTCAATTAACCTACATAAGCCAGATTAAGTCAGTGACTGTTCTTAATATCTTTTTCGATATGTTTTTGTCTAATTGCCCAGCCCTACAAGGACCACAAATGTAAACACATTAGGCCAGAATTCAGGTTGTGTGGCCAGGGATAACAGAGAGAGTGAAACCTATGATCTGAATAGTCATGCTTACAAATGATCTAATTGGGCTACTAGCCAGTGAAACAACGGTGACATTAAACTGTTCCTCATTTTGCTGAGGACCCTCTGGGGTCCACTGTAATACATACGTTGTTCTGCCTCCGTCTCGGGCTTCTTGTCTCCAGGACTCTGGTCACCACCAGTCTTCAGCTTCTGGTGCTTGGCCCTGCAAAGCACACAAAACGCCACACGGGGGCAGCATTACAAGAGAATTCCTCTAAAAAGGAAGACATCCAAAGCATTTCCATACATACAGAATGCATATTTGTGTGTGTGCATGTCTAACCTCTCCTGTTTGAGAGCATATTCCAGCATCTTGATCCGTCTAACCAGGTCCTGCTTCATGTTTTCCTGCCCTTTCCTCTCGCCTTGAAGGAACGCCACCTGAGCCTGAAAATACACACAAACAAACAGATACAGAGCAAAAGAGAGGTTGGTAATGGTAAGGCACATATCCACTGAATGCACACGTACACGTTAACCCAGTTTAGAATATCACATCTGCCTGAAGCTGTTGAAAAGCAGACATCGTTTCATTTAGTGGTGCAAACTAAATGGATTTAATTTATTATAAAAACAATCGATTGAAATATAATAATAAAATACTGTACTGAAATCTACTAGCTCAAATTGTGAGCTTGTAGACAGGCTATTTTCTATAGTTTTGCACATTGTACAACAAATGATGAAATAGGACATAAGTGGTTCGCTCTAATCGATTTAGTCGATTCATTGATACTGTGTATATATAAAATATTTTAAAAAACAAGCTTCTGGATTATTCAAATAATCTGAAGAATTAGACAGAGAATCGCTAAGAAAATAATCGATTGTTGCGGCCCTAGTTTCATGCTCACTATAGAGTTGTTTATTTGATTCATGTCAACAAAGTTTCACATAAAGAGAGGGTAGGATTTAAGGTTGAATTCTCCGAAACCAAAAAGGAATAAGTAGAGGGTGGCTGTTTATTTTTAAACTCCTGACCGAGCGAGCTCTCACCACACACACACATCTGCAGCAGAGAGGATAAACACGTCCTGGCCTCGCTCGCTCACATACCTACTCTCAAGTCACATCCTTCCTCTCTCTTTGCTTCCTTGCTCCAAATTTCCTTCCTTTTCCCTTTTCTGTGAGCTGATGGGAGACGAAACAGAAAGCTGTGTGTGTGTTGTGTGTGTGTGTGTGTGTGTGTGTGTGTGTGTGTGTGTGTGTGTGTGTGGCTGTGTGCCACTGGTCAAACTGGTCGATATTCGGACCCACCACAGAGAAGGGAAGTAGGGAGGGAAAAGGATGCAATTTGAAGACGACAGGAAACAACTGGGCCTTAAAGCTGTTATGAACATTCTTCAGACTACTGTTTCTCAACATTGGGTCCGGGGACCACCAGCGGTCCAAATGGACCCTTACAGGTACAGAATTTGGTTCCAATGGTACACAGGATTTTACAGTGTAGATTGGGACAGAGATTTTTATGGTAACAAATGGGGGTCTGTGGCGTGGACTAATTCATATCAAACTGGGGGTCCTTGAAATTTAAAAGGTTGAGAATCACTGCCTTAGATGTCTCCTCCTGTGACCTGCTTGAAGGATCTGAACAGACATGGATCCTTGAAGGACCCTGGAAGGTGGGAAGGTGGTATATTATTGGGTTCAATTAATTTCTCCTGTCAACACCTTAAACCTGCTAGCAATCAGGTGACATCTGAAGACAGAGGGGTGACTAAACCACAGTATATGAACTAAGTTCTAGTACAAGAAACCAAGAGAAGGGTTTGTAGCAGTCCAGCGGCAACATGGTGCCCTCTTCTGGTCGGGGTGAGATACATGCCAGGAACCACAGTGAGTCCAGTTCAAAAAAAGTAGGTTAATGAGGAACCCTCGCTCCAGATAAGCTTTTCATCTCTATCTGAACTCTGTCAGTGGAAGGGACAATGATTGGGCAGATGCCATCGCCATCGTCGTCTCCATCTCTCCTCGTTTGACTTTGTGTCCATCTCCCTGCCTCGCTCACCATGCCTTGCCAGCTCCCTCTGCCAAGCGGAGCTGGACGCTTCCACTCCACTCATTTCACAGTCCATTTACCCTCTGCATGCCTGTGTGCGTGCGTGTGCGTGCGTGTGTGTGTGTGTGTGTGTGTTTCTGCTCCCATACTCGCATGCAGTCCCCTAAAAATGGAGCAGCCTAAAAAGTGCCATCTCATGGGACAAGCACTCGGTCTACATGAGAGTACAGTCAATCATCCAGGACAACACACAGTCACACACACACACACACACACACACACACACAGTGTCATGTAACCCACTACACAGGCTACTGAAGGGTGGAAAAATATGCTTAGCAAACCTCACTTCTGCCGATGGTGAGCCATCCTGCTTAATGCAGCATGGTTTTACACGCTAATCTAAGCATCCCGGAGATCCCCGTCAAAGTCGGCATGTCAATGATGATGTGTGCCTGATCCAAAAGCTCTTTGGATAGAAATAGCTTACTAATGTCTACCCTAACTGAGGTCATACTGAATGACAAGCCTCCTGAAAGTAAAACATGAACACGCCACAAGATCTAATAATGCCGTTTACTACAAGGAGCATGTTGCTCACAGATTGAATTTTCAACTACCCACCTACGGGAACTGCAAATAACCAATAAAGAATCACATCTGTGTTGTACTGTACAAGAGGTTCGGGCCGCTACGCAGCCCTCACATCTAGTAGCCTACAATATAGGCTATATACTATTATTTGAATTATTGTGGTCATGCACATGGCTACATATTTAATGACAAATACGATGCAACAACAGAGGACGCACAACAGATGAGCACACACGTACACACACAGTCTGACTGGCCGTGCACGTGATTTTACACACACACACACACACACAGGCCTTTAAGATGAGATGAAGTACGCTAATGTCATTTTAATAAGAATATGAGAAGGGCTACTTGGGGGCAAGTATATTGCACTAGCGTAGATTCAAAGAAAGAGCAGGGATCGTGGAATGTATCTAGCTTGACAGTGGGACAAGCTATAACTCGCTTTCTCACTCACTCATTCCCCACCACACAGACACACGCACACAGATAACCATCAAACACCCCTGAATGACATTGTCACACTGTGCTCTGTGTTCCTTGAGAGACAAGTTCCCACCAGCCTTTTCCTACACTGGCGCCCAATAATCTCACAACTTTGACATGGCTTCAGTTCATTGGTCAAACAAGATGGCAAGTCGCATACAACAACACAGGCGTGCATACATACCCACTTACACATAACAGTGAGCACACACGTGTGTGTGCAAGCACAAAAACGAGCATAGGTCAAATAGTAAGTAATAGTAACGAAGTAATGGCTTTGTCAGATATGTTAAGTTGAGGCATGACTGTGTCGTTATGTTTGTACCACATGCCTCACCATGTTGCGTAATTGCCATCCTCAACCATTCCATCATGAATCACAATTATCTAAAGGGAGTGTTAAGAGAGTTAAGTGGTGTTTTCCGTTAAAATAAGTGTTCAATAGCTCTAAAGTCTGATAGTTATCATTGCTACAGAGTTTTTGTTCAACAGGGGTCTACCCATCTCTCTCCAGCTCATTGGTAAACAGAAAATACATTTTCAGGTTGGGAAACCAATTTCATCCAAAATGAGAGAACTCAGACAGATAAACAAGTGAAATCGGTGAAACAAGAATAACTAGCAGACAAATTTGAAACTGGGACGCTATAACATTGAAGCTGAAAAATGGGTTCTCTCTCCTGATTGGATGAAATTGATGACCCACCTGAAAATGAATTTTCTGTTTATTGAAGTACTGGAAAGATGGGGAGACCTCTGTTACTGAACAGTGAACACTATAGCAATGATTACACCTTTAATATTGATCCTCTCTTTTCTCCTCCATCCATTTCCTTTCTTCGACTACACAATAGTGCTAATAGGACTGAATGGGTAACATAAGTTAGACTCATTTATCTATCCAAGCACATCACTACTTATGAGGCTAACTCAAGGGCAGGAACAAAGTACGAAGATGGATGTAGAAAGATGAGAAGGGTGTATATGAAATGCTGAAACCAGGGCTGGTGATTCAATCAATACAATACACCAGTGGTTCTCAAAATGTGAGAACCACTGCTCTACACAACATATCACTTGTTTAACAGTGGCAATAGAGTAACATCAATGAGATTCCATATAACTCTACGGGGTTATGCCAAAACGATATATGAGCCATAGGCTAAAATCACTGACCATATTAAACGGTGGCCATTTTGCTCTTACGTCCTACTCAGGGGGTGGGAAACCCCAGCCTGTGGTGGGTGACTGTATAGACAATGCTGAGTGGACACAAAGTAAAAGGAAACGGTGACTAATCTCTGGTTGGTTCTCTGTAACATTATAACCTGGTTGGTTCCCTGTAACTTTATAGTGTATAATGTGTTATTTGGGTTCTGTAGATGAACAAATTAAAACTAAAACTGAGAAAGCAACCTCGTTGAGAGCAAACCTGCCATACTACAGGTGGGCGATATGGACAAAATCAACCACAATATTTTTGACCAACTATCTCAATATGGATATTGTGATTTGTGACGATACTGTGGGCATGACTATTGGAGCTTTCACAAAACATTTAGATAAATAGGCATAATCAGTAATTACAATATAATAACTAAGTGAGTAAAGACAAATAGAGCAGCTAGAACAGTTAAGTTTACAGAAAGAAAATTACATAACTTTACTGTAATGCAGCCTTTAAACCCAGAAAAAGACAACATTTAGGCCAATGCCATATCACAATATTATGATAATAATACAGTCTCATAACATGATATCAATAAACTGTATTGCCCAACCCTACATCATTGTAATTCCATTTGATCTCTGTATCCTGCAGGTGACTGTTGGTCTAGGGGTGCAACGGTTAATTGAACTAATCAATGATCAATAATTTAATAAAATAATCTATTGATAATCGCTCCCTGTTTTTGGCACGTCATTACTTAGAGGCGAAAAGTTTTAGTAGTGAAAATAGCCGATCTACAAGCTTGCAACAACACCTTGTGAGCTTGTAGATCGGCTAATTTAACTATTTTTGCACGACGCCGTTGTGTGATGAAGTACAAAATGAAGCTTATGTCGATTTGTTGATCAATATATTTTTGAATGGCTTCTAGATCACTTGATTAATCAAAAAAGAATCAATAGAATAATTGGTAAGAAAATAATCTGTAGTTGCAGCCCTAAGTTGGTCCACATAGCCTACCAGCGCTAACCTTTTCAGAGCCTGTGGACCGCTGAGGAGAGCAGACACATTTAGCCTACTCCGTCAGAACAGAACCACTCTCCTGCTATCAGAACAGGGTCAAGGGCGGCTTTCCTTTCCTCCACATCTCTTCTGCTGGCCTCCCTCCATCCCTTCATCTCTGCATAGCCCAGGAGAGAATCAATGAGCCAGCAAGTAGAGCACTCAACTTTTCTGGGACAGTGTTTTTGGAATCAGAGTGCGTTTAAGAGTGTGTGTATGAGAGAGACAGAGAGACAGA
Source organism: Gymnoscopelus braueri (assembly GCF_963280865.1). Taxonomy (NCBI): domain Eukaryota; kingdom Metazoa; phylum Chordata; class Actinopteri; order Myctophiformes; family Myctophidae; genus Gymnoscopelus; species Gymnoscopelus braueri. The sequence continues at coordinate 36,999,856 of NC_137606.1, forward strand.
GAGAGAGAGAGAGAGATTGGGACATCACAGAAGTTACTGCTTACTGCCTGTGTATGTTTGGATGAGCCTCTACCAACATGCAGTCGAGTCAAAAGACATGAGAAGTAATCCATTAGAGTGCTATGCTAAACAAAGAGTGCCGAGAATGAATAACTAAATAGCACAGACTTTTTCAAAGCTTTGCAGAGTTGTATGAAAAGAAAGCCAGGTCTAACTGACACACACAGAGAGCATGTATCGCACTCACTATACACCTCTGTGTTAATGGACTCGTACAGGCTATAAGCTTATGAGGGCTGCAAGTGTGTGTGTGTGGGCAAGTGGCCCGTACTGTATGAGTACAGTACATAAGGATGTCATATTGTGTGTCGTTGCTGGGAGCACAGGGCTATTAATTATTAGACACACAAGTACCCAGAGGCCCGCTTGGCCACACTCAACAGGAAGTGATGTCATCTGGGTCACCAGTATTCTATGCTGTGATACTACTGATGTCACTAATGCATCTAAATGTGTCTGAATAACACGTTTGTCTTTTAACCACAAGAACCCTGGCGTCACTATTCTGGGTAAAAAAATGGCAGGTGCTCTGTCCTCTAATGTGGTACTGTCATCATAATGGTGACACTAAAAAGCATTTGGCCAGCAACCTAATGAAAAAAGATTCCTCAGACTTCATATTGTCATAGCATGAGAAAATGTGTGTATATCCAACAGGGAATTAGCTTGAACACAAACATTGCTTAAACCATCTCAAAGTTGTGTGTGTGTGTGTGTGTGTGTGTGTGTGTGTGTGTGTGTGTGTGTGTGTGTGTGTGTGTGTGTGTGTGTGTGTGTGTGTGTGTGTGTGTGTGTGTGTGTGTGTGTGTGTGTGTGTCTGGCCCTGGCCACCTGTCGCTCTTGCTGTTGTCCCACCTGACCCAGAGAGGGGTGTGGCTTCCATGCCTGGCCTGTCACTGGAGACATTTGACCACAGGTGTTAGTTTTTTAACGACCTGATCCGCACCAATAAAAAAAAGAAATGCCACATGCACTATTGCACTCACTGTTCGTGCATCATATGCTCTGTCACACTGTACTGTGTAACATAAGCGCATGTGACCTATAAAACACAGACACAACTACGCAGAATCCAACAGTGACGGGCCAAGACAGAGAATGATCTCCCATTAGTGTAACTGCCAAATTTTGCAGCCCACGCATTCACTTTCTTGGGTGACCCAAGGTCACCCAATTCAAACATAAACAAATGGGTCGCCCCATCAGCAAAAATTTAAAAAAGCAGTGGCGCCAGCAACATGTTTTGATTCTCTTGGTGATTGACTAACCTCTTGATATAAGGACAAACACCCTGACCCAACACAAATGGTTTTTAAACAATATTTGCTGTATTGGCTTGTTCAGTTTATGCAGGAGTAAAGTAAGGTTCCACACAGACTATCTACAAATTAAACTCTAAGAATGTATGTGCATAATATGCACATACATTATAATGTTATAAAAATCGCAGATTGTCCCTTCTTGCATGCACATTTAATGCCTAAAGCTACATGTGTGAGCTATGAACATGCATGTGCCTCTAACTCTATAGCACACAGCTGCAGTATGCTAATGGTCATACCGAGTGAGCCCAACATGCATGTTAGCAATATAGATAGGACTGTGTGTGTGCTTGTGTGTCAACAGTCAGTATATCTGACAGTATGCCCAATGTTAGCAGTCAGTGAGTATCTTTATGTTAGACAAACCAGTGGTTTAACATGGCTGCACAATGCATTACTCTCTTAATTTTAGTTTAGGACATGGTGACTGATAATTCGAAGACAGACACACACACACACACACACACACACACACACACACACACACACACACACACACACACACACACACACACACACACACACACACACACACACACACACACACACACACACACACACACACACACACACACACACACACACACACACAGCTTCCAACATCTCCGCTCATCCACATGTCCGTCTATAAAAGCAGTGAGCATACAGCACAGTCACTTTGTTATTGTTCATCCATATTTTATCATGCTTCTATTTATAACTACCGTCCATGGCTTTGAGTTGAAGGAAGAGAACGAGGCACAGACAATCAGCCAGTGATATGATGATTCTTCAGAGCTAATACAACTTTATGGAAACCCTAAGATAATATTGCAGTAAAGCAAACTGTGGTTACCAGCGAGACAGAGGGCTGAGGTCATTGAAAATTAAGAAACACACTTGGGGAGAGGGAACTTTGTCTGTGTGCAATGCATAACCTTTGTTTATCCAAGGAAGGTGTGATTATCATGCCTTGCTTTTTTCTTGCAACGCCCTGCACACACCTGCTGGGAGTCACCTAGCAAAACTACTGTCTTCAGTCTTTTTAGCAGCTCTACTTGAGCCACTGGTTATTAAATGCCTTCCTCAGAGGCATGTAAATCACTGTTTTGATGAAAGCAGAGTGCATCGCTCATTCTCATTCACTCTGTACAGATTTAGGAATTTGAACCTAACGCTCTTGTCTTGTGGTGAACAACCCTGCCTCTCCAGCGGTGTTGTTTGGCTACAACCATGTGTATGGTACAGTACAGTATACATACCACAATACCTCATGTTTTAGGTGTAGTGACTGAGGATGTTATATTCAGAATTGTTGTAACTGACAAGTCAGGATGTGCTCAGCTCAAAAAGCCTGGACAGAATCCCTCAAAGATAAACAACAGACATGGTGCTGTTGAACTATCACAGCCTGACTGACTCCTGACTCTTCCATCGGTGTGAAAAGCTGCATTGAACTGAAGCACAGATCCATCCAGGTGTGATTTGGTCCTCACATTGACACACACTTAATAACAAGAGACTTCAATAATTGTCCCACTGGGCTTCAACTATCTGGACAAACCATGTGTTCTCAACTTCTAACATCGGTCAAAATAATACTGGTAGGCTAACATACAAATCAAATCATGCATATATTTTTTATATTTACGTATTTGATATATAATAACCTTGTCATAGAAGGCTATACAGCTGTAATGTTAGCTACCTAGCATCATGTTATCCTGAACCAGCCTGGAGGAGAGACTGAAAGGGGGACAAACCTTGCAGGAATAATCACTTTGGTTTGTGGATCAATTGAATAACCTTTATTCTCAGTGTTGCCAGGTCTGCTATTATAAGCGACTTTGGGCTTGTTTAAAAAATGTTAATAATAATATTTAGTTTTTTGTTGTATGTGTATTTTTTGCTGTTGTGTGTGTGTTGCTGGCACAACATATTATGTTGTGCCAGAGAGACCCCCATACAAGAATTTGTGGATTTGAAAATATTCCTAGATTTTCACTTTTTTCTCCAAGATTGTTCTTTGAAAATAGCAGATCTACAACCTCACGTGAGCTTGTAGATCGGCTATTTTCAAATGGTAAATGTATATATATATAGGATTAGAGAGTGCTCATGTAGCTTCTTTTGGGCTTGTTTTCATAGACCTGGTTGCTTATTTCTCTCGCACAATCTGGCAACACGGTTTATTCTCCCAATCTCCTGCATGTTGCAGCAGCGCAAACGAAACGGGAACAAACAAAACGCTGAACTAAACTAGTAAATTACCCTGAGCTCGTCTCTCTCGGCCTCCCAGCGGTATTTCTCGGCCTGGAAACGTCCCCACTCGTACTGGATGAAGTGCAGGATCCCGGGCAGCGACAGGCCCACGTCCCCCCCGTCCTGCGGTTCCCGTTGCAGCGATGACCCGGCAGCCATCGCCCCGGCCGCCGCTGCCGCGGCTGCTGCTGCTGCCGTAGCCGCCTGACCGAGCGCCGCCTTCGGCCCGTTCGGGTTGCTGCGCCCCGCCACGCCGCCGCCGTTACCCCCTCCTCCGGAGTTCTGGTGGTTGTTCGGTCCGCCGGCCGCCCCGCACGATCTGTCCGCCTCCATTTTGCCCGTTCGACGCTGTCTGTCGGCCCACACACAGGACAAGGAGGTGGAACCAAGGCAGAGAGGATAATAATAACAACAACGACGTCCCCGTCCGTCTGCCTTTCAGACCCAGCAGCACTTCTCCCACTCCAGTCTAAACCCCCTTTCTTCCTTTGCTCGTTACGTATAAAATCCCTATTCACTCGCGACATACGACACTTCCGTTTCACAGCCAGTGTTGCCAGGTTTTGAGAGAGAAACAAGCGACCAGGTCTATGAAAACAGGCCCAAAAGAAGCGACTATTAGGCCACACGAGCACTAACCTACCTACCTGTATAATATATGCATCGGATTTGAAAATAGCATAGAAAAAAATGTTATAGAAAAAAAAATTACATTTGAACACAAATCTGACAAAATATTTTCAGATGGGGGTCATATTAATTTGGGGCTGTTGTGATTTCGGATGACCAACCATGTGGTCACTTAAGAGTCTCCATCTAACTAAGGGTGGTGAGTGATGTTTCTGTTCAGTCGCTGGTGCGGAGAACATGATCATGATGAGTGATGACACCAGGCAGTATCACACGACAAGCTCTGAAGTTTAATACACACATAGAGAATATACAGAACAGTATTGGACAGTGGACACGTGACGTGACCAGAGGATATGAACAAGGACAAGAACAGAATGGATTAGGAATAGAACATGCATCTCGTATCATTGTGCACAAACGTCAGTCTCTCACAAAGTATACTGTATGGTCATCGTATCACATGTATCTTATGCGTAGACGAGTTTTGATTGATTGATGTACTTTATTTAGTAAGACATGAGAACATCAGTACATGGAAGTATAGCCCTGAAACATGACTGTCATACCATGACAAGCGTCATGTGAACCATGGCTAATGGAAGAACAAATTCACAATACAAGGTCTACTAAACTGGGAGACTCATTAAGCACTGAGCTTGTTTAAGATGAGATCCCCATGCACACAAATCATGATGACAGACAGACAGATATACACACTACATGAGTGGTTCACCACATGTGTGTAGCCTGGGTCAAGCAGATAAATATCATAATTCATAACAGGGGGCCTTTATTTGAAGACACTGGTTTAAGCAACATTAGGAAAAAGCCCAAATAAGCAACTACACTTCAGAAACAAGCCCAAAAAAACGCAACCCGCAAATCTACGGAAAATCAAGCCCAAAATCACTTACAATAAGCGGACATGGCAACACGGTTTCCCCAGCCTTCAAAGTAAAGCGCCATCAATATTATTATCATTATTATTATTATTATTATTATTATTATTATAACAATTAGTATTATTATTATTATTATTATTATTATTATTAAAGTTCATTTGTTGAGCGCTTTATCTAAAGAAAGTTATAACGTGCTTTACATGTAAGACGAAACTGAAGAAAAATAAAATAAAGAAATAAATAATAGAAATATTCTTAATTATCAATGCTTGCTTTTTTTTGTTGTTAAAAGCAAGCATTCATACATGTGTAAAACTAATTGTAGTACAATATTTTAAGAGAATAAAATGCATTTACATCAAATGTCAATTGACGTTTCCACGGTGGAAACGTCAATGTGGAAACATTAGCTGAGATTTAGTTCTCCCGGATTTGGATTTGATACACTTCCTGCCATTTAGTGGTAAATTTGTTGAATTCCAAAGTAAAAGCAACGCAAATGTTGTTTAATCATTGTGAGAGAATCGTTCGTCCTGAGTGTAAGCCATTCTGACTACGTAAATAAATATTTACTACATAAATATTCTAGTTTAATTTGACGAATATTGCACTGGTGTACAGAGTATAGTCTAGTAGCCTAAAAGTGTAATATATCATATTTCCATCAAGTAAAAAATAAATGAGTCACAGTCCGATTCCTAAACATTCGAAAAAGATTAGGTGAAATAAATAAAATTAGATTTTCGGTTATGTTCGTAGAAGAAGTACGAAGAATTATAAATGATCCCTTATTTTGAAAAGTTCACACAGGAAGTCTAAACCGTTATACGGCTGACGTGACATATTTACGCTAAAGGTGCAGATTTATTCTAAACCGTTTTATTTAGGCATCAAATGTTGTTCATTTCATCAAATCGTGTTGAGTGTGTAGTTCCAACATAAGGATGGTTCCACACAAACATGCGTAGGTATCTGTGTTCTTCCACAGGATCCCTCCTGTACATAGATAGAATCCTACTGGATTGCAGATGGACCAAACAGCTATATATGGAAATGAAAATATAAATGGTTATCATCGATCGTGTCACTGTCATACATGGGTCGGAACTGCCGACTGAATAACTAGCACAAAAAAAAGAAGGAAAAAAAGGTGAGTTATGAACAACAATGTATGTCAATTGTCAAGCATGTTTTTGTGGCATTTTACTGCTCTAGCCTACTACTCTTAGCTCCAATAGGAACCTCTCCCTCCGCTGTACAGCTCCGAGATGAGGTTCCTCGTTTGTCGGTGCCGTTTTAGCAGGACATTTAAAATTTGTTAGGAATATTTTCCACTTTACATGTTTCTTACCCCTTTCTGCACATCGCATCCAAAAAGTAAAGGTTTTCTGAAATGCTCTCAGATGTTTTAACTTCTAGCGCGCAATAAAATCTATCCAACGAGTTGAATAATACTAATAATAGCTTATCTCGAGTCCTAAATGTTTTTAAGGCATACCCGGAAGTTGCGCCCGCCGAGAAAACATTACTGATTCCCCTACTGGTCAAATGTTGAATTGCATCTTCTAATGCAAAATATTATAGAACCGGCTGAGGAGAGAGGCGAATTAAATACTTTTTTCAACTCGTTGGATAGCTTTTATTGTGCGCTAGAACTTAAAACATCTGAGAGCATTTCAGAAAACCTTTACTTTTTGGATACGGTGTGCAGAAAGGGGTAAGAAACATGTAAAGTGGAAAATGTGCGACAATGTCCTACTAAAACGGTACCGACAAACGAGGAACCTCATCTTGGAGCTATACAGTGGAGGGAGAGGTTCCGTAGGGGCTACTCTACTCTATGTCCAGTGCATGTTAGCCCTAACAAGACCTACACTATACTGGACACAGGTGCCTGCTACGGATTATGCAGACTTCATAAAAGTTGTTTCTGTGCCTTTGAGGGCAATTCAAAGTCAGTGTAAATGGTAACTGGCCTTCTTGTCTGCACCTAAATTGTGGTAATAATCCAATAATAACATGTTGATGTTAATTATTTCCACAGTGATAGTATTAAAGCCATATGTGAACTATTTGGATGTGTATTGAAAAATGATATATTATGGTAAATGGGATATTGGCTATTTTAAATGTCCATGTGCTCTGGATTTCACCTTTCCCACAGCTCTCCCTGAACTCTCATGAGAGATACACAGCTCTCCAGCTCTACACTAATGGGGACCTGACTGCCAGCCATCTAAACTTCAACTACAGAGCTCAGACTCAGAGAGTCTTCATTCCTCCATTGAACCACTGAGACAGTAACCATCAGGTGCCATGCGTGTGAGCTTCTGCCAAGGCCTGTTAACAGCAGCCATTGTGCTCAACCTCCTGATTCTCTACTATGTTTCTCGAGCCCAGCAGCAGATGATGGAGAAGAGGAAAGACCTCGCCAGGGGCTCTAGGAGAGCTGCCCTGCCAGCCTCCGGACTAGGAGGAGGCCTCGGTGGTCTTGTGGGGGCCGGTGGTGGGTTGCCAGGGGCAGGAGTGGTCGGGGTGGAGGGAAACGGCCACGCGCCTCGCGTGACCGTTCTCATCCGGGAGTTTGAAGACTTTGAGAATTATGTCGGAGACGTGGCGGGTTCGTTCCTCCACCAGAGGCCCGAGCTTCCCTTCCTGGCTGTAGCGGACACCTACCCCTACCCTCCCCTGTTCCTCCCGGAGGGGGCTCGGCTTCTGGTGCTATCCCCCAGCCCAGATCAACCACCTCAGGCTCACAGGCCGGAGTTCCATGTCCAGACCGAGTTTGTGCTGCTGGTTCCTGACGGGGTGGAACTGGAGCAGGGCCGGGCGGTGGAAAGGCTGATAAGGGAGCTGGAAGGCGAGGGCGGGGGGCCCGTGAGGCTGGTGGCCGCTCCGGTGCTAGCTCGAAGCGCCGTGCAGTGCCTCCACCTACGGGTCAGCCTGAGAGAGTGGACAGCCACCTACACGCCAGCGGCGTCTGGGAGCAGTGGGAGTGTGTGTACGGCTTTACATGGGGATGCGGTGGTCCTCATCCGCACTGAGGATCTCTTCAACCTCTCTGTCCCACTGGGGCGGCCTCTTTTCTCTTCACTGTTCATCCAGACCTCGCTAAGAGGCTGGAAGGTTAAGCTGCTGGAGAGCCCCTGTTTCTCCGCGAACCACCGACCACTCTTCAGCTCGGCCCACAACCAATGGAAGGCTGACACTCGTCTGAAGGAGGCTACAGGGAAGCTCATGAGAAGCTTTGGCTTTAAGCGGCTTCTGTTGCCTGATGGGAAGGAACAGTGGCATGGCTGCAGTAAGGAGACCCCCCGTTGCTTTGGCACAGTGCGAGATGACACCCCCGACTACCTCTATCTGGAGCGCTGGACCCCACCATGTTGCCTACGGGCGCTCAGAGAGACCACAAAATATGTCATTAACATCTTGGAAAGCTCTGGCGTACGCTACTGGCTGGAGGGGGGCACCCTGCTGGGCGCCGCACGTCATCAGGACATCATACCCTGGGACTATGACGTTGATCTGGGCATCTACTTGGAGGACGTGCCCAACTGTGATCACCTGAAGAACCTGGACTCAGGCTCTCTGGTGGACGCCAATGGCTACGTGTGGGAGCGTGCGGTGGAAGGGGACTTCTACAGAGTCCAGTACAGCGAGGCCAACCACCTTCATGTGGACTTGTGGCCGTTCTATCCACGCAACGGTGTCATGACCAAAGACACGTGGACAGAGCACAAACAAGATGTGGAGTTCCCCGAACACTTCCTGCAGCCACTCGTGCCCATGCCCTTCGCCGGGATCACCGCCTACAGCCCAAACAACCACCGCGCCTTCCTGGAGCTCAAATTCGGAGAGGGGGTGATTGAGAACCCCCAGTATCCCAACCCTGCCAGGAAGAGACTGGACAGGAGCAGGCTATGAGAGCAGGCTATCGGATCAGGCAGAGAGCGACTCGTTGGCTTTTTGCATTTTTAATAGTGTGTTGTGTTTTTTTTTGTGGTACTGAACAATTCAACAGACTGGTCGCACAATTTCGAATTCAGCCCAAAAGAAATATGTGGAGATTCTAATACGCTGCCAAAATGATGAATGTGTTTACTGAAAGTGACACCAAATATTCTACTGTATATTATATCAATTCAGCTAACAATGCATCACATTCACGGTTGAATTTATCTGTTTATTATCAGAAATGGTGTTGAAATCTGGCTCTGCATTGGTTTATTACTTCTCCTTCAGTGTGATATGTTTTATTTCTCCCTCAGTGTGATATGTATCATTCACAAGGAGGAAAATGTATTTTAAGTCATGAATCATAAAGAGCTATCAAAGATTTTAGGAAAATTGTAAAAAAAAACAAGATAATAATAATAACTGTTTGGCTTTCATTTTAGATCTTGGACGTCATGTTGATTCCTTGGCCTATTAGTAGCATGCACAATACATTTGGTACGATCGGTCCAGTGGTTTGCAAAATTTGCCCCAGAAATATAGACAGACAGATACACAGACAGACAGAAAGGACAGTCACACACGCACACACACGCGCACACACACACACACACACACACACACACACACACCCTTTTCTAAGTGGGTCACCTCATAAGCCATGCCATAATAAGGGTGTAAAGGCTGAAAAAAGTAGATTAAACACTGACTATGAACAATCTCATACTGTAGATGCATATGCATCCCATTGAAAGCTGCATTATACATTGTATTTTTAGCATTATGTGATATGGTACAATAACATGTTACTGTATCTATCCCTTATGTTGAAGCGTTTACAAAACATATTTTTTTTATGAAGTATTATGTGTTTTTGCACTGACTCACTTTCTAATTTCAGGTTTACACAATTCATGAATGAATGTCTCTGAACATTGATGCCACTTGGATCTTGATGGACAGCAAAAAGAGGAACATGCTAATCCAAAACATCAGGGCAGGCATTGCAAGTACACTGTATAATCCTAAATGTCAATTTAACTGTGAAGGTGTGAAAATTGGCCTGTAAAAAGGCTGTTCACACCAAGCACTATAACTATATAACGATATATCATTCACCATTGTTATAGTTCTGTGGACTCTGCCATCCACTTTAGTTAGAACCATTTTTAAAACTATATCTTTATGTTTTAGTTATCATGCTTGGTGTGAATGGCTATACAGTCCATTATTACAATCTGAGAGTTAAATCAACACTGAGGATGTTGCTATGCAATGGGACAGGGGTTCTGGTATGTCTTCATTTTCTCACTCACAATAAATCTTACTTTAAAGGTTTTGCTAAATTTGACCCATTGGCTGTCTATGTGTGTCTTATGTAAATGGTGATACTACTGCGCATGTGTGCTGTATTGGAAGAAATGTTGGCTGAATTCAGTGAATCTTTAGAGAAAGGGAAAAAAAGAGAGAGAGAAATATAGATATGCATTAATGACAATACCAGCACTTATTGGAAACCTTAGTTTAATTGGTATGTTGTTGTTTAATATGTTGTTATTGTACTGTATACTTGTGTATGATGTACTGAGGTCTCTCTCCATTTCATTAACTAGGAAAATAAAGGAGTTCAGTCTAAGACCTGATATATTTTTTGAAGATTGTTTGTGAAGTGAATACCTTTGGTCACTAGGTGGCAGAAGACACTTAATGATGCTATTGTAAGTTTACAAGTCTTAAAATTGGACTCTAAAGTTGTACAACACTTACATGTGAGGGTGAGTTATGAACCATGTGGGTGACGCTTTGGTCACGGGACAATGTGTGACAGCACGGGACTGAAGATTCATCATCTTCCACAGAAAAGCCATGTGAGAAATACCCACATATACTCAAAAAACAAGTAGACAGTACTGCTTCATTTGTTGATGTGCAGACACATATTACATTGGTTGCATCATTACTTGACCCTAAACTTATGGAAGACCATTTTCACCGCTGAATAAAAATAAAAAGGCCTGAATTGTGAATTTCCTTCACAGTTGCAACTTTATATCACCTTTGAGATCACATTTGTTGGGATTCTGATATAAAGTTAGAAGAAAACAATATAAAGTTGCAAGCCAAGAAAACTCACAATTCAGGCCTTTTTATCTCTTCAGTGGCAGGAATGGGCTCTGATAGTAAACCGCCATGTACTCTTAAATCTCAGAATTCAGTGATATAAAGTCAGTTTGACAAATTAATGCTCTGTGCTCAGCTATGAACTCGGAATTGTGAGAACTCAATTCAGGCTTCTATATTTTTATTCAGTGGTGGAAATTATCTACCATAAAAGCCTGCACCATTAGGGAGGTGAAGTGAGAAGTTATATTTGGATGGGAAGAGTCGCAGTCAGTAACTCGATATGACACAACGATGACAGACATGTCACCAACATGACTCAAGTGCATCAACCTACCATGACGCAGACATGCCACAAATCACATGGAACCATATCAAAGACTAATGCTTAATTTATACACCATCGTACAACAAAGTATAAATCAGGCGTAACTGGGTGTAACTCATTTTCTTTCAGAGCTTAAGTCTATAATTAAGATAGAACTTAGAAACAACTAGAAAAAGGGCTCCTCGGAGCACAGATCTCCGCCAGGTCTGGTAGGTTATTGTGGGCCAGCAATGTTGGGAATTTGCCAATCAGGATGAAAAATCAGACGGATCAGTCTCCATCACTTGACTATAGAGATAATGTGTACCGATTTGCGTGATGTTTGGACCAAATTTGTAGGAGTAATATGAAAAAAATGTTTTGCAAAAATCTGCCTCCTAGTGGCGCTATAATAATAGGGTAATGATAAAAGGGTGGCATTTGTTCCTCAACGTAGTGCGAATGTGAGTGCAAAGTTTCACCACTATCGGACGCTGCGTTCATGATTTGCGTAATTAAACGGGCCAATCCTGCAAACTTTAGATGTCAAAAATTTGGTGTAGAGGGAAAATAGGAGCAGACCAGGTATAGAGCCCTGAGGATCCTGTTTATACGGTTTTAGTGGTTTAAAAAAATCCAATCATGTGGATCCAGATGGGAACGGCGTGGCTCCAATGTGGATCTCAGACTTCATGTGACATGTCATCAATGATGTCAGTCATCTATGACATATCACTATGTATGACTCCACATTTGTGCAAAATTTGAGCCTAATCATTGCGCCATTGACTTCCATTATAAAATGGGAATGAAAATGAGACAGAGTGTTTCTGTGGCCTACTAACAATGTGCATAAAAAGTTTGGTGTCAATGGGTTCAGCGGTTTGCGAGATTAGCTCTGGACCCAGACCCTCTCATAAATGGCTAGCCTCTTGGAGAGCAAATGGTATGTTCATCTGCCTATAAATGCACAAAATCTCTGTGTGTGGGTGTGTGTCTGTCCCCCACATATGTCGGGAACCGTCTGACCGATTGACTTTAAACTTGGCACGTGTATTGCCAAAGACCGCAGAGAGAGGGATGTGCCTGGTGAGACGCTAGTCGGATTGGCGGTTGTCCAGAAATGTCTATAAAGCCACACATTTCTGTTATCTGTCTTTCTGTGTCCCTTTTATGCCCCTATATGGAGATCCCTGATGTCATCAATATGATTTCATGGTACTGACATCATAGACTGACCTCCAAGTGCTATGATAATGGGTGCTGCACCTGGTACAACTGGTACAATGGTCATTGTACCCTTAGAGCCTGGTTAAATCAAAATGTGTCATGTCCTAATTGTTGTGTATACAGATACGTACTATTTACAAGCAATAATCATTATCATTCACCAACGTAATTATTGGTTCATCTATGCTTCCATGAAGCAAGAGTTTGTAATAAACAGTCACAGAGCAGCAAATACAAAAATGACTTTTTATTTTCTGAACTTAAAGGAGAGTACATTCAGTCTAGCCAGAATAAGAGTTGTAAAAGATGAACTTCAGGGACAGATGCAATCGATGCAAGCATTGTTTGCTTGAATTGATTGCACCAGCTTATACACCTGAAACAGAGCAGAAGTTTCTGTCATTTCATCCCCATTAATATGGAGTAAATAGTAAGGGATGTCAGATCTCCGATTAGCTAGTCGATCATTTTAAAATAAACAATCAATGTGCCTCCATTCATACTTTTAACAATGTCCCATTATATGGGTTGAATAAATGAAAAACTAGACTTTCAAGAGAGCATCATATTTTGTAATGTGTGATAGTGCTTAGTCTATTTGATTTTGGTGATTTATCAGATATTTGACAGATGAACAATTTCTCCCAAGTTCTCACAAACAAGTCTCTAAACAGACTTCAAGAGAAGTCTGTGAACAGAAGCATACAGTACCATCCATACACACCACATATACCGACACATGAGCAAAAAGTCAAAATCTCAACAGAAAAAAGTTATCCCCAAGCAATGGCTAAAACATGACATATCACAAAAATATTATTTTAAAACATTTTTAAAAAGGTCCAAAAGAAATAAAACAAAAATTGTGTTAGTGACAATCATTTGAGACAAAGCAATAAAATGATGTACAGAGAGGTCTGGTATACTCCAAACAACTCACTGTCTTATTTGTTTTGGATAGTTTCATTACAGAAATAAATATAAAATTATTATCAAATTACTACAAATAATGAATTCCCCAAAAAACTGGTAAAGCTGGCTTTTCATATTTACCTCTGAATTCATGACATTCTCACCCTTTCACCTCTAAGGATGTTTACGCTTTGGCAAAATCATCTTGCAGTGAAATGTCAAAGAAACATTTTCACTGAAGCAAAATTAGCCTTAAAAGTCCTCCAGCTGTTGAGAGCCCAACAGTCACAACCTGACCTATGTCCCCAAGCTACTGTCACTACTGTGACAATAGAGGTAGCCTTGTAGTGGAGGGAATATTGTTTGCTAAAAATTGCATATGTACATATTAGAGTTGGGCGGTAACCCAATTTCTGAAACCGTTAAAAATTCTCCAAATTTGACCTGACATCATACACGAAACATTGTCAACCCAGAACTTTGTTGGGCCACATAAACCTAGCTTTTAATTAGTTGCACTTTTGAATAGAATTCATTCTGCTAATCAGACTTTACTAAAAAACACTGAAGTCCTTCTTGGTCAACAAGCGACTATCTGCTTCTGCTGAAGAGATATTTGCGATCGTTGAGACAATTATATCCAGGGGATTTAAACGTAACACACACTGTGGCAGAGTTCTTTAAATGCTGTTGCTGACGATGTCGTCAAGATTCCATATTACCGCAGGATACCCTAACACTGTGTGTCTGGGACTTACGTAGGGCAACAACAGCAGGTTGGAAAAAAGAAGGGCGCTGGTTTCCATGGAAAATATCTTACAAACAAAGGTGTGGTAACAGCTTAATGATCTACTTCCTACTTGCTGGGTCTGTGTGAGTTTTGGTCTCAGAAGGTTGAAAAACAGACACGGGACAGTCTTTCAGCAACACAATGCCTGTCACAGTACTGAGGTCACTTTGCATGGATGGGTTTGGTTTACATCTTCAGCCCTTGAGAAAAAAACAGGTCCTTTGTTCAACTTCCAATAGATTTGAACTTCATTTGGTGTGTCGCAAGATATAAAATAAATTGTGAGTATGTGAGTGCTTCATCACCTTCACCCACTCTCAGAGAGGCATTGTAGTTCATTAGCAATAACATGGCATACATGGAGTAACAGACTGATCACAGCCTTCAAGAAAGGAGGAAAGAGGTTGGTTGTGAAATAAAAATAAAAATAATCTGAAACAATAAAATGCCAAATATGAAGACTAATGTTTCCAGATCAGAGACGCCTCTCACTTTTCTTCAGGGCAGATTGAAGCGAGAGAGAGAACTAAGGTTTCAAAGTGGCAGGGTCAAGAATGCGTTGGTGGTGGGTTCATCCGCAAAGTCATTGTCTTTCTTACATGTTGGATTCTCTGTCATCGCGGTGAGCCGAGGCGTCCCCCTCTGCCCGTTTTTTCTGAATGAGCGGCGAGTCTTCGAGCGCGGCCGACGCAGGGGTGTCTTCCAGCCTCACCTCACTCAGCTCCGTCCCTTCTGCGGCTTTGGCGGCGCTTTTGTCCACAAAATGCTGCAGAATGCCGGCTCCGAAAGCGTCGCCTTCCACGTTGAGCACAGTGCAGGTACGGTCACTGTGGAGGAACAGACAGAGGATGACTCCAGATTCATTACTCATGTTGAGTGGCTGGTTTGTGTCTGAGCATCACAACCTTTTAGGGGTGCAACAGTTAATCAAACTAATCCATTTAATATATTATTACAAAGATAATCTAATAAAATGATTGATTAATAATTGATCCCCCTTTTTTTAAATAGTGAAAATCTGCAAGCTGCGCTGTGAGTTTGTAAATAAGCTATTTTCAATATTTTTGCACAACACCGTTTTGTGACGCAATATAAAATAATGCTTTATTTCATACAGAGGTATGGTCTTCCTTCTAGGCCTTGGGCCTGTCGCACCTCCAACAGTGGTTAATTGATTTGTTGATATCATTTATAAATATATTTTATATTAAATAAACGTGCTTTTGGATTATTCAATTAATTGAAAAAGTAATAGATAGAATAATTGCTAAGAAAATAAATCGATAGTTGCAACCCTACAACATTTACAGGAAAAAGGAGATATTAAATACTCACACGAGCCAGTCGACAGCCAAAATGAGAGAGATATCATGGGTGGGCAGTCCTACTGCTTCCAGGATTATAGCGAGAGTCAATACACCCCCTGCAGGGATCCCCGCCGCTCCCACACTGGAGGCTGTGGCCGTCACTCTGACAAAAGGAGAGGGACATAGTCGCAACGTCAAAACAATGCTAACGAACATGCATGTTCAGTATGGAGTCAAAGTGTATGAAATGGATTCAGCCAGTACACAAGTGAATCGTTATATCAGTCTCATATTCACTTGTGATAGTCTGTCCGTATATCCATACGTATATCCATTGACCATAGATGTATATTCATGCATATATTCACTGGTGATAGCTTGTATATCGCTCAGAAAACAGTGCAGATGCACCATCCTGTCTTTCATGCTTACTGCTGTTGCTGCTATGACTTCAACAGCAGCTGTTTTGCTACGACTTCAACAGCAGCTGCTGCTGCTACGACTTCAACAGCAGCTGTTACTGCTACAACAAAAACCTCCACGCGGGGATCAATAAAGCTTTGTCTTATCTTAACACTGTTAATTCTGAAGTCTGAATTCTGATGGAGTCTGTGGCTGCGACTCAAGTTTGTGTTTGAGGTGGTGTTTCAATCTCACTGCCCTGTACATGCGTGCGTGTGTGTGTACGTACAGTATGGTGAAAATTTGGATGAAGTTGAGAGGGATGTCATTGAGCTGGGCGATGAACACAGCAGCCACACACTGAAAGAGCGCGGCTCCGTCCATGTTGACTGTAGCACCAATGGGCAGGATGAAACGGCTGATGTGTTTGGACACCCCGTTCTTCTCCTCCACACACTTCATCATCAGGGGCAGGGTGGCAGAGCTACAGAGAAAAACAAAGACGTTAAGCAGATGAATGACAGAGGCAGTGTGTGTGTGTGTGTGTGTGTGTGTGTGTGTGTGTGTGTGTGTGTGTGTGTGTGTGTGTGTGTGTGTGTGTGTGTGTGTGTGTGTGTGTGTGTGTGTGTGTGTGTGTGTGTGTGTGTGTGTGTGCGCGTGTGCGTGTATGTGTGTGTGTGGATAGTAGGTCTGGGTTATCGAACATCACAGCATTCTGTGTGTGTCAATAGACTGTGTGCATAACTGTAGTCCCAGATCTCAGAAGGTGTGCTTCTGGTTCAAATCTGCTGCTGAGCCAATCAAACAAAGCTATGGGGAAATGAACTGGAATAGCAAACGGGTATGCCACCTTCTGAAAACCTGCGACTACAATTATGCACAGAGCCGAACTTCGGCACTTGACAGCTGTTAGAAAAGTATAGCTAGGGTGAGCACTGAGCAGACTGATTATTCAGTACGGATTTCCGGATTTAACTGCTGGCTAATCTAAATTTACATATTTTACTTTCCATCCTCAATTTCTGTCGTTCTGCCAATTACCCTTGAACAGTGCACTACTACACTATACGATCCCTGTCGCTGGCAATCCTCACTGTTGTACTGGGGAGGGTGTGTAGACAACCTTTTTATTTACAATAAGAGAATAATAGCCAGCCCAGCACTCTAAACCTTCTTATTTAACCAGTTTCATCAGGAGGGCGTAACATGTGTGGGGAAACAACATCCTGCCAGTTCCACTCCTTGCCAAACAGATGCCCCCACCAACCAGTAGGAGTCGCTAGTGCAGTAGCATAGGCACAATACCTGCTTGGAACCCAGATGTATATTTGGAGGGAGGTAAACAAAAAGGTACAGTACTTCCTAAAAAAAAAATGTTTCCAATTGGGAGGTACACCAGTGTGTATCCATCTATAACTGTCTTTAGTCCATTTAGTATTTTTACTGTTTTTATGTCCTCCTGTCTGTCTTATTGTTGTTTACCGTTGTTTGTGATTACATAAACTCATCGACACAGATAATGAGCGTAGCCTCAGAACACCTCGAGCATAAATAAAGGTTTGAATGAAAAGCTCTGCAACACAAAAGCGCCCCCTGGTATAGATTATATAAATATTCAATACATGGGTATCGAATCCCAGGTATAGAAAATATTCCAATGTTGCCCAGCCATAGTAGAGATAAAGCACAAACACGTGTGGTTTGTCTGGAGACAACAACAGTGTAGATGAGAGGAAAGTTACCTAGAGCAGGTACCAAAGGCAGTTGCCAGAGCAGTGAATATCCCCCACAAGAAGGAATAGGGGTTCTTCCTGGTGATGATGAAGTAGATCGCGGGCAGCACCAAGATGCCATGAATGGCATGGCCAATGATACAGCAGGCTATGTATTTTCCCAGACTGGAAAACAGCGTGGCAACATCCTCCATCTCAACAATTTTACCCGCTACAAGGAACATAATACCCAGAGGGGCATACCTGGGAAGAGACAGAGAGAACAGGACATAGGAAGAAAGAGAATTAAGGGGAGTGCAATGTATAATTATTATGCGTCAATGGTAAGGCTTATTCATTATTATCCTATTGAAAAGGATCATACCAGTGTCACTACATGTCACTGTCAACATTGGAAATAGTTAACAAAAACCTTGAGGCTTTTTCTCAAAATTGCTTTTTTTAAATGCATTACATTGGTTCATGTTTTGTACACACATTACAGAATGTAACTGAACATTTTTGTCAACGTTACCTTAAAGTCATTGTATAATTAAAAGCCAGTTAAATCTGTCTCAACGGTTGTATTTAGAGTAATACAGTAATTTTAGACCTACAACTAGCAACTTTAAAGTCTTGTACAGTGTTTTTCCACAGTGCTTTTCATTGAAATCAGCAACAAACTTTGCCAATAGTGGCTTTAAGACTTAAAGGAACAGCATTACAATGTCAGTATAAAACCCACAAACAGCGCTGAAATAAACAACAGTAGTCTTCACTCAGTAAATTAAATCCTTTTCAGCACGTGCTAAAAAAATTATAAAGTCATAATAAACTGAGTGCAGATTAGAGTACTTGAGTAGAGTTTTTTGTATAAGGACTCAATATTTGTCCGATTAAACAGTCCATATATGTTTTACAATTATTCATTGCAAATGTGACTGTATACCATATACAGTACGTCCAGTAGAAGATGGAACGGCACGGGGCTTACCACATGATCCAAGACACCAGTATCATGGTGGCTTCATTGAATGAGTTGAAGAACTTGATGAGGATCTCTCCTTCCTCTCCAAGTTTCCTCAAAGCCACACCAAACACAATGGCAAACACCACCAGACCCAGAATGTTCATGCCGTCTTGGTCATATCCAAAGGGCACCTGGACACATAAACATATTCAGTTACAGACAATCAGACAAAAGCATGCCAATATAACAATATATTGGCTCTGTCATAATCTGTCATTATGTTGAGTAATATACTGTACAATATCTTCCTATATAATTTTAGGAAAGTCAGTCAGTCAGTCACACACACACACACACACACACACACACACACACACACACACACACACACACACACACACACACACACACACACACACACACACACACACACACACACACACACACACACACACACACACACACACACACACACACACACACACACACACACACACAGTCTGTCTTGCTTGGTTCTCCTCAGTGGCTGGAGCAATTGATCTGAATTTGCACACGGGCATTGACCATTATGTAAACACCGGAGATTCGGAGTTTGGGCTATGGGATCTATCGTCGTCATGGTTACAGCCCGCAAGCTATGGGTATTTAGGTTTTTTCCCTTATCTTTTATTTTTTGTTTTGTTAAAATGAATGTTAATTATCTCTATATTCTGATAGCAATAGAGTGTTTATTCAGTATCAGGGCTCTCCCTGCTCCAATGCCATTTTCAGGTCGGGATACCAATTTCATCCAATCAGGAGAGAGAACTTATACAGGACACAAGATAAACGGGTGAAATTGGAAGTGATAACACGAGCAGACAAAGTTGGAACTGGAACACTATAAAACTGAAGCTGAAAATTGGGTACTCTCTCCTGATTGGCTGAAATTGGCCACCACCCCAAAAAATCACTTGCACTACTTTTCTTCCCAATTTTAGTCATTGCCAATTCCCCCACGTGTACTAGGATCCCTGTCACTACCAACTACCACTGTTGGTCTGAGAGTTTGGAGACAACCACATGCCTCCGCCGATCCACATGGCGTCACCAGCCACATCTTTTCAACAGAGCAGCGTTAACACACATGGAGGTTCACGGCATCTTCAATTGTTCCCAGTTCCCTTCCCTATCCAACAGGTGAACCGACCAACCAGTAAGAGTCTCTAATGCAGCGTCAAAGACACAATGTCCTGTCAGCCTCCTCCTCAAACACTACCAATTGTGTTTGTTCCAATGCAGGACCTCCGGTTTGGCCCAGCAATGGAGCAAACACAATCAGCTCACAGGTCGTGAACCAGGGCCTTTACGGTGGTGGGATATTGTGATACCGAAATGTCATGGCCTTTTGTATGTCTGTTAAATAGCTCACAGTATTCATTCTCGTTTACCTTCTCAACAGTGACGTTGGGCTGTCCATTTGTGCCATTCCTGGTAATCAGCTTGTAACTCGTGGCATACTACCAAACAAAACAAAGGACTGAAAGTTTAGCGTTGTCAAATCTACTTAAATTATTTGTCAAATGTCAGATATACAATATGAAATTGTCACGTCACCAGAGACAACTTACCGACTGGAAGGCAGCAGACACCAGGTTGGAGGGAAAGAGGTTTCTGCAGGAAAAAATAAGAGGTATATTCAGTTTCTGAACCCTTCATGTGCTGGACTTTGGGCATCAGCGGTGGTTCACGAGATCTGAATCACAAGGTTTATCATGTGGAAATAACTGAGAGAATTTTACTATTAATCCTCTCTTGGTTTGACCTCGATATAGTACTGACTTGGATTAACATCCCTAAAGACCTGCCTCCTACCCATAGAGACCCCGATTACTAGACAGACTGCTGCTGAGGTGTTTACTTAAGAATTACACACGTACACACAGTCAAGTACAGTTCCTGGCTCACGTCAAAAGCCTCAAGAACTCAATGAACTCGACGTACCCCCATCCTCACCCTACCAGTACAATAGGTTTCTAGTAATGATGGATTCAATGGATTTTAAGTGCCCGTGTGCCAGAAATGTCCAAATTGGGCTACAGTCCAGTTTCTCTTATGGACTACCTACATTCTGTTCAGTACCTGGCTACCTGCCCAGATATTTGGATGTTCGTGCATACTCTTGTCTATAATCAAAATGATTTCCATAAGCCACTCCATGCATTCATAGTATACATTTGCTTTATTTGTGATAAAATAACTATTTTCAAATGTCTTCATAAATATCACCCCTTTAACTAGCAAAAATAGTCATGTACAGTGTATCCTTTAAGAGGTTTACAAAAATGGTAAATTATAAAACATTATACTTTTACTCTCACTCTGAGACCTAGGGCTGCTTAAACATTCTGGTGTGCAAGTGCACAGTGTCTAAGTATGTCAATGTGTGTCTCCACCCATTCCACGTCCCTGTTATGCTGAGTCACGACTACCTGGCATATCTGATGTCACCCCAAAATAAAAAACATCCATGGCGTTTTCCAGGAACATTCAGTGGCAGTATGCTATAGCTATACCACTGAAAAACACAAATAAACACATCCACAGTGTTTAACAGGAACATTCAGCGACTGTGTATACCACTCACTGAAAAACAAACTATACAAATAGATTCACTCTACCTCTTCTGGAAGCATTGCCTATGCCAAGCGTTCCCTCATTAACGCTGAGCTACCTTTAATACACTAAGAACATTGTGCCTATGTGGAAACACTTGATTTTATTTTATTTTATTTTTTTCAAGTTTGACTAATACTTTAATGGGAATAATGGCCATTTGGTCTATTAAATGGAATGGTTGAGGAATGCATTGAAAAGGCTGCTGTGACAACACCCTGTACACATACTGTCACAATCCTTCACAATGTGACAAGGCATGAGATGGGTATCATGGGAGTGTTGTTTATAATGGGTCTCTGAAGGTTTGAGTGTTTAATGCCAATTTCTTTGACGACATCCATCCTGTAATCGTGTCACACCTCCCCAGGCACGTGCACACTGACTGTACACTACAGTATAGACGCCAACCCGCTACCGAGCACCCACCTGTCATCATAGGAGAAGTGCCAATTTTCATGCCTGCATATTTTTTCTCATTCCTTTCTCTCTTGCTGAACTGAACTCATTCAATACTACGGCAAGACCAGGTTGTTTTGTTGACAGCGAGGGTCCCACATTTTCCCCTACTCCTGATAACACTGGTTTTAGGACATGCATAGCACATCTATCCCATGCACACATCACATCTAAAAGTGTGAACTTGCTAAGTAAGCTCTGTTGATAAGCTTTTTAATGTGTTAATACAATAGGCTAAATGATTATCTATTAATCACGCTTTTGTTTGACTGGGCCAAGGGCGGAGCTTCTCTGGTTTCTAACCTTGCTACTGCACTCTGTTAATGAATAGGCTATTTCATTTCATTCTTTCTATGAGTGTTGGGAGGGGGGGGGGGCAGCTGCCCTTACACTGGTCGAACTGGATCAACCTGCAGTCAAGTGCGTTGACATATCACATACACGCATTGTCACAAGGTTTGTGAGACCAAAACACTGGTGAAATAAAGAAATAAGACGCAACAGATCTTACACGAACACAATTCGTGTTACATTATTCAACTTCCTCAGTCTCTATTCACACTGTGCCTGTGATTATGTCCCTTACATAACATTGATATAATGGAAGGAGAAAGATGGCTTGGGCATGAATGATGCAACAAAACCTATACTTACATGGTTAACACTTACACATAACAGTTGTTTGAAGAAAAAAGGTGTTTTGTATTATAATGATATTATTTTGTTTCAGGGACCCCAGAAGCAAAGATTTGAGTTAAAAATGTTCTGTTAAAAAAATACATATTTGCACAAATGTTCACGATTTTTCTAAAAGAGCAGATCTCAGCTATAGCGTGGCATGAAATGACATGCTATGACCTTGTATATCTGCCATTTCTGAATAGCCAAAGTATAAAACATGGTTAAAATGATTGTGACACTATTGTATATCAACTACTAAAATGACACAGATGCTTTCCCGGATTTAATGGGTTAAAGCATCTGTCAAATGACACATTTGGGTACATCTGCATTGTGTTAACTCACATACATTGACATTTGCTGTCAATGTGACTTTTATCTAGGAAGTATTGCTTGTTCAACAATCCCCAAGTTTGCAGTGTAAACAGCATGGATCCCTGTGGAAGAACAAGCAGAAGGCAGGCGATGGGAGATATGAAAACTAAACAAGGACTTGTGGGCGGGGCTCCAAAGTTCTACATCCTTCTTTATAAAGTGACACAACCACATACATGCCACGTGTTGAGGAGAGAGCATTCATTCTCACGAAGATTAAGTGCCACAGATAAGATAAAGGTACGCTGGAACGTGTAAGAGGTTAGGTTATGTTTTTGTGTGTGTGTATAGTTAAGTCATTACGCTGTGTGCTGCTGTGCATCGTGGGTATGTAGTTAAAGGAAAAATGGAGAGTGTGTTTACGCTTACTGAGAAGGCCCTTAGTTTCCACTGTGATACACACAGCTCCATGGTCAAAAACCCCTCCGGTCTTTGTTGCCAAAACGTATTAAACACTGATTGAGAGCTCACAAGACACACGAGGCTCAACACCACCCAATTAGACGGGGACAGTATCTCTGTGTGTGTGTGTGTGTGTGTGTGTGTGTGTGTGTGTGTGTGTGTGTGTGTGTGTGTGTGTGTGTGTGTGTGTGTGTGTGTGTGTGTGTGTGTGTGTGTGTGTGTGTGTGTGTGTGTGTGTGTGTGTGTGTGTGTGTGTGTGTGTGTGTGTGTGTGTGTGTGTGTCTTGATACGCAGGTGGCAGTGGGTCTGCACGGTCCCAAAATGACTAATAATTCGGTTTTAGAATAGCAAGCTTCACCACGGGCATCCAGCTCAAAGCACTGAGGTCATGAGAGCCAAAAGACACTAAAACATCAGAGCACGGCTAGCTGAGGTCCTCCAAACAATACAGACCCAAGTCTAGTCTTTAAAAAAAACTCTGGACGGTATCATTACACATTAACCTGTCTTGCTGGGGGGTTTGAGGGCAGTACCTTTCTCACCATTTCTTAACTAGGTTTCTAGACTATTCCTTCAAAGTGTCTGTCAGAACAGATAATCTTTATCAACCAAAACTCACAACCATGCCTTGCCTAATGGGTGGTGTCGATTTTGGGTCAAATACTTCTTGTTTGAAATGCATCTTACTTGCAAAAAAGTAAACAATATCAAGTATTAAACATTAAGGATGAATCATTATGTCATGTTAATCTGTCTAGTTTTTTGCCCCATTACCCTTGCAGCATGACTGCTCTACATCTGGCAGTTTAAACTACTAGATGGTCAGACACCTAGTTTTTCAAGTGTCAATCAGTCCATTCGATTTAGAGATATCTTGTGTGCAATTGGAAGTTTTGGCCTAATCTAGAGAAAGGCTGATGGATCACCTAAATCACTATGGTTCATCCTCTGGGGACCATGTAGGACCTACATGCTGATGCTAGGTAGTACACAGCCAATTCCATGGCAATCCATCAAGTAGTTTAAGATATCTTGCCTGGGAATAAAATTTGTGCAAATTGAGATTTAGTCTCCAGGAAAGGCCATTGAGTGAGTCACCAAAATCAATAGGGGTCATCAACTGGCGATCATGAAGGTGCATAATAAATTCCATGGCATTGGCAATCCAGTCAGTAGTTTTTGAGATACAGAATGTTGCCTGGGACTAAATGGTGGACGGATGGACACTACAGACAGAAGGACGTATTACTTTGACTCATACAAGGCCTACACAAGCTATGTTAAAAAATTAACCGTGAGGAATGCTCAATGTATATGGACAAAAGGCAGGTGTAGTGGATTAGGGTGAAAACACACTATAACTACAACATAGGTGAATCTCAGTTAGGGGGAAATAGTTGTGTTCGTTTATGGTCTGTGTTGTGTCAATTATGACCCATACCAAGTTCCATACAAAGTTACGAGTAGAGTTACTAAACCACTAATGTGGCTCCGCTCCACCAATGAGCTAGGGAAAAAAAGAGTAAATGAGACCCTCAGCACATTCTAAACAAAACAATGGCTACAGTGTGGAGGCTGCTAAATCTACACTAGGCTACTTTCTAATCTACCTGAAGGGAACACAGGTCAGGCTCTTTATGTTCAGATCTGGCAGCAGAACAGGCTTTTCTTTCCCCAGAAATCTTCTGATAGAAGAGTAGGCTATAGGCTCATTACACGTATTAACTAATCAAATGGCTAGCCAAGGATATCTAGGGCAATCTGTGGCTCATTGGGCAAATGTTCGAGAACAAAACAACATACAGTATATCCATGGTGTGTTTGCACCTGTAAGTAAGACAAGGTGAAGTTGAGTACTATATTAACACAAAAACAGTACCATCTTCGCTCATTGCATGGTGGAAATACTGTATGCTCTCAATCAGAAATGTAAAATGAAAGTCCCCTTCAAATGACCCAAGTAGTAGTGTGGTTTGTGGAAAACAAAATTTTTACAACATGGCAATGTGTATTTAAAATGACCAACTTGTTAACTTGTGACCCACATTAGGTCTTCATCAGGGTTAGGCAGTATTGAGACCATTATTCCACCCATGAGCCCTTCACAACATGGAAGAAAACTAGTGCTACTCTGAACATCTGCACTGTGGAATGTTTCCATTCAGTTATTGCTTTTTTTGGGCAACATAGCGCCTGGCTGAGCTGTTGCACAAGAAACTCACACAAAGAGCTGCTTTAATACGTAGTTCTATTTGGGAGATTTGTGCAGGCTTTGAAATGCTACCTCCAGGTAATTTCAGTGGCCATGTTATCTAAGTGTAACATGCCGTCTAGATCAAAACAAAAGACAACTGGAAACTGCACAACACCCACCAAGAGTGGTTGAGAAATGAGTAGCCTGTCTCCCAGTGTAGACAGGGAGGTTAATAGATGTTTCCTGACATCAGAAATTTGAAATGGCAATAAAACCATTGTTTGGGCCATTTAAAAAACAGTTTGATGCAAACATGTTTGTTGTTATTACAACACCCGAAGACTATTACAACTGAATAAGCTTGCACAGATGTAATACAGACATATTGTGCCTTAGCCATTCTCTACACAGCATATGTCACTCATCAGCTAGAAAAATCATACCAAACTACAATGTTGGCTCAAGCTGATTTATTAAGCAAAAATATGGACTGAATGTGCCTCCTTGACATCTGCTTTTGACATAACAGTGGGCTGTCCCAGCCAGAGAGAGGCACTGAGAGGTCTCTACTCTACGTAGCCTAGTTGTTGTTATGACACAGCAGCTCACACGCTGAACTCCTTAGTACACGTGTATGTATCTTCAAAGTACCATATGGGTCTCTAACAGAACAGAGATATGAACATAAAACTGAATTATTTATAGACTGACTCTGGCATGTCTGCTAGAATATGGTGTGACGTCACAATGCCAATGGAGCCTGTCTGTCATCCGGAAGGAATTAAAACCTTGACGGAACACATGGCTCAGCTGATGCAACCAAGATCTGTCCTTGCAGCAAGCACACACACACACACACACACACACACACACACGTAGCTATGTAAAAGCGTGATAAAGTTTGATATTGTGGGGGTTTTTTCCTTTCTTTTTTGTGTAAAGAATTTTGGGCTGCATTTGATGTCAT
The DNA here is from genome assembly GCF_963280865.1 of Gymnoscopelus braueri. Lineage (NCBI taxonomy): Eukaryota > Metazoa > Chordata > Actinopteri > Myctophiformes > Myctophidae > Gymnoscopelus > Gymnoscopelus braueri. The sequence goes on from NC_137606.1 coordinate 37,026,452, forward strand.
GAAAGATGTCAAATAAAGTTTATTATTATAACAACTTTTTCCTTTGTCAACTTGATTAAAACAGACAAAAACAGACATAAAATAGGGTCCTACTGTTAAAACTGCTAAAAGTCTCAACTATCTAGTGGCGGGTCTTATGTTTATTTTGTTCAATCAAGCATCTATTCGGGCAAAACGCATAGAAATACACGTTTTATACCATTATCACGCTAGTTTCACTTGAACCCTTTGACATTCATGTTGTGTTGAGGGGGGGGGGGTCGCCGTGTGTTAAAACTCTGCATTAATCATTGTCTCAGAGGATGGAGGATGGGGGGGGGGGCAGGTAGGTGTCTTTGTTCCATGTTTATCATCCAGCTGGTCACATGTGTATTTCACTCACTTAATAATAATGATGATAATGTTACCTGATCAGGTCTAGGAAAGAGTCCACCACCTCCTTGGCCTGGGGGATGTCATCGTCCAGCCCGGCCACCTTGGGCTTGGCCCCTGTGACCACCCCGGGGTTGATGATCAGGGCCATCACCACGCCGATGGCCGAGGCGATCAGCGTGGTGACCAGGAAGAACAGCATGGCATAGCCGCCCAGCTTGCCCAGGGCTTTGGGGTCGATGCTGGCCGCGCCGGACACCAGGCTGCACACCACCAGCGGGATGATGATCATCTTCAGCAGGCGGATGAGCAGCTCCCCGGGGAAGCCCACGTAGATCACCTGCGTGCGGCTCAGCTCCATGTTGCGCACGCCGAGGCCGATGAACACCCCGATGATCACCCCCAGCACGGTGAGGATGACCAGCAGGTTGGCCATCACTATCCGCCGGACCCGCTGGGACAGCGGCTGGGCTTTTTTGCTGCCCTTATGGTCCTTGAGACCGTTGGCCACCGCTGGCTCCTCGAGGAGCGCGTCGCCGTTGGACGCCTTCGCCTCCTCCATGTCGATCTTCTTCTCGGCCATGATTCGTGCGCCCTGGTGTCCAGAGAAACGGGAAACAAAAACTCGGCGTCGAGGAAACTTCAGTTGTAATGTGGATGTTACGGTTATGGATGGATGATGTGGTGGCAACGGCCAGTTAACTAGTAAAGAACCTCTTCTCGTATCGCGGAACAAGCGTGCGTATACTACTGCCGCGCCCTCTATGCTTCACCCCCATACACTAATCTGTCTCTGCGAGGGCCGCTCTACTGAAGGCAACCCCCTGTGGTGACGTAAAGGAAAGGGGAGGGACTCGACATCTGTGTGTGACTACCTCTATGAGTAGTAGGCTACCCTACACAGTCCTTTAATGCAGATTTTGTGGTCATCATTGATTCATCATCATTGAATCAATCAATCATCATCATCATTCATCATTGATTGATTTATATTGATTGATCATTATCATGATGACAAACGGATGTGAGTATAGGGTTAATCTGAGGTAAATAACATAACATCGAATTTGAACATAGTACCACACCATGACACGCAAATTTGTGAAGCGTTCCTCATTTCATCATGATTTGTGTGCATGGGGTTCTCATCTTAAACAAGCTTAGTGCTTAATGAGAGTTCCAGTTTAGTAGACCTTGTATTGTGAATTTGTAGCCTACTTACATGTACTGTTATGTACTGTCATGTACTATTCTCATGTCTTACTAAATAAACTACATCAATCAATCAATCAATCAATCATGTCATACATCTCGAAAATGGGCTCCCTCCGGGCACAGGTCTCCGCCGATTTGCGTGATGTTTGGACAAAAGTTGTAGGAGTAATGTAAAAAAAAAAGTTTAGCAAAAATCGGCCTCTGGTGGCGCTTTAAGGGCAATGTTTAAAGGGTGGCATTTGTTCCTCAACATAGTGTGAATGTGTGTGCAAAGTTTCACTGCAATCAGACGCTGCTTTCATGATTTGCATTTTGTTCAAAACGGTCAATCTTAGCCAATTGGGATGGAATATGAAAAATCGAACTGATCTGTCTTGATCACATGACTATAGAGATCATGTATACCGATTTGCGTGAAATTTGGATAAAATCAGAATGAGTAATATTTAAAAAATCTGTTTTACATAAGTCAGCCACCTGGTGGCGCTATAAAAGGCATTCCTTGGCCTTTAGGCAGTGCGCATACAAAGTTTTACACAGATCAGTGCAGTTATAGGTAAAAACACAAATCAGCCTGTTACAGGGCCACCATAAGGCTGATTTGAAAATGTTCAAGTGGCATTTCTTCCTTGGCCCAGTGGGAATGTGAAACCCACTAGGAAATTCCACGGAAACCGCAAGCTGTGTTTATTATTTGAGGCATTTTGTTCAAAACAGAGCACTCCTGCAAAGATTGGAAGTCAATCTTAGCCAATCAGGATGGAATATGGAAAATCTGAAAGACCCGTGAGACAATGAGAGAGGGTTCTACAATTTAGAATTTAGGGATTTACTCTTATCCAGAAAAACTTACACAAAGAGCATCATTCTAACTCTTCCAAATGATACTCTTTCAAAAGCTACTTTCTTTGACTCTTTGCCTTTGTAAAGCAGTACAAAAAGACAAAACTGTATTAGTACATATAGATATAGGCCTTAGACAGTAGCATTGATTGATTGATTGATTGATTGAAATTTGTATTAGGCAAAATAATGTAAAACTTTTGTCTAAAAGGTCAGCCAAAAAAGTCCTTGCGTACTTGTTTCCGTTGGGGTCCTTGAATTAATTTCATAGACATATATAGTAGCAACCAAACAGTTCAAAAATCAACATAAAAATTCAGAGGAAAAATACCACAATGTACCAAAAAAAAGCTTGAAAAATAAAGAATATATGCAAAAAAAAAGGGGGGGGGTCGTCTGTCTACAGGGAAACTGGTACTAGCTCCTCTTTTGGCCTCCAGAAAGATTAGTTTTTAGGGCTGTTTTGAATGAGCCCAGCAAACTGCATTTTTTGAGGGATGGGGTTAGACTATTCCATACCTTGGTGGCTGTGCTGTAGAAGGAGAATTTGCCCATGTTTGTTTTATGGGTGGGTGGTACCAGATTGTTGTTTGCGCTCCCTCTAGCTTCGTGACTGTGGGTGTCACTAACTTTTTCGAGGTATTTATACAGATATGCGGTTATAGGGGGCATTTCGGGCAAATCTGCATTTACAATTTTGAAGACCAGTCCCATTTTTTGTTGTTTAACCCTGTCTTCCACCCTGAGCCAGCCTAGGCTGGCAAAGTGAGTGGGAGAGAGGTGGGTCATGGGCCCCAGTCCGAGAAGTAGTCGAATCAGTTTGTTTTGGATTATAGCATTATACTTTTACTAATCTCTCAAGAACAGCTTCTGCACTGCGTTGGAATCTGTCGGGGAGGTTCGTCATAACGAGTGCGCATTCAGATCAGGAAGTAGGCCGCGCTTTACCCAATCACATGTAGTGGGCGGGATTCACATGTCCGTCGATCTTTCCCCCTCGAAACAAACCAAAACTAATTTAACAATAGCGTCCGCGGAGCAGACAAAACCACGGAAATATATTCACATTTTAACTTACTATTTCATCATAGAAACAAGTGGGCTTATAACCAAAACGATCCATGTTCTCTGGGAGAAGTGGTGTTAGTGTTCCGTGTAGAAATATTGTTAGTGGGAATGAAAACATAGTCGCACCAACCGGAGTTTGTGATGCGCTGAAGGCGCATCACAAACACCGGTTTCCTTGTGCTCTGGTGTTACGTTATCGTCCGCCCAGAGCCAACAGACATAGAACAAACAGCAGAGGGCGCTGTTTTTCATTTTCAGTTGGCGATGGGTTCCCAGATTGTACTTTTACAAACACATTTTGTACGTTCTTCACAGTCCGTTCTCAATGTTGCTGCTACGAGTCGACACCTGCATTTCCCCACGGGGATCAATACAGGTTTATCATATGAATGTGCTCAGCAAGTTTCAAGTCAATATCTTGTGTGCAAGTGGAACTTTTGACCTAAGAGCAACGATAGCGTAAAGGCTGGGGTCACCTCAGTGGTGTAGCCTATGTGCTACATGCCATATCTATCTAGAACATTGCAGGATACCATGTGCAAAAATATATGACAATATCGTTTTGTGGGAGCTTTGTGGCAACTTTAACTTTCAGTGATTTTGTTTAGCAAATACCAGGTAGAGTATAACTGAAATAAGATAAAGTCCACAGGCGAAGCCATCTCCTCTCCTTCATTCACACTTCCATTCATGAAATTCACTCTGTGTCTTCTGTGTTTGTTACTGAGCACTGCAAATGTGGGGAGGACCTTTGAGTTTGGCTATGATGACCCCGTAACCTTAACTGACCTGATTGACCAAAATTGCATATCGTGTCTTGCCGCCGCCCTCAGTCAGTTTTGCTGCAGCCTGCACCCGGACAATTGGTGCCTGGGTGGTTAACCGCTATCTATTGTTTACTTAGTTCCCACAACAAGCCAGGCAGCAGGAGAGATATAGCAGTGAGAATTCAGCGTGAGAACGGCTGTCCTGCAGGTACATACTAATGAGTGCAAACCTTTTCTTTTCTCGTCTACCCCAAATCATCCTGTGTGTCTAGTCTTTATTGTAGTGAGTATACTGTGTATATTCCCTACAAACTACTAGAATACACCGCTAGGTCAGCAAAATCAGCTGGGTTCATCCTCCAGGGAGCATGAAGGCGCACAACAATCCAACCGTATCTTGTACGGGACTGTCTGACCAATAGAAGTGGGCACAGTTCAATATGTCTGAGAAATGGAGCTGTACACAGCTGTACACAGAGCCGTACACAGCTGTGGAGGCTGCCACTGTCCTCTGATGTTGCATCCTCCTGTGTGTTTGTTTGTTCTCCTCACAAGTGCCAATTCAACGTGGAATGCTGATATTGTTGAATGTATAACATCAAAGGAAAGTGCATCTAAAAGATCAAGCATAGCAATAACACTGAGGAAACATCTGTGAGCTTGTCTGAAAGCAGTAAGGACAGTAATGGTCTGTCTTCAAGATTCAAGACAACCTCATTGTCTGTCTCACAAGTAAGTAACAGAATGTTTTCTTTGACAGCCATGCACATTTAGCACACATTTAAAAACACATAGTACAACTGACAGAAACGGTGTTAAAATAGTCAGAATGAAGTGCAAAGGGTTCAACAAAGGGTTGAAATCAGCCAATCACAGGACAGCAATTACACCTCCTCCCTCAACACGTAGTGTTTCCTCAAAATAGTAACATGTGTGGGTTTTCAACAATGTGCATGTGCACCGCATGCATTCCTGTATCACCTGCTTTATGCCTGATCCAATGATGGAGTGCCAGCAAAGAGTGGTTAAGAGGAGAGTGTGAAAGAGATAAACAATATGAAAGGCTATATTGCATTTCCCCTAATAATGCACCTGGCCCTTCATTTTCATAACTCCCTATGGCCAATGGCATTGACATTACAGTGGCACTACATACACACATGTACATTTGTTAAGGCAGGACCACCTCGCACAGCAACGTACACACACTACACAGTATTTACATTATATAAACAAATCCCACACACAAAGTGATATTATATTATAATTGTACATATTGGCCTGGGCCGCAGCGTAGCGGCCCAGGCACCCTAGGCTGCAATGCCAGCCTGACAGCGTGTCGTGGGTTCGAATCCCGTTCCCGACGACCTTTGCTGCATGTCACTCCCCATCTCTCTCCCCATATCCTGTCAGTCTACTGTCCGATCTATAAAGGCATTAAAGCCCCAAAAATAATAATAATAATAATTGTACACATAAATATATTTTTAAACACCCAAGAATTGTAGTCTCTGTACTTGCAAAATCTGACATAACAATAAAGGATCATGAATTGACAAATCGGAAGAAGAGAGACTGTATGTTGTCTGTAACAGGGGCCTCTAATAGTTAAACGGCTCTGCGTAGGTAGGGGTCCCCAATAGGCTAAGCTTACGTTAAAACAACAATCAATGCCCTTATTACATGTACTCATCAGTGGACATTTGTGGGAAAAGTGTCTTTGACACCAAGGAATGTCCACAGGGTGAGGATTCAGTGCTGCTGGAAGCCGTCCTCTCTGACCTGAGCTTGTTATCTCAAGCTTGTGCTTTGTTCTCTCCGACTGTGTGTGATGTTTGCTGGAAGCAGTGTGTTTCTGTCAAATGGTGCGTTGCTTTGTGAAAGAGTACATCTTTCACCAGCTTAAGCCAGCAGGCAGAAGAGAGCTGTGGGAGTTTTTCAGGTAGGGGGGGCTCGCTATGAAAACACACACACACATACACACACACACACACACACACACACACACACACACACACACACACACACACACACACACACACACACACACACACACACACACACACACACACACACATACACACACACACACACACACACACACACACACACACACACACACACACACACACACACACACACACACACACACACACACACTCACACTCACACACACACACTAACACACACACACACACACACACACACACACACACACACACACACACACACACACACACAGATGGGTTTGATGGGTGGGTTTGTTGCGTAAACCTGAAGCGGGGTCTCCCCTGAGCATATGAAAACATGCAGAGGATCTGTCTGCCTCTGACGCCTTTGTGTCAACACACGCACGCACGCACGCACGCACGCACGCACGCACGCACGCACGCACGCACACACGCACGCACGCACACACACACACACACACACACACACACACACACACACACACACACACACACACACACACACACACACACACACACACACACACACACACACACACACACACACACACACACTCTGAAGTCTGAAGTTCCCTGTCAATTGAAATCTGTAAAATAATATCGACAGGTCTTTCAAAAACAAATGTATTGCAAAACATTGTAAAGTATACTAGTTCTTCTAAGTAGTAGTAGAGAATATTCTTGGATTAATGACAAAAATGTACAGCAGTGGCAAACAGTTTCCATAATAACAGTTTCAATGTCAGGCTATAAACGTACATCATGCCAGAGATAAATATTGTATCAAATGGGGGTCCGTGGCCTAATGCTTATCAAGCTGGGGGTCCTTGAGAACCACTGTTCTATCTTATATTAAAATTGGCTTAAGGGAGGACCGGCTGGCAGGCGGCCATTACCATCTGTTTACTGGCAAGACAGTAGGCTGGACAAGAACTGCTGCCAAAAATGTCTAACCGGACGTACAGGAAGTACAGGACAGGGTTACAGGAAATGCCAGTTGGCAGGACAACATGTAGTCCCTCAAGACTTGAGGGACTTGAATTACAATTACATGGAAAAGCTACCTGTAACTGCCTACCAGAAATGTTCTGCAAGCTAGATAGCCTTCGATAAGCTTGTGTACGGACGAAAAGTGGGGGGAAGGCGGGACATCCATTATATTTTCTACTCACTTTCAGAGCTTCAGAATACAGACTTTTAGGTGGAAGCAGGAGCCAACACGTCTGTCTAGAAAGAGACTTGGCCCTGTATTTCCTGTACTTCTGGTAAGCCACTTTCGGCAGGTGTTCTTTTCCAGGCTTTTACACTTTGTGGGAAAGAGATAAAAATGGGAATAAGATTAACAAAACAGTAGCTGCATGCTTCACCTTCAAACATGATCATTTACTAGGTTTTCATGGTTTCATCAACATCAGCTACGTACATCATCTACTATACGTAAAATATCTGTGCGTGAGTGCGTGTATTGCGTCTGCAGTTCACCTATTGTGATGCAACACGTTGTGAGCTTGTAGATCGGCTATTTTTAACTAGCTGATGTATATAGGGTTAAAGTGATTAAACAGATTTTTATGCCACCGGTATATTAACTAAATAACTAATGTTGCTGACCCCTCTTTGAGAACCCTTGCTTTAAAGTGCAGAAGAGTCACTCATGTACAGTAGATGTTCTCCTGAAAGGAAAAGATGATCTAAATACAGTAAGGTACACATATCAGTCAGATTAGATATGGTAGAATTGCACTGGTACAGTTCTGTCTATATGGGTCTGGTCTGGTGTGCTATCCCGTTACCCAACCAGAGCTAGACAAACAGCACAGACAGAAAGGAGATAGCCCCATCATGTGACCTCAGAAAATGGGCCACAGAAAAAGTCTGCTTCCATGTGCAGCAGTGTCAGGTGTGATGGGATGAACAGGTGAGAGGCAGGACCATTGTCAACACTGAAAGAGGGGGGGGGGGAGCCATGAAAGGAAACTAGATAGCCTAAGTTAATCAAACTATCTGGGAATGCCTCCCTTCCTCTCACTTGTTGTGACTGCAGGCTAATACTCACTGAGGGAAATGCAACACTAGAGTTCTACACAAAAAGCTGCTACAGAGGCACCATATGGTTCAGAGAAAATACTTGTGAAGGATATCATTATTTATTCATCAAGCATTGATGCTGTACATTTCACCCTCAGTTTACCACATCAAGATTTTACTTCTAATGGAGTTTTAATGGAGAGTAAAAAGTGGATCTCTACACGGTATCCAGAGTTGAACTGTTTTGCTCCCAGAGAATGTCTGGCTGCAACGGCAGTGACCCACAGGTGACAAGTAAGCCCCTAAACCCTGTCTGATCCCCTAGAGCTCCATATGAACAGGAGGGGGACTCTGTGAAGCATTTACACATTTACAGTGCTTACAGATCTCTCTGTCAGTCATTTCATAATCACAAAGAACACTGAGGTAAGGGGTGCTGAACTCTCCCAAAAGTATGGGTTGTGATGCAAGAACACAGGGGGACACTGTTTATCGTCTTCTGACGATAAACAGAAATTCCAAGAGTATAAAATATAATATAATTCAACATTCAAGATTTAAATTTGTTACATCTCCTATACTGGTACAAAAGAGCAAAATTATTTGGAAATATATAATACTAGTAGAATCAGCTCTTTGGTAGTATCTTTAATACACTAGAGGTTCGGGCGGCTACGCAGCCCTCACACCTACGTCGCACCGCCGATCCGATCAAAATGCCCATATATGGAGATCTCTGTATCTGTCAGTCCTTGTCCCTTTCATGCCCATATATGGAGATTGCTGATTTGTTTGCGCCTGATGCCATGACGACACATTGAGGTTAGATATACACACTCTATATTTGGGTGTAGACACATTATAACCTTATATGGTTATGGCTGAGTCAAAGGGACATGAGCGTGACCACGTGGTCCGCCGGCCGGTCCTCCCAGCCAATTGTTATATAATTGGCTTAAAGGGGTAGTTCACCCCCCAAATAACTTTTTTTCTATTGATTACTCACCCCATGGAGCTATTTGATTATAATAAATTTAGCCCCATTGATTCCGGTAGGAGACACAAATGCATTTGTGTCTCCTACCGGAATCAATGGGGACACATTTATTATAATCAAATTATTGGCTTAGGAATGTGACAAAAACAAAAAAATATCTATGAATTCAAGGCTCCAGATGGTCAGTAATCAATAGAAAAAAAGTTATTTTGGGGGTGAACTACCCCTTTAAGGGAGGACATATAGGGATCTCCATATATGGAGATCGCTGTCAGTCCTTGACCCTTTTATGCCCATATATGAAGATCTCTGTATCTGTCAGTCCATGACCCTTTTATGCCCATATATGGAAATCCCGGATGTCATCAGTATATGTCCATATATATGGGAATGCCCCTTTTGTGCCCATATATGGAGCTGATTTGATTTGTTTGCGCCTGATGCCATGACGACACATTGAGGTTAGACAACACACTCCATTGGGCGTGGCTGCATTGGGAAGTCCTTATATGGTTATGGCTGAGTCATGGTGACATGAGTGTGACCACCGGTCCGTCCTCCCTTAAGCCAATTTTAATATAGGGCCATTTTCATATTAAGGACCCCAAATTGATACTTATTAGGATGCGGACCACCACCTGAAAAGCTATTGTGCCAGAGACCCCCATGATAGAAGCGTTAGTTGATTAGATTTAGATTTAGTACAGAATTTAGGTTGTCTGGTGTCTCAGCTAGTTAGTGCACAGGCCATATGCATGCTTGTCAGTGTGAGGACCTGGGTTTGAGTCTGACCCCCGTCTTGTCTAAAAAAGATATATTTAAATAGACTTATACAGGTAGAGAGTGAAACCTATGATCTGAATAATAATTCTTATGCATTCTGCCAATGGGCTAACTTCTATAGCTGATGTTGAATTAATAGTGAAATTAAACTGATCCTCATTTTGCTGGAACCTCCTCATGAACTCCTGAGGATCCCTGGACGCCACTTTGGAAACCATTGAAATAAAACGGGATGTATTTAGTAAAGGAATTCGGGTTGCTGAGGCAGGATTTTCCACCACACACACACACACACACACACACACACACACACACACACACACACACACACACACACACACACACACACACACACACACACACACACACACACACACACACACACACACACACACACACACACACACACACACACACACACACACACACCTTGGTTTTCAATGATTGGCTGGATTCATCTCTATAATAATGTATTGAATTTGAGACTAGATGATTCTTCAAACCACAATTTAGCAGCTACAATTAAGGCTGCAGTTTATTGGACATAATTGCTACAAATGCAGTTTTTTTTTATTCCTCAAAGAGAACAATGTATGTGTCATGAACATTACACCATTACACCCCACCCTTACATATTTTGCTTACATTGCTGCTTTTTTCTTTCCTTGGAAGGCTTGCTGCAGGGCTTGAAGGCTGAAGCAGTGGTAAGCTCTCATAAGCCTAAAATGTAAAGGTGGGCCTTTTAATCTCTGGGTCTCAGGATCTTAATGTAATGTAATAAATGTGTGAAACCTAATTCATGTTGAATAGTTTACATAACTTTGTTTCAATGATTCTGGTATTTCTGGATTTGTTTCCAAAACTAATTGCTGGATTCAAGACTTGTTTTACTCTAAATGCATGAGGCCAAATACTTATACGTATTTATCACAAATTTAGCAGCTACAATTGGAGCCACTGGTTATTGCAGAGAAATCATGCAAATTCAATGTTAATAGCCTAAAAGAACGTACTAAGTACAGTTGCAACTCACGTCCGTTTGTCTAAGTAGGCCTATAGAGGGTTTAAAAAACAGATTTCAGAGAGATGCGTTCATTCTGCCTGTATATATGTTGTAGAAAACTTTATGTCCCTCCATTTGCCCATGTGCTATAGCTTAAAAATAATGGTGTTTTCCCCCTGTACTATGCCCCATGTTTCCCAGCAGCTCAGGTATTTTTATTTGATCTACAATATCGTTGCTGTGGGGTGGAAGCGTTGTATGTTCAAAACAGTTACTTTTCAGAAAATAACCTGTGTTCCAATGGTTATAACCAGAGCTTGTCACAAGCTCTGGTTAATACTTTTTATTGGTTCAACATTTATAAAACCCACAGACACACATTTTCAAAAATAGAAAAGAATTGCAGATATGCAAACTCACAACATATCGCATCTCGACGTGTTGTGAGCTTGTAGTTTGACTATTTTTTCTACGTTTGTGTGCTCTAGTATGACGTGCTAGACTGAGCATTAAATTACTATATATATATATATATATATATATATATATATAGAGAGAGAGAGAGAGCGAGAGAGAGAGAGAGAGAGAGAGAGAGAGAGAGAGATAGGTATAGATATAGATGCGCATGTGTATGTGTACGTGCATGAGCCATAACGGCAACATCCCTGTTTTGAGTCCAATTAAAGACTTGTGTTGCAAGTCTTTCCTCACCCCTTTTCCTGTCTTATTTGTCATACATTATTTGTCATACAGTAAAATACACGTCAGCACAAGCTGGTCAAATAATAAGCCATTACGTTAGTCAATTATTAATAGCTGCTTCCTTCCAGGACTAACATTTACAGTCCATGCCAGCCAGTGGTGGAAAGTATGGAGTGGAAAGTCGAATGTACTCAAGCACTGTACTTAAGTAAAAGTTTGAGGTATTTTTACTTTACTGGAGTATTTCCAATCTTCAATACTTTTACTCCACTACATCTCAGAGACAAATTTTGTACTTTTACTCCACTACAATTATTTGAAAACTTTAGTTACGCGTTGTGAGCTTGTAGATCTGCTATTTTCAAAAGATTTGTATACATATTGAACTTGTGAAATGGGTCATTCTGCACAATGAGTACCTTTCCTTTGGTAGTTTAAGTATATTTTGATGCCAATATTTTTTTACTTTTACTCAAGTAAATTTTAAATACTGGTACTTGTAACTGAGTATATCTAGATTGTGGTATTGTATTGATACTTTTACTTAAGTAAAACATTTCAGTACTTTTTCCACCACTGATGCCAGGTATGTAGCTTGCTCTACATACTTAGTAGCACATCCTTTACGCTTTAATTCCTTGCCCTGTTTGTTGTCTGACAATGTTCATGGCACTTACTCTGATCGTGTACTTTTTAAGTCACTCTGGATAAGAGTGTCTGATGATTCGTGATGAATGCCTCATTTGTAATTGAAACTGAATAATCACAGATTAGTCCTTTGGTGAGTAGTGTTCAGGTTAACCTTTTTGCACGGCATGAGATACAGATTATCTGGGGTACAAAGAGGCAACAGAACATGCTGTTAACATGGAGAAAACCTATGCTTGGATTTTGTGAGTCTCTCTCACCCTCTGTGTTATGTCATTAACCATTATATTTGTAGGATCACCTCCCCCCCTTTACAATCTCAGACACTTTCTTCATCCGATAAAAATAGAAGATGCAACTGGAATTCATTTTTACAGTTTACAGTTCAGGCATTTAGCAGATGCTCTTAGCCAGAGGAACTTAAAGCTGAGAATCAGAGAAAGCAGAGTATAAGCATGAACCCTATAGTCAACAAATGACAGGGTAAATAGTCACATAAGTATAGTGCAAACAGCTAAGACAACAACGTAGTAGTACCTTCCCCATTTCTTCACATCCCCCTGCTATAGTTTATTTTGTATTGTTTTGTTACATTTTTCTCTCTCTCTCATCTTGCCTTCACTCTATCTCACTGGTTCCCTAACTTTTTAGCTCGAGAACCAAAAGAGAAATTTGGACCCAAGCTAGTGAAAATAGCAGATATACAAGCTTGCAACGCGTCAAGAAGCTTGCAGATCGTCTATTTTCACTACTTCTTAAACATTTGTTTTCTAATTTATGGAATTTCTTTGATTCTATTTTTGTTTATTCATGAAATTCTTTTGAAAAACCTTTGAATTTCTTTTTAATTCATGGCAAAATGGCGAGTTTTTAAATAATAATAATAAAAAACAAAATGCAGGAAACAAAAAATAAAGGGGCCCATAAAAATGTGTCCACGATCCAGTGTTTGGGAAACAGTGCTCTATCCCCCCTCTATCTGAGGTGGGTAGGGTTACTCAGCAAAGGTCACACACTATCTCTCAGTGGCCCAGCCACTGCGGCCGGTTGAAACACACGCTGTCATTGTCTCGATACACAGAGGTCCATCAGCTCTCACGCTGTGGTACTGAGTGAGGGACACAGTACAATACAGGCCCTTTCATGTGCATGCATTTTAATTACAACCTTAAGCACAATCATGATGCAAATGTGCACTTCTGCAACTCCTTTTGTGTGTGTGTTTATGGCTTCGGTTATCACTCCGTGTGCATGCTTAGTGTGTTTGTGTATATTTGCGTACTTGATTGCATGACCCTCATCAAGCAGAGGTCAATCAATATGAAGACAAATCAATGAGCAGAGAGTCCCATGTTGTTGTCTCTCTGTCTGTCTGCGATGCGGCGCGTTGTGAGCTTCCCATCGGCTATTTTCCCAAATTTTGGATAATTTAAGAAAATGCTTTTCTTAATTTATATTCACCTATAGTGACATGCCCACAAATAGGGACACAAGGGTTAAAGTTAAAATAGACACTGACCAGTGACTGACCAGTGATTCTTCAGAGTTCATTTACCTCACTGCAATGAGATGCATAACTACAAGCTCCCTGTGCTTTGCCAGGAATGCAATAAGTGCATGAGCTCCGTGCCACGTTTAATGCCCTCCCTGTGCCAATCCCTCCGCCCCTCTAACCCGTCCCCACTTTCTTCTTCAGCTTCGTCCTCTCTCCTTCCTTCGCCTTCCGTAACATGTGGGTCCCAGGGAAAGCGGAAAGGTCAGCCCCGGTGTGCGATGTAGAGGACGCTTGACATTCCAGATACGCATAACTCAAGTTGGGACACAGGCCGTCGATTCCAGCTTGGATATTCTCAGCCGGGCCTTGCCGGCTGGTGATACCCCAGAGGATCAGGGTTCAGAAAGAGAGAGAGAGAGAGAGAGAGAGAGAGAGAGAGAGAGAGAGAGAGAGAGAGAGAGAGAGAGAGAGAGAGAGATTTAATGTACTGTACCTAGCAACAGCTCTGTCCAGGGCTTGTTATCACTTACCCAACTTTGAGTCCCCAGTTGAGAAGGTATTATGTGTCCAAATGCAGTTCTTAAATATCATGCATTGTTCTTTTCCCCCCAATATTATGTCTAAGACTCTAACCTTCATATCTCAAAGCTATGAAGTTAACAATCCTATTCATTCTATTATCTAGGCTAAATAGTATTTACTGTAGGCTACATGTATATGAATAGCACAGTCACATAAGACTGCAGGAGTAGCAGTGAAGTGAACATTCTAAATGCAGCACAATACTCACAAAGATAGCAGTATATATAAAAATGTGACCAGAATCTGTACGGTTTGTGCTTTACCAGGAATGCAATGAGGGCATGAGCGCCGTGCCACAATGCCCTCCCTTGGCGCCTCACCCCCTCTACACCACCCACCTCTCTACTGTAATCCTGTTACAGTTTATATCACTTGTTTTGAGTTCAGAAGTCTCCTCGGCAACAACAGATGCATTTGCCAAATGTGTCTAACCATAAGCCAGGAGGTTCACAGGGTCCTGAAGAATCATTACATAAATCAGACAGCAGCAGAAGTCAAAGGCTAGAGCGGGTACAGAGGCATGCAATATAAAAACGCATACTGTAGGGAACACAACCTTCCCACACCAAAGTCTCCAGGGAACACACAGCACCAACCACAGGGAGAAGACGGGTTCTGATTGGCTAAGATCAACACGCCCGCCTCACCACACCCACATTTCCGCCTCTACTGTACCTCCTCCCTCCATGCTGTTCTGCTCTGGAGTCATATGATACTCTATGGCGGAAAACAGAGCTCAGCATTTCTTCTGTGAAAGGCCTCCATGAAGTGCCTCTATTTAATTTTTCTCTCTCTCCCTCTTGCCCTCTCTCTCTCTCTCTCTCTCTCTCTCTCTCTCTCTCTCTCTCTCACACTCCTACTCTCCTCTCTCCAAGTTTCATTGTATAAATGAGCAATGGACAGAGAATAAATGTTTAGAGAGAACTGAGAGAAAATGCCTAAATGTTATGAGAAATCATCATTTCTCATTGCCTTATGTTCTCAGCACCTCACCCCAGACACCCACTAATATAAGCAATATAAACAGTTCCATGGTGTGCTATAAGCTACAGAGAGCTCTTTTCATACTGTTGAGGTTTATGATGGAAGGTTATTCTTCCTACAAATCTAATCTTTTTGGTCTATGTTTGAGTGATAATATGACAATTACTATTGCCAAAATAAAAATGTATTTGTGTTGCTTTGCCGGGGCTGGGGATGGGCATGACTTTAAATACCTCCCAACCAGTACAAACAACTAATTTAGTATGAGGTTCAGAGGGCATAGCTCTGGCATGTTATGAATGGTAACTGTGTTTGCACTGGCATGGTGGCGTGCACACACAGTAATGTTTCAGGGATGTCCTAGGACAGTGGTTCTCAGCCTGTGGACCACTAGGGTATTGCAAGTTGGCCCCCAAATGATTGGCAAAACATTTTAATGAAAATGTATTTTTTTTTATTTTTTTCAAGTCGCTGTATTTCTTTCTTTAAAACCTTGAAAATGCACGTGGCCCACCCATCTGACCTGACATTGATTAGCATGATTAACCATTTAAGCCCTATATACTTTGACATACAACTGTTTGTTATAACATGTGTTATAACATGTGAATGCCTAAACTCCTACAATTCCAAGTGCTTGTTAGGGTGGGGGGTCCCCAGTTCAAATATGATTATTTTGGGGTGTCACGGCCTGAAAAGGTTGAGAACCATTGATTTAGAGCAGGGGTTTTCAACTGATTGTGAACCAGGAACCACTGTGTTGGGTAGGGATACGTGGGCTAAGATTAGTTCTTTGGTATCCCGGCCATGTCTATATATATACATACTTATTATGCATTATAATCTACTTATAACACAACTACTAGTGGTCCATGGAATAATTACAGGTGGTGCATGGGAAAACATTTTAAAATGTAGATAAATAAATACATTGTATCTTTGTTAAATGTATTACAAATTGTGTTTAAATAATATTCTTTTGCTTGAAATATTATGCTAGTGGTCCAGAGCTAAAGAAAAAGGGTTGAGAACCAACCACTGATCTATTCCTATTACTTTATCCAAACTTCCATATTAAACTCATGTTAACTGATACTATGCTGATTTGATTTGTTTTGATTTGTGAGCAAACATGCGTTTAAATGGGCTCGGGGGCGGGGGTGAAAGTCATTCAGCTTTGAGTGCCAGTGAAACTGTTAAAGTGCTGAACACGATGTGTTTTTTATTCCTGTGTTCCTATTGTACTTGTTATGACTGGTCTGAGTCCTTCACATGACCCTGAAACTTCTCAGATTATCAGTGTGGGCTTCTTTGGAGTACCTCAAACGTCCTTTTCATATTATGACATCAAATGTATTCATCTGGATTCATGACATGCCCAGTTACATTTGTGATATCGGCATCTTGCATATAGATGTTAAACCTTTAAAGTGCTGGCAATATGACTTCAACTGAATATCAAGGTTATTTAAAAATTTTGCCTCCATGACAATTAATGAACGATATTTTTTTTGGGGGGAAATTGCAGATCTACAAGCTGACAAAGCGTCGCGATGTGGCATGTAGATTGCTGTTTTCACTATTTTGTACAGCAACGTATAATACAGGGTTAAGTGGTTAATCAGACCAATCAATTTAGTCAATTATATATATTTTTTAAACTATAAAAAAAAAAATGTGACGATGGAAGAAATTGAAAATAATATGAAAAAAGTTGGTTATTGGTTCAAAATATCGGTCTAGATATTACTTTTGGTTAATTTCCCAGCCCTATGACATGCAGTTACATCTGTGATATGAGCATCATCTTAGGCACTTGACCCTCGCTTGATGGAATGGAATGAAATCAATATGAGTATGACCTCTGTCAGAGTCATGTGCTGCCATGGCAACCATGATGTCATTAGCTCCACAGGAAGGGCTGCTTGGTTGCAAGAAGCAACATTACGTTGCCATGGTCACAGCCTGTTACGTGGTTGTAGAATTTATACCTTGTGAATATCTACAGAATATCTACATATATCTGCAGAATGTTAAGAGATGATCTACTTTAGATGAGGCCCTTAACATCAATCAATAGCTCAATACGAAATGTTCTGAAACACAGGCTATGCTATAAAATGCAATCCATAACTACTCACTCTTACTAGTTTTCCATGCAAACGTACTGTGTGTTCAATATTATTTGAAATTATTTGAGATATGTATTTTTTAGGCTAAAATCTTACATTATTCCTGACACAACTTAAAGTTTGGGAGAGTATTGAAATGCAGATGAGTCTTTGGTCTGTGAAAGTGTCCTTGAAAGGCACATATACTGACGGTCAAAGCCTTATCTCTCTTTTAATATCACTCAATAAACTTCCGCTTATATTTCTGTGGACCTACGTTATCAGCTTTCTAATGCCCTGCTGTGTACCCTTTACAATGTGATGTTGCATACAGTCTAATGTAGGCTACTCCAGCGTAGTGATGCATTATTGGGGGATGGTGGAGTATGGATTCATACGATCCTATTGTGTTACCTGTTTTCAGTGACTGCTATAGGAAATGGTGTCTGTGAGTGTAGATTCTATTCTATTCTGGGAAATGTATTTTTATTTTTGTACTGGGGATAATTTGGACACAATCTGCCCCTACAGTGCAATTATCATTTTTATTCACTTAGCCTAATTCCCTAAAAATCCTTAAGTTCATCCAGAAAAAGAAAAAAATAACGTTCTCATGTGTGCTCACGTACATTGTTAGGTTAAGTGAATTATGTTTTAATATGTCCACCATCACAGCAGTCTAAGACTTTCCATATTGAGGATGAAGGGATATAATGCTTATTTAGTGATGCTTCCAACTGAGTCTGTCCAATATACTTTCATTAGACACTGCAGTTAAGAGGACTCAGTTCAAAATGAAAACGCAATATGAGGTCTTTCGACTCGGATACAAAACAAACATTAACTGCACCAGAGTTCCCTGTAATTATATGAAAGGTGAAACTTTGTTCATGTTTTCATTGGGATTTCACTATTCTATTCGTATGCTATACAAATAAAAAGCATAGCACCTGTTCCATAACATGTCACTTTCTCTATCATCCACCACAATCTGTTTTATCCCCTTCCATAGCTTACTAACCCTCCCTCCCAGGGCCTCCACCCGCATGTCACTTTAATCCCCTTGGGATGCGGTAATGCCTGTTGGCCCTACCTACTGCTAGCTTGCACACGAGATGCGTTGAGAGCTGACTTCTGTCACCCGCTATTTCAGCTCACCAGACAGTATCCGCCACAACTGACCCGCTTCCCTACTGCCCTAATCCTTGGCTGGTCTCTCACAGGGAGGTGAACTGTACACCACTGCTTCTCAACATCTGGCCCCAGGCTCCACCAGGGGTCCGAATTGACCCTTATGGGTCTGTAACTCAGAGAGTGTACAAATAGAACAAATATTTTTATTTTAGAGGTCTACACTGTCAAATTCTCAGTTTTACTTTACCTCTTAACTCTCCTAAGTGGTGTGATCTATTTTGGAATTTTTTGTACTTTTACTTTGGTACTGTAAGTATATAAATTTTTGAATACAGGACTTTTTTTTACTTGTAACAGTATGTATTGTGTATTGTATGTATTGCATTGTATGTATGTATTGTACTTGTAACAGTATGTTTGTGTTGTGGTATTTCTACTGCTTGCTAATGTTATGACCTGGCTCTCTAGGCCACAACAAATAAAGGGGAAACACAGAGGTATAAGCCAGAAATCTTTTTAGATTTTTAAAGAATTAAACAAGAATTTCAGTTTTCAACATATTTCAACATATGATTCATATCATATACTCGACTAATGAATACCGTTACAGAAAATAAGCTAAACAAAAATGCTCTTCTGAGGCTGCTGCTGTGGCCCAGGGAGGAATGAATCGGGAGAACCATAGAAAGGACAGGTATTTTATACTGTGTGGGGAGACAGTGGTCAGGTGTCTCCCCTTCCCCGACAAAGCACACAGAACCTTGACAAAGGCCCCAGGGGGCCGTCACACTTACTTAAGTAACAAATATCTGAGTACTTCTTCCACCACTGGTCATAGTAATTAGATTTAAGTTCCAGCCTCCCAGGTCTATAAGCCAGCTGCAGATAGCCACTGCATTAGCATAAATGTCTTACTTTGTCCTAAAGTTTCTAGTCCAAATACTCAGCTATCCACGCTGATCGTTTCTCTCTAGGCCTGGCTTGAGACAAATGTAGCTACAGTATGCTCCGTAGAACGATGTTGTCTTGCCAACATGGACTGATCTTCAAACTAATAACACGCCGCATAGCGATGCGTTATTAGCTCGAAGATCCTTTTATTGAAGAGAATATTATTTCCTTCATAAATGACACCTTGAATTGACCTTGAATCATCCCTGCAGTGTTCTCAAAATCCCAACATCACGTCTGGGCGACTTTTGATCGGAACAGTGGTTCTCAAAGTGAGATCTGGGTTCTCTGAGGGGGTTCCAAATGGGCCCCTTGCAGGTTTGTAACTCTGAGAGTTATGGGGGTCCCTGAAATTAAAAAAAAAGTTTTAGAACAACTGGATTAGAAGGACAGACGGTGGCAGGGGAGGTTGGGCCCCCTGGAGGCCCAGGGAGAGGTCAGGCAAGGGGTCAGACTGTCTAAGCCCCCATAGGGTGGAGATGCCCCTGGGTTAGGGTGCTGCAGACACACCATCCCGTGAGAACAGACGCAACGCACTGCTCCCCTGGGACATATTACATACGTACGTACATACACACACACACACACGCACACACGCACACACGCACACACACGCACACACGCACACACACACACACACACACACACACACACACACACACACACACACACACACACACACACACACACACACACAACACACACACACACACACACACACACACACACACACACACACACACACACACACACAAACATGCATGCAAAAGTCTGTCCCAGACAAACAGTATTAGGAGTGTCTTGTGTAAGGTGCACACACTGTTATTGTATGTGGGACATGGTCTTTGCAGTTCAGTTTTAAGAGGTGTTGCAGTTAACCTATATATATAGGTTTCCTAATACACAGATGCATAATGTTTCATATTCTCTATTGTGGGCATTTCATTAGGTCTATAGGCAAACATTTTCGTAAAATATTCAAAAGATTACTTCTTTATTTTAATTGATCAAAAACTGCTATTTGAACTATTCATCGTACAATGACGTATATAGGGCTAAGGTGCTTAGCTCAGCAGTGATGGCATGCCACATTTAACGGTATAATTTGTTCCTCCAGTTTCAGAATGAACCCCAAATATTTTTTCCCTCCCATAACAATTACATAAAACCCTCACCTATTCTGGACATGAGACCTGTTACCATAGCAACCACCTCTCAGGACAGTACATGCTATGATGTACATTTCTGAAAAAGAATGAAAGTAAAGCACATTGTACAGCACGTTGGATGAAAAGGTGCCATAAATGAACAAGGAGGTTGTAAAAATTTGTTCAAGGGGCCAAACAGAACACAGTGTCCTGTGCGAAAACCAGAGAAAAACAAGACACCTGTGCCAAGTGACAACGTTGTCTCAGAATGAAACCAGCAAAACTAAAGAGGGACTGGGAGGGGTCATGGGAGAGAAGAGAGAGAAAGGTCTGATGAGGACACAAGGCAGGGTTCAAACAGAGAACACAGGGTGATGTTTTGAACCTACAGCCTGATCTATGCTTGCTGTGTCGTGCTCAGTAAATAGCAGATCTACAAGCTCACAACGCGTTCTGAGCTTGTATATCTGCATTTTACGGCAGACAACACCAGTGTGCACCAGTGTGCAAAGTATAAATCAGGCTTTATTTAGCTCTTCTTCAGACCGATTCTATAAAAAAATATTCAAAAGATTAAAAAACAAGCTTTAAGAAGTGAACCCAGTGTGGTAGCACTTTAAACGAACATCCTATTAACAAACATTAATTAACCGTTAATAAGATACTTATAAGTCCTTACTTATAAGTAAGTAAGATGCTTATTAACCTTATCATTTGTCAATACAAGCTACGTTATTGTTTATAATAGCATTGTTAATACACTTGGTATATTATTAGACCCTAGTACACATTAATTAACAGTTAATAAGGCACTTGGATGTGTAAGATGTGTATTAACATTATTATTTTGTTAAAGCCGATGTAAGTGTTAATAATGGCATTGTAAAACAGATTTTTGTTATATTATAAAGCCATAATAAGCATTTAATTAGTAGTTAATAAGGCACTTATGAAGTTCTTATAAGCTGCTTATTAACCTTATTATGTGTTATTAATGCTACAAGTCTTGATAATAGCATTGTTAATATTTTTGTTCATAAAACATGTGTAAGCGGTTATAAGAGACTTGTTAATAGATTCTAGTTTCTAACACATTTGGGGTGATTTTAATGGCTACTCTGGCTTTTGAGTGCACCCCAGGCAGTTTTTAAATTACTTGGTTCAGTGTTTTGATATTTGATTACTTCCTTTATTAACCATGTTAGATTCATTGAAAACACACATCCTTGGTTCTGGTGACTGATATTGTCCTAATGCATGAGAGGGCCGTGTTTTCCGTTTTTCATTTTCAAAACAAATATATAAAAATAAATTAAAAAAGTACGGCCTAATATCAGTCACCAGAACCAGGGATATGTATTAAAAAGGAGTGTGTCTGATAAAATGAATATCTAAATATTGAATCAAGCAACTTAAAAACTGTCTGGGGTGCACACAGAAGCCTCTAAAAGTTGTTTATATAGCATTAACTAACAGATTCTCACTAACATTTATCTCAGTGTTCAACCTTTACTAAGCTGTGTTGTTGCGTTATTAACATTAAATCATAGTTTATTATGCATTTATTAGTGGTTAACTATGCACTTATTAACAGTTAACTATGCATTTAGCATCTACCTGGTCTAAAGTGGGAACAGTGGCTTATTAAGGTTAACAAATACTTTCTAGGCTCTGTGCTTAACTGTAGTGTTGTTATGCCTGTAGAGGTGTCATACCCGTTTCCTGTTTTGGTTCATTTCCCATAGCTTCATTTGATTGGCTAATTTAAAAAAAATAAAAAATAAAAAATAATAACAATAAACCGGAACAGGAAATGCATATTTTAATAAAGTATGTATTAACCTTAATACCGCATTGTTCCCACTTTAGACCAGGTAGATCAGCAAAATGCATAGTTAACTGTTAATAAGTGCATAATAAAGGATTTTTTAATAAAGTATTTATTAACCTTAATAAAGCATTGTTGCCACTTTAGACCAGGTAGATGCAAAAGGTATACTGTAGTTCACTGTCAATAAGTGCATAATAGGCTCTTCAGGTTTCCAGAAGCTGTCATATCCATTTCCTGTTCCAGTTCATTTTCCCATAGCTCCATATGATTGACTCGGCTGAAATCAATCAAATAAACCAATTAAATCAGCCAATGAAATGAGGCAATGGGAAAATTAACAGGAACAGGAAATGGGAATGCCACCTTCCAGTAACCCGGGACTACAGCTATGTGCAGGGCCAATAAAGGATTTTTTTTAATTTAAACACGGCCCTCTCATGCATTAGAAGGACAATATCAGTCACCAGAACCAAGGATGTGTGTTTTCAATGAATCTAACATGGTTAAAATGGGGTTTTATGTCACAATGGGTTTATAAAGGAAGTAAGATGAATATCAAATATCAAAATACTGAACCTAGAAACTTAGAAACTGCCTGGGGTGCACACAAAAGCCAGAGCAGCCATTAAAATCACCCCAAAAGTGTTTGAAAGTGAAATATCCCTTTTAAGCAGTCTAGAAACTGTTAACAAGTGTCTTATAACCGCTTGCAAATGTCTTATAATCTAACAAAAAATATTAACAATGCTAATAGCAAGACTTGTATAGCATTGATAACACATACTGTAAAAAGGTTAATAAGCAGCTTATAAGAACTTCATAAGTGCCTTATTAACTAATAATTAAGTGCTTATTATGGCTTTATAATATAACAAAAATGTGTTTTACAATGCCATTATTAACACTTACATCGCCTTATTAACTAATAATAATGTTAATGCACATATAATAATAATAATAATAAGGTTAATAAGCATCTTACTTACTTATAAGTAAGGACTTAAGTAAGTATCTTATTAACCATTAATTAATGTTTGTTAATAGGATGTTCACTTAACCACTCACTGATAATCTTCTAGGAATGCAGAATATCTATTCGCCGCCACTTTTGCTTTGTTGTTTATGTACCAACCCTGCTTCCTCAATAAGGACAAGAATGTCGACGAGGCATCGCTCTAAATCCCTAGCTTTATCTCCAAATTCTGAATGAAATGCGGTGGACATAATGTCCCTGTTAGCACACGCACGCGCGCACACACACACACACACACACACACACACGCACACGCACACGCACACGCACACGCACACGCACACGCACACGCACACACACATAAATATTCAGAGGAAGAGAGAGAAAAAGGAAATCCAGACAATAGCAGTACAGTTTCACCATTCAGCCTGACCACAATTATTGTTTTGTTTATTCAGTGGCATACTGATTACTCCTCTACTGCAGTGGTTCTCAAACTTTTTAATTTCAAGGACCCCTGGTTTGGTAAGCATTAGGCTACGGACCCCCATAACTCTGACAGTTTACGGATGGAACTAAACGGACCCATTTTGTACACTGTCAGAGTTACAAACCCATAAGGGTCCAGTTGGTTACAAAGAGACATCATCCATGATGCTTCTTCTCCACCTGACAGACCAAATCACACCCTCTATACCTCTCCAAACATTACCATCTTCACCTTCGATTGCAGGGTCTCCCTATCATCACTGTCACTGACATCATCCATAAATCTGTCTCCTCTGGGGACACTCTGAGGATGACACCACCGCGCCATCAACCAGAGAGAGCAGGACCTGAGCGTGATGCTATCACTCACTGCCTCATCACTGCCTGAGTGATTTGCTGCAGTGAGATTACAGCACCTGGGTGTCCTGGCTGAGGATCCAGGAACTATTAAGTGTCAACAAGGCAGTGGATTAATGTTGGGTGCTGATCACGGCCAGGTTGGAGTGACATGGCAAACGAGAAAAACGGAATGATTAAGGGGATTAGACTATCTGGTCCGAACCGGAAAGATTGGTTTGTATTTAATGTTTTAGTTTTTTGGTACAGGCATCCCAATGTCACTCGAAGAGCATTTGGAATAACACATGATGTGAATGGTGACATTTTCAAAGTGAAGATAAACTCAGACTTTGCTTGATGAATTATCATGATGGGAATCATTGATACTCATTCGAATGATTATCCTTCAGATAAGTGAAATCTTTGATAATACAGTATATAAATCAAAATGTAGGCTTTCTTCCCGTTTTTATTGGAGTACATTACCACCAT
The DNA here is from genome assembly GCF_963280865.1 of Gymnoscopelus braueri. NCBI lineage: Eukaryota > Metazoa > Chordata > Actinopteri > Myctophiformes > Myctophidae > Gymnoscopelus > Gymnoscopelus braueri. The sequence goes on from NC_137606.1 coordinate 37,051,377, forward strand.
ACACAAATGTACTGTTTTAGCCCCTTAAATTATTTTTAAACTATAGTTGCTGTATTTATCTCGTGTCTATACTGTTAGTCCTTCTATCAAGTCAGTCACCTGACTCATAGAATTCATAGAATAAAAGCATGTCTCCACACCAAATTATTTCTTTAAATGTTTTGGTGGTGGGGGTACCCAGTTGTTTTGGCTTGCCCAGTCTACGTGTTAAAGGGCAAGACCACTTTGGTAGAGGTTTGGGTTGTGTAGTTACCTATTATATATCTATCTATTATATATTATATATTATATATATCTGCATATTTTGAATTATCAATTTCTAATCAATGGAGCAATTATTTTTGATTTCTTGCCCACCTTTGGAGTTACATCATGGCAAGGTAACTACACAACCCAAACCTCTACCAAAGTGGTCTTACCCTTTAAAGTGTCCCTGAGCAAGATACTTAACCCCTACCAGCTCCCCCTGTACACTCATCATGACCATCTGAACGGCCATCAGCTGAATGAGTGAAATTTCCTCCATGGGATCAATAAAGGTATACCTCACCTTAAATATTTGGATCACTGGTTGTCCCTTCAGTGGGAGATTGTGTGTAGCCTATGTGTGGGTGGTTAGGGTAAGAGAGGGGTTTAAGGTCAAATAGTGGACATGTACATCTACTGGACAGGAATGTGTGGCAACTGCAAATAATGTGCTGGATGAAATTATTCTCTGATTATTGAGAAAACAGAGAGGTATGTTGAAATAGGACTGTGTTCCTTTGGGTGCTTTGTTTGGGGTTTTCCCCTCACGGACTCGCTCCATAAATAAATAAAAAAAAAAGCTTTGGCCTTTGTCCCTCTATATATAGGAGACTAATTTTGATTAATTGGAAATCACTTACTTCCCCCTCTCACACTCACTGGATAAGCGAGATCTTGTATTGTCTAAAACTGGAAAAGATTAGTTATGGGGTCCATTCTTTCAATTTGTCCAGAATTTAAATCCATCCCTGATTGAGGATAGGTGAGGTCTGGTGGAATGTTGATGTGATGGGCTTGCTGTGGCGAGGGTGTTGTGCTGTTATACGCAGATTATATATGTGTCATGTTTTTTGTTGTTTGACTGATGTTGTTTTGTTTCTGTCTGTGTTTATCTGTTTGTTTTTGGGGTTTATTTTTTAACTAGTATTTCCTTTTATGATGAGTTTCTGGCCTTTAATTCAATCTGTTTATTAAATTAAAAAAAGTAATTAAATAAATGTTTGAATTTGATGGATTGTACTAGAGGAAGCTATTATGTATCTGCATAGTTAGTACCAATTCTTGATATTGAATGCTTCTGTGAAAAATCCAATAAACAAAGTAATAAAAAAAAAAGAGATAGGACCGAGTGACTATTAAAGGGCAGGAAATTCATATTCTCAAAATAAGATATTATTTTATTATTGTGTATTTAAGTCTTCCAGCCAGAGTGAAGCTTTAGGTGGATAGGCTGATTTCCATTCCAGTAAAATTCTTTGTCGCACTAGAAGTGAAGCAAAAGCAATGTTTTACGTCATTACCTTGAACCTCCAAAATAGCGAATGCATCACAAGGATGTAGATGAAATCTCAGAAACAACCTTGAACTGTATCAGGAGATTGTCCTACTTATTCAGTTTACTGCACTTTTCCAGGAGATATTCCAATTCCTAGATCCTCTGACCATGCAGACGATGACATTAAATAGATTTGATCGATTTAACATCTATCTTAAGATGTGAGGTGGTTTGCTACATAGTGTCAATGCAGACTTGGGTAAATTAGGAAAGGTTGTGCTTTGGGGTTGGATATAGTAGTAGCAGCAAATAAATATTTGATAGTTAAACTTGGATGAAAGCGCACTAAAAGTGGCAAAGGTACCATATACGAAAGCTAAAGCTTTATTGATGCCACATCTCTGCTGCTGTTCAAAAGTGTAGTATGAAGGAAAAGATGATTAGTACTAGCCATATTGAAGTATAATAGAGTGCACAGACAAGTGGGAAAGGGAGATAATACTGTAACATTGATCAAGTGTTACATAATAAAATACACTCTAAAGGGCTGGATAAAGCCTTCATGCAGAGATGGACACGCCCACAATGACATCACTCCATGAATTACCAGAAGAGAGACAGAGAGATCCCAAAAAAAAAGTCATTTTGAAACTTGGCAAGAGTAAGAAACATTCTTCTGCATACTTAAACACAAGACTTGTGTAACAGGTGTGTCGAAGAGAAGTCACTTGAGAAAACACGTTGAAAAGAGAAACTGTGATGGATGTAAGGAAGTAATGAGTGAGTTTAATGCTGCGTTCCCACTGGCAGATACAAAAGATACAAAGATACACAGCAGAGTTGTAGCTTTGTATCTGAAGTTGAAACCAGAGTTCAACTTTTTCGTAGCTGTTGTTTTGTGTTGTAGCAGCAAAGTCTGATGTGTCTTTGTATCTTCATGTCACTTGGCTTCCATTGAAAAATAATGGCCTGTATCTTTGTATAGATCTGCCTGTGTGAAGGCAGCATAACAGGCCCTCCCTCGGATCAATGTAGAATGCTGGTTTGCATATCCCAGAGAATCATCAGCTATGGAAGTGGTCTGTACTGCATGTACTGTAGGCAGTGGTGTAAAGTAACTAAGTACATTTACTCAAGTACTGTACTTAAGTAAACTTTTGAGGTATTTTTTACTTTACTGGAGTATTTCCAATTTTCAGTACTTTTACTTCTACTCCACTACATCTCAGAAGCAAATATTATACTTTTACTCCACTACAATTATTTGAAAACTTTTGGTTACTAGTTATTTTGTAGATTTTGATTTTGATACATTTCGGCCACTTGAAAATGGCCGATCTACAAGCTCACAATGTGTCGCATCGCGACCCATTGTGAGCTTGTAGATCTGCTACTTTCAAAAGATTTTTATACATTTTATACATTTGAAAACTTGTGAAACAGGGCATTCTGCATAATGAGCACTTTCTACTCTTGGTACTTTAAGTAGGCTACATTTGATACCAATACCTTTGTACTTTTACTCAAGTAAATTTGGAATTCCGGACTTTTACTTTAACAGAGTATGTCTACATTGCAGTATTGATACCTTTTCTTAAGTAAAACATTTGTGTACTTTTTCCACCACTGACTGTATGTGTGTGTGTGTGTGTGTGTGTGTGTGTGTGTGTGTGTGTGTGTGTGTGTGTGTGTGTGTGTGTGTGTGTGTGTGTGTGTGTGTGTGTGTGTGTGTGTGTGTGTGTGTGGAACTGAATGGATACAGTTTTAGAGTAGGCACCTAGGCGGGCTCTAGACCGGATTGGTAGCGGTTAAAAATGGAATGGAACCCATGCTTTCCACAGGTACTGCGTAAAGCCTGGTGATGCAAGGCGAGAGGAAACCACAGCCATTTTTAAATAATGTAAGCATGGTGATGGTCACGTGGCTAGCTATGAGGACAGCAACAGTTTAGAGGGATTACATCATTCAGAACAGGGTGCCAAACGACATTAAAAGAAACAACCAGATGACTGAACAAGAAGTATTCACATTTTGTTCCTCCTACCTAACTTTGAATTGATATTTATTTGACAAAAAAAAGTTGTCTAAAAAAAAGTGTAACCCAAGGATAACACAAAAAGTGAATTGTTTTATTAAGGTCCTGATCTTCAAGTTTAGTGAGATACAGTGCTTTTGTTTTCTCAGCCTGGTTCAGGGTTCAAATACCAGGTCCTGGCAGGTGGTAGAAATGAACTCCCTTAAGTGTGTATGAGGAGGATACACGTGCCTATATAGGACACTACCTATATAACACATGTGGCCAGGACAGGGGTTCTCAACCTGTGGTCCACATGATTTTGGGGGGGTCCCTAGAAAGATGACAGTAAAGTGGCAATTTATGGACTTTTAAGACCTTTTTAATACCAAAAAAGACATGAAAAAGAGCATTACTGCATCAAAAGTAATCGACAAACTATACTATAAAAACTGGTCAGACATTGGCCAAATTGTCCAAAAATATAGGAAAGAGGCAAAAATAAATAAATAGCTGATCTACAAGCTCACAACATCTGGTCTTGCGAGGCGTTATGAGCTTGTAGATCGGCAGACAGACAAACAGTCAGACAGACAGACAGACAGACAGACAGACAGAGCATGAGGAAAGGAGCAGCTGCAAGTATGCCTTCCTCAAAGAGTGGGCCTACGGGCTACATTCACACATAAACAAACACACAGACACAGTGGTGGAAAAAGTCCACAAATGTTTTACTTAAGTAAGTAAATTAGTAAATTAGTAAATTACAACATTGTACAAATACTCTGTTACAAGTAAAAGTCTGTTATTTAAAATTAAAAAGTACAAAAGTTTTGGCATAAAAATATACTTAAAGTGCCAAAAGTTCAAATGTATAAAGATCTTTTGAAAATATGCAAGGCATTGTGAGTTTGTAGACCGGCTATTTTCAAATGGCCGAAATGTAATGAAGTGGTTAAAGGTAGGCTAAGTGATATGTTTGGGTTAAAACAAAAAGTATTTTGTTAAAAGGTTAAAGCACTATATTCTGATAGTAATCATTGCTATAGAGTGTTTGTTCAGTAACAGGAGTCTCCCAGTCTCTCCAGCTCTTTAATAAACAGAAAATAAATTTTCCGGTAGGTGTCAAAATCTCAGCCAATCAGGAGAAAGTACCCATTTTTAAGCTTCATTTTGATAGAGTTCCAGTTCTCACTTCCAATTTCACTTGTTTAATCTATATCCTGATTGAGATCTCTATCCTGATTGGATTAAATTGGAAATGAAACTGAAACTGAAACAAAAATGCATTTTCTGTTCTATAAAGAGCTGGAGAGACAAGGAGACTCCTTTTACTGAACAAACACTCTATGGCAATGAGTACTATCAGAATATAGAGCTATTTAACACTTATTTTAACCAAAGAAAATCACTTACCATACCTTTAATGTAGCCTATGTTTTGTAATCAAAATCTACAAAGTAACTTGTAACTAAAGTTGTCAAATAATTGCAGTGGAGTAAAACGTACAATATTTGCCTCTGAGATATAGTGGAGTAGAAGTAAAAGTACTGAAAATTGGAAATACTCCAGTAAAGTAAAAAAATACCTCAAAATTGTACTTAAGTACAGTACTTGCGTAAATGCACTTAATTACTTTACACCACTGCAAACACACATACTCCCTCAACGCATTCCAAGGGGCTTTAGTTGTTCCATTCTGCCCTCTGGTGGCTGAGCATGCCATTACGGTGACATTGGTACTCAGTGGTTCTCAACATTTCCAGGCCGCGACCCCCCAAAATAATCATATTTGAACTGGGGACCCCAAAAATAATCATATTTGAACTGGGGACCCCCAAAATAATCATATTTGAACTGGGGACCCCCCAAAATAATCATATTTGAACTGGGGACCCCCCACACTGACAAACACTTGGAATTGTAGTGAATCACATTTAGTTTGACTCAGTTCTATAGTTAAATATTGTGAAAATAGCAGATCTACAAGCTCAAGGCCTTGTGAGCTTGTAGATCAACTACTTTCACAACGTTTATAATATTTGACAATTTGGCCAATGTTTGACCAGTTTTTATATAGTTTGTTGATTACTTTTGAATGCAGTAATGGTATTTTTATTTTCTTTCTTTTTGTTGTTGTTGAGATACATTGCAGATAACGTCTGACTATGTCCTTGACTTGTCCCCCAATAACAGACAGTTTCATCCTGTTAAAACTGTCTGTAGTCCAGCACTGGGCTCAGGGAGTCTCAACAACCGGTAGTTGGAAAGAAATGTGATCCTTTTTGCGGTCAAATGCAGAAATCTTGGGGGGTTCGCCATGGCTAGAGATTCACTAATATTACTCAGGCTTGGGGTCAGGTGTGTTACATCTCCTTAGGGATAATAATGGGCTAATAATAACAATAATAATAATAATAATAATCTATAAAAAATACAAATACCTTAATTTGTTATTGAAGGGCCTTTATTATAAATGTTTCGATGAATTGAATACACAGGACCCCAAAGGAAAAAAGACAAGCGCTTTCTTGGGTTTAAAATCCTCTTATTGAACTGTACTTTCCAGTGCATTTTTTGCAAACTGCTAATAAAGTACTCAATCAATCAATCAATCAATCAATCAATATTCATCTGTCACTGTGGAGAAATAATGTGAACATTGGTTCAGTAACAGAGAAGCACAGCCACCAGAATGTCATGCTACACTGAGGGTTTAGACGGCAACTCTATGGTAAAGACTAGGCAAGCTGATAGGCCTACAACATTATGGAAAAGGCCTTTTTGTTTGTCCATATCCATGTTATAGGGTGTTAGCGTATATGGAAGGGGTTTTGGGGGAATTCTTTGAACCTATATGATTTGATCTCTTTCAAGGTTTCTGCCGCATTCTGTTATGTTTTATTCTGGTTTTCATAACTCTTGTCTCCTGTCCTTCGCATGAGAGAACACATGATAGGTGGCACATGAAGTGAAATAGTGTACTCCCTACAAATAATGTACTCCCAACTTTTTTAAAGGCAAAAGCAGAAAATAATCAATAAAGTACACTGAATGCAGTGTACATTCATACATGCAGTTGAAAGCCATTTGTTCAATGGCAACAATCTACTGTGTTCAACATAATCTAGGACTAACTATTTATGGTCATACAAACTAGATAGCAAATAACTAATTAGTTGAATCCATCTTCTACAAAAAAGAATACTCTTACTATATGTACCTGTACATAAGACATAACAATAAAGATCACCTTGAACCTTGTCAGCTCATGTGCTGGCATCTCTGCTACTGCTCTCCCCCCTACGCTCTCCATCAGCTCCTTCAGCTGAGGATGATAAGAAACAGAGTGTGAAGTCAGTGAAGGGATTGTCACTAGATGGCAACCTTAGAGAGGAGCGACTTGGACGACACGCCAGCAGCCCATCAGGCTCCATAAAACCAAGCCTGACACCCATTTGAGAGCTCTAGGACTTGCACTGTCCATTACTGACTATTGACATTTTGACAAGGATTCTGAGCATTTCACACATTACACTGACATACTTGTGAGGATAACTGCCGATAGACTGAATATATTCATACATATATTCACTGTTGATCAAATGTTGATAGACTGTACATAGCTACATACTGTATTCATTCACTCATTGTTGATAAGACTGTTGACTAAAGATTCGTTCTAGATCGCAAGTGACACGTCATACCATGGAGTATAAATCATGCTTAATGAGGATTCAACACTTGAACCTTGGCATCACTATTCTGGGAGGAATATGATGAGCTATGAGCTTGTAGTTCGGCTAATTTTGGCAAACACATTTGGTGCAGAGGGAAAAAAGAACAGACAGAGCCAACCCCAATCCTGCAAGTATTAGTTAACTAAGTATAGACGGTTTACTTTAAGTGATTAAAGAAGGGGATATCATGTTTCAGGGACAACTGGGAGTGGATCATTCAGCAAATTAATAGCAATTTTGGGGGCAAAAAAGAACACAGTGAGACAATTCTGTTATCTTCTTTTTTTTTTCTCTTCTTTTCCCCCTTCTCTTGCTATTTTTTATCTCTTCATCCCCTGGAGATCTCCTTTTATCAAAGTCCCCTTTTCCTCTGGAAATTCACCCGTCCTCAGATATCCCTAATGTTCTCTCCTAGTTCTCGCTGAAATACTGTACATACAAGTCTGGGAGAGGAAGTTAGAATGGGGGAATTCCATCACCAACTTACCGTGTGACGTGCGTGTGCGTGCATGTGTGTGTGTGTGTGTGTGTGTGTGTGTGTGTGTGTGTGTGCGTGTGTGTAATATTGATGAACATTTGGGTCAGGTTTTACACAATAAATCCACAAACTCTTCATGTACAAAAACAGACACGTTTTAATTAAATATTTCAAGAAAATCACAAAAAATTAGGCAAACAATTTCTGTTCTATTTCTATTGCATTTGAAAGACTGTGTTATCCACAGCCATTATAGCATTAGACTAAATTTGTAGTTATAATTATTTACTCTATTCACACATGGCATTTCACATAATAAAGTGCTTTTTTTCTCTTTTAAGATAACCTCTCGTAACACCATCTAACACACTGAAACACCACCTTCAGGGCTCTGGAACTCTTCTCTAGACACATGCAAGCATGCATGCTCAAACACACTCACGCACTTCGCACGCACGCATGCACACACACACGCGCGCGAGCGCGCACACACACACACACACACACAGACAGACAGACAGACAGAGACACACACACACACAAATAGGCAGTGTTCTGCACTGTAGTTCACATATAGTGCATTCTAGCTCTGTGCTTATTAAACTCTCAGCGATTGTTTTTAAAATATAAATTAGGGTTATATTCACCTACTGTACATTCTGAGTTTGATTTATGCATGGAAAATGTGTTATTTGTTTTCTTAACCCATCATTAATTAAAATATAGGTCTGTTTTACTCCAACGTTTACAAACATTATCAACGTAAACGAAACCCATGACAATAGTTTAAAAATCTGTATCTGTTGTCTATCATGTTACTTCTTTTATCAAGAGCTGAGTCAATCACATACAGAATAACATGTCTCCACTAGTATTTTACATTTTTGGTGGTGGAGGGATACCCATTTGTTTACAACTGTATCACTGATTGGGCCTTTAAGGATATGAAGATTAAACTAAGGTACAGATTCAGCTTAATTCAATTTGTCATATTTTTTTTAGTTATTTTTAATTGCATGTCTGTCATGTATTTCCGGGGGGAATGTGATTAGATGTGAGGCCAGCAGATTCCAAAATCACATTTATTTCCGACTTTGAGAGAGAGACACGTTGTCTCTCTCTCAATCACTCACACACACATACACACACACACAAACACAAACACAAACACAAACAAAGACACACACATTAATGTGTGTTTTCACAGCTCTTCGTGCATTGCTTGCATTATCTCCAGTGATCTGTGCATTTCTGACAATGAGCTATACTGTACATACCAGTCAATCCATCTTTGTGTGCAGACTGTACATACATTTCAAAAACCTTTACTCCAGTGGTTCCCAACCTGTGGGCCAGGGCCCACTGGTGGTTCGTGAGGGTATAGCAGGTGGGCCCCAAAATAATTGTCTAACGCTAAGATTTTATTATAATCCAACATTAATATGATAAAAAAATAGACATGGTATTTTTTCTTTAAAACCTTGACTTCTTTTTTCTTCATAGTGATATCAATAAATAAGAACTTAAAAGTATACTACATCGTTTCCATTGATCCAAGCTGGAACACATTTGATTGATTGATCATTCAAATAAACATGCTCTGGAAACCTATGCAGCCCACCCATCTGTACACTTAAAATGCACTGGACACCCTGACCGCCGCGCGGATGCCGTCAAGATTTTCAAGTGGGGCCCTGATCCAGAAAAGGTTTGGGAACCACTGCTTTACACACACATTAAAAGACAAGAACCACATTGTTCATGCTGCTGATGTGCAGCAGTGTTAAGTTAAGTATAACCCACAATAAGATTACTTAATCAAATGTCACACACAGACATTTTGAGACATTCATGAAAGCACTTTCAGTTAAAACACAGTTTCAGAATCTAGCCGGCTATTGCTTGCTTTAAGTTTAATCGCGCGAGGGTGTTGCTTGCCAAAAAGAACCTACATATCTACGGTACATATGCTAGCAACGCATTGTTATCTTGTAGATCGGTTCTTTTTGGCAAGTGACACCATTGTAAGACGGAGTATAGTATAGATTAGGCATTACGCACCAACGGATTCCCTCTAGCACACGTTATACGTTATGTTGGGGGTCTCGCCTTTCAGTCTCTGCCCCCAGGTTCTGATAATCACTTTATTTTAAGTATTTCCCACTCAAGTTGATAGTTGGTGCTTCCCTAGCATCCCAATCTTGTCCTTTAAGGCGAAAATGAAAAATATCAAGATTTATCAAGGTTTATTTTTGTGGCCCTGACCGCTGGCGTAGCGGTCCAGGCACCTAGGCTCCCAATCCCGACTGCCTTTGCAGCATGTCACTCAGCATGTCACTCACCATCTCTCTCCCCAGTTCTTGTCAGACTACTATCCTTTCAATAAAGGCATAAAAACCACAGGGGGAAAAAAGAATGATTTTTGTCAGCATTGTGAGCTTGTAGATCGGCTACTTTCGAAATAATTTTGAAATGTTTTGTGATTAAGAGGTGAAATGCATGTGGTTCAGTGATAGCAACTTAACCCTGTATCATAATCCACCACAATGACATAATAAAGGACCACTCCCACCCCTTCGTCTTTAGATTATGCAAACATTATTGGTTAAGCTTACCCTGGCCCTCAATGATAAGCCTACTTTAGACTTTGCTGAGGAAAGGTGAAATCAAGTAGGTTTGGGGCATATACATAAACATTAGACACCCCTTTAGATTTTTTTAATGGACAAAATTAGGCTGGAGCAGAGAGAAGCAATGATTTCATATTACATCACCACAAACAGCACTGCTTATTGAAAAAGGCAAAACCGCAACAACAAAAATCTAAAAGCATGTCCATTTTGCCATGTAGTTCTCTTCATAGACCAGTGGTTCTCAAAGTGGGGTCCAGGGACCCTCAGGGTTCGTTGAGAGGGTTCCAAATGGACCCTATGGACCCTTACAGGTCTGTAACTCTGCGAGTTGCGGGGATCCTTGAAATAAAAAAAGGTTTGAGAACCACTGTCATACAGATGATAGGATGAGGAGAAGAACGATGTGGATCATCTTGCTGTGCTTCTCCTCACCTGAGTTCCACTCTGCCCCCCCCCCCCCCCCCCCCCCCCCCCATTCATTTCATTCCATTGGGTTCAGTCTCCGACACTCGGCTTGCTCAGCGGCCCGATCAGAAGCTGAGAAACATCAGCCTGTGAAGGAGGACTGACAGTTGGCAGTTTGACATCCGAAGAGCTGGGATGGAGCTTGACGTTTTTGATCGACGGTTCGCCGGCATTCTCCCTTTATGACTGTACTGTCTTATAGCAGCTTGGATAGGCATGTCACATGTTCAGAGCGCTGTCCAGTGATTAGGTCTTGCTGTTTTGAGGGACAGGCACTTGAACTCCCTTTTGACCTGTCGCTGTAGACACAGGAGAAGCATGTCAGTGGGAACCGCTGATACAGGACTTTGGTGATTAACTCAGAAATGTAATTGCCCGTAAGGTATCGTGAAAAAAAGAAAAGAACATCTCACCCAATCGGTACTTCTCCTTGGCCTCTGCCCTCTCCTTGGCATCAAAGTACCAGACAGTGATGGCATAGCTGTGAAGACACAAGGAAGACATAGATATAACACATGAATGTGAATGAATGAATGTAATAGTGTGTCTGTGTTTGAGATGCATGCTAAAGGGGTAGGTCTGCTCAACTCATGTCAGAAAAGCACGATGTGTCGGTCAGGCAGCAGAGGGTTAATGCGGATGGTTTCCTTCTCGTCTCTCCGGAGGGGCTGCGTTGTTTATTCCTGTCTCTCGTGCACCCCCACCACCACACCCCACCCCCCCAGTTTAGCACGAGTCTTGCAATCGAACCTTCCTCCCCCATCGCCGAAACCGCCTCCACCCGCCTACCCCCCCCCCCCCCCAGGAAACACGTATTTCCTGTCTCAAGCCCCGCCTTGCCCCCCAGCAGTCGGTCCGAGGGGAGAAGGAGAGGAGGAGGGAGTTCACGCTCCCAAACGCAGCATCACTGCAACTCGCCATCTTCATTATTTATTTTTTTGATTTTATTGCTGCCCACGCCTGTCAAAGAAGCTCCCAAGAACAAGAATTCCGCTGCCTAAAATGTTGCTACCTGCTGTATTGAATGTGACAATTAAATGTGCCGTTTAAAATAGCACAGTGGCTCTCAAACCTTTTCATTTCAAGGACCTAAACATAAGTGCTGATTTAGGAGTGAAATAGCAGGCTTTAGGAGTGAAACGGCAGATAAAAAAGTGTTTATTTAATTCTTGTTTCACAACACTACTGCCATGCTACAGAAACTCTTCCTGTGACAGTGCAGTGCAGTGGAGAGGATGGTGGATTCACAATGCTCTGTAACGACAGGAAGTGTGAGTGAACGGGTGTGTGCTGTGCATGCACGTACATTTTGTACAACACTTTCACAAAGCTGACAAAGACCGGTCTTAAGACCTGAGGCCATTCTTTAAAAAAAATCTAAATCCTAACAGTTTTTTGAAAAAAATATTGTAATTTTTTTTTCGTGATTTTTCAAAAATAGCAGATCTACAAGCTCGTAGCGCGGCACTCGGTGCCGCGCTATGAGCTTGTATATCTGCTATTTTTGAATAGCCAAAGAAATCTAAAGTGACACAGATGCGTTCCAGGTCTTAATGGGTTAACCACTTATATAACCCTATATACTATATTGACTGGCGTAACCCAGGGCTCTATCCTTTTTGATCATTTTCTCTCTCTCTGCACCAAATCTCTTTAAAAAGAAAATAGCTGCAATTTTCACTGAATGTTCGCCTTTTACGACATGCCCAGAAAAGGAACGCTAGGGTTGAAGTGTTTTTTTATTAGACCTTTATTTATACAGGTGCAATCCTATTGAGATACAAGATCTCTTTTACGAGGGAGCCCTGTTTAGGGTAGCAGCAGCACAAAACGTTGCTTGCAACTGACACAAGTAAGTCTGTCTGAACGCATTACTCTGTCTAAAAGTATACAACTATGTTTGGTATGTGGGATTTTTACATGCACCAGAGACAGCGAGGAAGCCAAAATTGAGCCCAGGTCTCCATGGCGGTGGGTGAGAGATTAATTCCCTCTACGTCTGCTTTAGAGTAGTTGAGCAAACTTAAACCTTTGGTCCTGCATGCATGTGTAAGCCTGTCACGGTTATTACATAATTGCCTGATCGCAATTATTTGAGATAATCGCACTTATTTTGCATAATTATCAGACTCGTCTCCGTGTTGACAAAATGTTCATACATTTTTCAAAACTTTTCAAAGAAATGCCTTTTTTTATGTTGAAAGTATAAAGTTATTAGATATCATATATATGGCCTATTTTGGCCACAGTACACTATTTGATTATGGGTACCGCTCATTGTCAGTCATTTCTTATATTGTATATTTATTTTTCATATCTGCCCTGTGCAATTATTGTTTACAAAGCTTAAAAGCCAAACAAATGTCATTTTTATTTATATGTTCCAAAGTTCAATGCCAAAAACACTATTAAATTGTTAATTGCAATTATTTGCGTGACAATTAATCCTCAAGTAACATGTCATGTGTGGGAGTGTCTGTAAACATGGTACATGGTGTGTATTATAGCTACTGACCGAGTGGCGAAGGCTGGCTTGACCTCATGTGGGTTCCTGCGGTCAGACCAGAAGATAAGCAGCCGGTCAAACAGCGGCTCAATGTTCGCCACTACATTTTTACCTTCGGGATAGATCTGCAGGAGGCCTCCTTGCTCCTAAACACACAGCAGATATGGGAGTAACCCATTAAGACAGGAGGCTGATTCTACAAATGCCTTCTAAACCAGTAGTTCTCAAACTTTCAAACTTTCAACTTTCATCTAAAACGACACGGATGCTTTCCCGGTTTTAATGGGTTAACAAATCTCACGACTGAAAACATTTTTCTAGGCCGTCCCAAACTGTGATTTGTTAAACAGCGTGAAAGGAGTAAACAATATGTAGAATTATGATGTTTAGGTATTATCATTCTTAATGTTCTTGTTGTTCTACATACAGCCAACCAGTTGGAGATATTGCAGATTGACACCATTAGGGTTTTATGGAAGATGTTTCTGAACATCAATTTACTATTTAAGCAATAGATGTATTCTGACCCTTTCTAATACTCTTTAATGTTATAAAAATGACAGAAATCTGTTGTGGCTATTGAGAACTTGCACTCACTCACTCACACACTCTCTCACACACACACACTCACTCACACACTCACACACTCACACACACACACACACACACACACACACACACACACACGACAGGGTCTCTGACATACAGTAGTGGGAGTCCTTTTCACACTCGACAACGCAAACATTCTCAATGGGTCCAAGTTTATTTCCTGTTGCAGTGTTTGTGAATATCAGTAGCTGAAAGGAAATAAAGTTGTATCCAAGCTGTCCCCTAGTAATGCAATTAATTAAGTTCTATTAACTGTGTTCTAGAAATGTATCGTTGCTGTTGGGCAGAAACCTTGTATCTCCATATTTCATAAATTAATTCCCTATGTAGGCGTGCAACAGTGTTGCACAAAAGTAGCAGAAGTAGCCGATCTACAAGCTGTGAGTGAGCTTGTAGATCTGCTACTTTTCTAGCTTTGATAAATGTTGAAAATGAAAGTCAAAGTGATTAATTCTGTCTGTGGGTTTAATAACTATAGAACCAATTAAAAGTATTAACGAGAGCCAACTCGGTCCATTGGTTCTTTGTTACATTTCCTGAAAAGTAGAAGTTTTTGGACACACAATGTTTCCACCTGACAGCAACGATATCCGACATAAATGTTTTAGTTTAGGTTCATAGCTTAGTTATGCGTATGATAAATGTTAATATTTGTATACGTGTCCATTGAGAACTGTCCAATAAACGTGAGTCAGAGTGAAATGTGTGTGTGTATGTACCTCGACATTCCAGTCCTTGTTGAGATAGTAGATGCAGGTGATGCAGCGGCCATCACCGTTGGGGTTGTCAACGTGACGAACGTACCCTGTCCCGTTGCCCGGGTAACATGCCACCATGGCCTGTAAGGAGGAAGGTTACAGTAGTTACGTTGCTGAACGAAAGACATATGACAGCAGCCTCTCTTTAACCCATTAAGACCTGGAAAGCATTCTGTCATTTTAGATTTGAACTTGAGCTTGTAGATCTGCTATTTTTGAATCATGATTTGTTTTTTGCAAATCTTTGAATAATTTTTTTGACACATTGCGTGCCAATCGCGTAGATCTACGTGAACCTAAATAATTGCGCAGCGTGCCAGTCGCGTAGATCTACGCGAAGCGGTCTTTTTTTTTCCCTCGCAGGTTCACATTTCATTGTAGCACACCCGGAAACAGAAATATCCGTATCCGGAGATTTTCGTTCCCACCCGCCTCCGCTCTAAAGCTCCCACTAATCCTCCATTTTCTCGGTTGTTGTTTTTCTCCTCGCTGATCGCTGTTTAACATAAACCGCGACAACTTCAAAATGGCCAATCGCCGATCGAAACGGTCTTCTCTGGGCCACTCACACAGCTACCCTGTGTGTCTACAAACAGTTTAACGCGCGATTTTAAGGTATTTAGCGAGGTCTGTGGCGACGTGAAAAAAACAACAATAAATCGCTGGCACTGGTGAGTACATTATGATATTAAACTCTGGCGTGGAATGTGTTAAAGCGAACATTTGTAACTTAAATCTTTGAATCTTAAAATTCAAATGCTCTGAAAATGCACGCGGCCCACCCATCTGACCACTTAACACGGCAGCCGAGTTGGGTGTGCCCGAACGCTGTTGAGATTTTGCAGTGGGCCCCATGATGATCCAGAAAAGGTTGAGAGCCACTGCTTTAAACCTCTTCTCTAACCTTTTCATTTCAAGGACGTTTAATTTTATTTTTTATCTCTGGGACCCTAATCTTCAGTTTAAAATCCTCAATGCTAATTTAACTCCAGCAGTGTACAAAATAACAATCAATCATTTAGCTGGGAACCCCCTGGAATATCACTCAAAGACCCCTGGGGGTCCCCAGACCACACTCTGAGAACCACTGCTTCAAACCAGACAGCTACAGCTTATTACTAAGCCTTATGTAAACCACCTGGAACTGCCTTTGTGTATGAAATGTGTTGCACAAATAAATATGCCTAGCCTTCCAACAGATAATCTCCTGTACAAAGCATTGTCTGGTGAGAAACGTCAGAATGCCGCAGAGTAAAATGTATTTAGTCAATCATTATGTTTACACCTTTCATCTCCCAGTTTGGTCGTTATTATGCCAATGAATCCTCCCCACAAAATTCCCCAAACTTAATTTAACCCTGAGATGGTAAAATTGGACCACGTGCACCGCTGTCACACACCAAATAATTACAGATCTACAAACTGTGTGACACATTGTGAGCTTGTAGATGGTCTATTTTCCGGTCCTTGACACCCACTTGCAACTAAGTATAAATCAGGCATAAGGGTGTAAACTAAAAAGTGACCAAATGTACCAGTAAGTATGTACTGTATCCAGTGGTGGAAAAAGTACTCAAATGCTTTACTTAAGTAAAAGTATCAATACTGCAATGTAGAAATACTCCGTTACAAGCAAAAGTCCGGAATTCAAAATTTACTTGAGTAAAAGTACAAAGGTATTGGTATCAGAATGTACTTAAAGTACCAAAAGTAGAAAGTACTCATTATGCAGAATGTCCCGTTTCACAAGTTTTCAAATGTATAGAATGTATAAAAACTCTTTTGAAAATAGCCGATCTACAAGCTCACAATGTGTCGCATTGCGACGCAGTGTGAGCTTGTAGATCTGCTATTTTCAAATGGCCGAAATGTATATAGGGCTGAAGTGGTTAATGTATGTTTTGTAGTAATAATCCAAATCTGCAAAGTAACTAGTAACTAAAGTTTTCAAGTAATTGTATTGGAGTAAAAGTATAATATTTGCCTGTGAGATCTAGTGGAGTAGAAGTAAAAGTATTGAAAATTGGAAATACTCAAGTAAAGTAAAAAATACCTCAAAATTGTACTTAAGTACAGTACTTGAGCAAATGTACTTAGTTACTTTACACCACTGACTGTATCTATATTCAGGGTCACACACACACACACTTTCAAACAGAAGCATGTGATTCTGAGTGGTGAAGCTAGTATGCACTACTCGTCTGACACAAAAAGGGAGTGGGGTTTGAAGAGAAATAGTATGTTAGAGGTCAGTCTGTTAAAACAATGGTCTCCTGCTGGGATTTCCCCTGTGTGACTTCTCTGTGCTAAAGGCTGTGGAGCAGGGGAGCATTCTCTATGGAGACGGAGGGATTTTTTATTTTTTTTGGAAAGATATTTTTGGGTATTTTCTGCCTTTATTGATAGTACAGTAGGTAGACAGGAAACAGGGAGAGAGAGATGGGGAGAGACACGCAGCAAAGGTAGTCGGGAACGGGATTCAAATTCATTAGAGCCTACGTGGTATGCGCCTGGACCGCTAGGCCAGTGGGCGGCCCGGAACCATTCTTATTAGAGTCCCATGCTCTACCTAGTGGGGCTAAGGAATTAAGACACCTATTGAGACATTGGTGTGTGCTTAATATCAGGATGATCATACATGACGTATGACACCTTATGTGGACCTTGCTTTTTTGACCGATTTTTTTTCCGTCAGGGAGATCAAATCAAATGAGATTCTACACTGACTGCAGATTAGCCAATTTAGACAAGTCGATTTCAATATGTTTTTTCAATCTACTATGCAGCCGTATTGAACATCACAAAATCAAACCATACATAAAGCCATATTAAAGCATCCACAAACTCAAAATCAACTATGGGCAAGGCTGCTACAGTATCTGCACTAAGGCAGTTAACACAACACAGAAGCGTGGACCAGTATTCATCATCTTTATGACATAAACCATAAGCCTTCACATCCCTGCTATGCCTCATCTAGCTGTCTCTGTATATTTCTCTTTAGCCAAACAGAAAAGATCCATGGCTTGATCTGACTGAGAATCACGCCATCACTCTAGGCTGATGGAGAGAGTTTTGTAGTTGATGATAGCGGGCAGCGTGTAGAGTAATAACTTCTTCTATCTCTCGAGGCTGACTGCGACAGACGACGCTGTCAATGACCTGAGCTCCATCACCCTGTAGCGGAAATGACACTTACAATATCTTCGGCCCTGTCTCACTTCAGCTCGTCTGTGGGACACCATCTTTCCAGGTTAACGAGAGAGACATAATACACGTGGAAGCTCCAGGGACGAGTTCTGCACTGCTAGAATATTGATTTAACTTGCCAGATCCTATCATTCATACTGTGGTTTACTACATCATGAGACAAGAGTCTCCAAAAGAGTCTCCCCAAGAGACAAGAGTCTCCACTTGAATGTCGACACTTTGTTTCAGTCGGAAAGACGTCATTTTTACGGAGAAGCTCTGTATGGGCAGCGCCATCTACAGTAGGGTATGTGAGTCTGTCTGTTGGCCTGCCCGGGGTTAATGTCGCAAATTGCAGGGCCAATCAGCAGCAACATTCTTGTACAAACTGCCAGTATGTCCCTGAATTGTTTTCCCAAGCAGGCTGAAAGCTTGCCCGAATATGGAGGTGACAGTACTAACGTCATGGATGAATAACATCATAGGTTGGCCACATTAAGTCAGAGCTCCACATGAAACCACCATTCCTTACAGTCTTGTACTCAGTGAGTGGTGGTGATCTAATGGTCAGATATTACATTATATTCCAAAAATGACTTTAGGTACTGGTGCTTTTTAAATACATTTATTCTGAGGTACCTTTTCACTTCCCCTGTACCACTGTCTCCCCAGCATCAGACACTCACCACAGACCACCTTTTCTCATTCTGTCTCCAGACCAGCACCATCCCGGGCCCAAACCCAGATGGGGCCAACCCTGCCCCTGCCCTGGTTATGGTCCCTCCAGCCCCAGCATAGAGGATGCAAGGCTCATTCCCTCTCTGCCACGACAGGGAAACAGGGCAGAGCATGAGGACTTCCCGCTGGCCCTGCCGGTCAATGTGGATGAATATAAAAAGGAAGGCCAGCTGACTGAGTGTAGCGAGTTTGTGTCTGAGAAGATGACTTGTCTTTGGCTCTGGACAGTCAGAGCTGAGCAAGATCTGATAGATAGAAACTAGGCTGTACAAAGAACAATAACTGATTGTGTGTTGACAAACCACCATTCTGTTATTAATAATACCCGTCACCCCATCTTGTTGTTGTATGACTCCTCAACAAAGTATAAATCAGGGCAGGTTGAGATTGAGATTAATTCAAATTTATGCCTTGATAATCCACTCATATCCACAAGTTGAGTAAACTTGTGGATATGAATCAACTATCCAGATATATTTGAACATGGCTGCCTTGTGTGTACTCTGTGTATACACACAAAACAATTCAGATCAACAGAATAACAGCCGATCTACACCAGACTTTTCAAAGCGAGCCTATGCGTGGTGCGTACAGCGCGTTAGTTTAGATCCAAGTGATTATCAATGATAGCGGCTACACCAGGCGCGCGGATATGCGAGTCCCCCATACGCAGACTTTTAAAATAGGACTGGATCTAAAAGTGTGCGTGTGCGTATATGCACGTGTGTGCGAAAATTCTCTGGTGTGTTTCCACAGTAAAGTGTACATCTAATTTGAGGGGTCAGTCAGTGTGCGTCACTCCTCATTTAGAGCCAAGTGGACTTGAGTGGTGTTGTGATGTGTGACTGCAGTCACTCAGCCACCATTGTCACCTCTCATTACTGACAAACGCTCACAGCCTGAGCTCATTAACCTCGGAACCCCTGTCTCTGGGCTCAAACTGGCATTCAGACATGCTGTGCACTGAGGGAGCACGCACACACACACACACACACACACAAAAGCTTGTACGCATACACCCACAGGCTTGTGTACAGACATCTGTGAATATAGAAACCGAGTTGATAATGTTGCCAATACCTGTAACAACCAATGATCTGCTACTAACAACTTCCCAGGTCATTCAGTGCATTTGGGCAAAACAGGTACATGCAGGCCCTTGGTCGTCTCCCCCATGTATTGTTTTCGTGTGTGAATATGTGGGCCCTTATACTGTATATTAAATGTGGCTTTTCAACTTACATGAAACCGGCTCAACTCGACTTGACTCTACTCGCATTTACGGCATGGCTCTATTAGAAGGCAGAATCGTCTAGGTGAGAGTCTGTGTTTTTTTGGTACAGGGTTAATATCGAAAACTGCTGGACCGATCGGCACCAAATTCCTTGAGCACGCTGCCACTGCCAGTAGGCCAAGGAAATACCTCAATGTATTTTTTCCCACATATGTTTTATGTCAACAATGGAATATTTAATTCTGACACTATAATGATGACATTGTCATCATAACACTTTATGCAGGAAAGAAAGAAGCAGTGCGGACCACAGTATGGTCTCAACATATTATGATAAATAGAAATTATTAAGAGAAACAGCCTTGCTTTTGTCTTTCACAAGAAATTAGACTAGTTCTGTCAGATAACTCACGAATAGATTGAACCAATATTATAGACCGAATATATTTAAGCAATATAATAGAATGAGAATACAAGTGTGGAAGTAATATTTTATCTTGGCGTTCAGGCTCTGCTATATTTGTTCTCCCTGCTCAGCACAATCATACGGCCATCATTAACCATTAAGAGCAGGGAGATAGATATACCATAACATAACAACCCCCCATGGGGAACAGACCAATAGCAGAGCCCACTGGTGGTGCTGGGGTGGTGGTGGGAGAAAACGCTGCATGACAACAAGCTAGAAGACACAACCGGATGGAATGCCCGATTCAAGAGAACTTAAATACCCGCCCAATTGGACAGCTGATTGCCACGTCTGTGTATGACGTAAGGATCTTGCATGACGCTGTAAACAGCCATATAGAATGAGCAATGCATGTAACCTCTCGAGTGTATGCTGCCAGAACTAACTCGCAGGCTACGTATAATTTCTGTCAGATAACTCACGAATAGATTGAACCAATATTATAGACCGAATATATTTAAGCAATATAATAGAATGAGAATACAAGTGTGGAAGTAATATTTTATCTTGGCGTTCAGGCTCTGCTATATTTGTTCTCCCTGCTCAGCACAATCATACGGCCATCATTAACCATTAAGAGCAGGGAGATAGATATACCATAACATAACAACCCCCAACACGCGTGACCTACGGTGAACGCTCACCGATTCATCCAAACAGATATCCTACTAAACTCCTTCAGGAGACAGTGACGAATATGCAGCTAGCAATTCTGGATCATGCTAGGATATTCTAACATAACCCCCAACACGCGGAACCAAGAACGCCCTACGGTGAACGCTCACCGATTCATCCTAGCAGATATCCCAATAGACTCCTTCAGGAGACAGTGACGAATATGCAGCTAGCAATTCTGGATCATGCTAGGATATTCTAACATTATGTGAACTTGAATGTGAAGCCATGGCTACGCTTGCCGTAAGCCTTATTCTATATGATAGGAAAACTATGTGTGGGGTGAATTCTCAAACCCATACCAATTGACCAAGCTGATATCCCATCCACCACAGACCAGCGTCTGGGATCAGCGAGGACATACTAACTTTATGTGAACTAAAACTATGTGTGGGGTGAATTCTCAAACCCATATACCAATTGACCAAGCTGATATCCCATCCACCACAGACCAGCGTCTGGGATCAGCGAGGACATACTAACTGTATGTGAACTAAAAGGCCTTAGCTGCCATGCACAGGCAGCACTTAACCATTCCTCTAATAGCCACATAGAAGAATATACTACATAAACTTAACATGCCTAGTGTTAAGAGTTGATGCCCCCAACCGCATCCTACTGATGCCCCCAACCGCATCAACTCTTATGCAAGCCAACTGCATCACCGTGATGCTATTACCCAACCGCATCAGCCATGATGCAAACCAACCGCATCAACCATGATGCCACTTTTTTGAGTTTGAGTTTGAGCAACCAGCTTAACTCTTTAGTGCCAACTAAAGAAACATTTAAAACTTAACATGACTTTGAAGTCACGCTACACCTTACCTTCACCCAGCGACCAC
Source organism: Gymnoscopelus braueri (assembly GCF_963280865.1). Lineage (NCBI taxonomy): Eukaryota > Metazoa > Chordata > Actinopteri > Myctophiformes > Myctophidae > Gymnoscopelus > Gymnoscopelus braueri. Next base: position 37,073,252 of record NC_137606.1, read on the forward strand.
CAGATATGCATGGTAATAACAGAACTACCATTTACATTTAGCTATTACAACACTTGTATTCATTACATCCTGAGCCAACAAAGAACTCCCCATTTTAGCGCACATGACGAACATGGCACTAAGGACCATTTTATTCAGAACGGTTGATCTGTGCACCAACTGATAATATGCAGATGGTTAAAATTTGTTCTGTTGAATTAAAGCTTAACTGAAGATGGGACATGACCTGATGAACAAATGAGCCACAGATAAAACATAATGCTGCTTGTGTGAGAACAGACTAAGATCTATGTTTTAACAGCTAAGATCTATGACTGCCCCATCTAACCATAGATTGACTTCTAATTAACTAAGAATACTGAAGCAGCTTCCAATGAGAGATTTAAGATATATTCATAAAATGTCCCTCCATAGAAATAAAACATCAGAAATCAAGATGCATGACTAACTCTTGATATACACTTAGATTAGACTCCACGTAGATGAAAGCAATGGTTATCGACTTATAGTAGTTAGTAGTACCAACAATATTTAATCTGAATCCAGTACTCCCTGTACATTACATGCTTGAAAAATTGCAACCTTGCTTACGAGACTGCAAGAAGAACCACGCCAACATAATACCAAGAATGATAAGCCACCATTTAAAGAACATAACATTAAATATTTGCCTCCTGAGCAGATTTTAATTAATGACCATACCATTCATTATCCAATAACTTCATAACAACAATAACGGAACTAAGTTTGGATTCCAAGAACCTTTGAAATGCCCATCAACCATGACTCTACTGAAGAGCCCCACCATTTATCTGGTAGCAATAACTTTACTCCTGTAGCTTGTCACACAACATGACATCAATTGTCAACCGCTTTTATAAGAATGCATTACATCCGGGGATCTGAACATATGTTGATCCCAAGATAAGACATGAGTGCCCTCATAAATTGCTCCCCTCCTTTATGCCCTGAGAGCATGAATGCCCTCTGCTGGACCATCTTTAATATAACAAAGACCATTTAGATGGGCTGCTATTGCTAAAGATAAAGAAAAGCAGTTGTTTTCTTTCAAGTGTTTCAAGATTTACTTAAGAAAATCCCTGTAACCTACCAGTCTCTTATCCAAGGTGTAAGCAGCAAAATGTATATCACCTTGACAGCAAGAATAGCTTAATTAGCTTTGCAATACAATAGCACAGGGGGACTTTAGAATGTAACCAAAGCTTACATCTAACCAAGCACTGCAGCCAACACAGTATAATAGCCCATTACTTACTTGATTTGCACAATTTACTTCATTATTATATTTACCAGCCTCCACTATATCTTAGAGGCAAATTATTACCAGAAAATGTAGGCTACATCAGATGGAAATAGCTATAGCCACCAATTAGCACATACTAGCTGCAACATAAAATATATTGCCACAATATAATGGCCATACTGCACACTATAGTCTACTTTAGTATAAAATTATGCACCATGAACCATAAGTTCTCTTTACAGCATATTTGAATGCAGTCTCCTAGATTTGAAAAACTGCTGAAAGAATGAATCACTAATATAAATAGCCTATATATATTTTAACCAACTGTAGATTAACTTGAAACATTATTAATTCCTACACTGAGATACCTGGTGCTATGCTGATTTACTCAAGTAAATCCGCAGACTACTGTCTGCAACACTAAAACGAGATCAAGAAAAATGACTATTAGTTATAACTTGTGCTTATAATAAGCGGACATGGCAACCCAGCACTGTGTTGCGTCTATGCTTGCAGTCCCATAGCCCGGAGGGAGCGCACTGACGTTGATCAGTGAACCACGACATGTTTGGAAGCGCAAGAACACACACACTAGCTCTTCTTCATCCACAAGTGTACTTTCTTATCCCACTCAAGATGACGGCCAGACTGTGCATTAATCGTTTTTAACCAGTAGGCTACATTATATGAAACATAAGATTTGAGCAATGCACTGCATAAGTGACACTAACTATTGGACCTCTCTCTCCCTCTCTGCTCTGAACAGCTGATCACTGATACGTGCAGTGATGCCGGTTTGAGAGAGAAATCAGCCAACCTAGACCACGAAAATACTTGTATTTAACCTGTATTATCCTAATGTATGTGCATTGTCATTGAAATAACCTAAAGTGAGCTTGTAGATGATCTGCTATTTCGAACTCTTGTGATAAAAGTGGAATATTTGGAATATGTATATTTTTAACTACACATTAATCTGGGGACCATGACAGAACCACATAAGAAAGCGATCCCAAAATAACTTTTCCCCAGAAATAAGCCAAACCACCAATAAGCGATTTGACGGAAAACCAGCCAATGTTGCTAATAATGAGATGAGGCCCCATAGCCCGGAGGGACACAACAGAAAGCTCTGCTGGCTGAGCTAAAACACCGCTGTTTTTCAGCTTAACTTTGAAAACATTAGCAAGGAGCAGTTTCACTACAATTTAAGTTGCTTTGCTTTTAGTAATAGAACAAGTATCATATAACAACCAGCGGCACCAGACCACCACTGAAACCTCAACAATGACATTAGCATCAACAGCATATTAGCTTTTTTTTTTTTTTTTTCCCCAGCAGCATAGAGAAGAACACAGCAGCCTTAGTAGATAAACAAACGCGACGCCATACCACCTGGCCTTCACAGTAGCCTATAATAGACAGCAGCTTATGAGCGGAAAGCATGATTCAAGTAGCATGAAGCAGTTACACCAGCAAACAACAGCAGCTTCTGGGAAGCATGATAGCAAGTAGCAGTAGCTCCAGCAAACAACCAAACAACCAGCCAGGAACAGCAAACGCTGCATGACAACAAGCTAGAAGACACAACCGGATGGAATGCCCGATTCAAGAGAACTTAAATACCCGCCCAATTGGACAGCTGATTGCCACGTCTGTGTATGACGTAAGGATCTTGCATGACGCTGTAAACAGCCATATAGAATGAGCAATGCATGTAACCTCTCGAGTGTATGCTGCCAGAACTAACTCGCAGGCTACGTATAATTTTTGGCCAAAATTGCATAATGCCAGCTAAAATCCATATTTTACGATGAATAGATTTGGAAAGTGCCTGAGGCTGTAAACAATTAGTTGATTTGTTGGGTATGAGGCGTTATATTATTGTATATGTTTGGCAGTGGGACACCATTAGCATTCTGAGAGATATAGTGTGGCATCAAAGTTCAAATACGATACTTCTGAAACGTGTGAAAACACCTTACATGGAAGCACATTTTTTGTCACCATTGACAGGGATTGCAATGGAAATGCACTGCACTGCTATTTACACTGCTGTTGCTTAGCAACGCAGTAGGTAGAATGAACAACGCAGAACCACATTTGTAGCATTAACAGGGATTCGAAAAGAGTAAGTCAGAGTTTTAGCAGCTTCAGCCAAAAACATGTCCTTGAACAACCTCTGCAATCTCAATCTATCCCATCACTCATTTATTACTGCATGAAAATAAGAAAGGGCAATACTATTATGAACATATCAACATACTATATTGACCCTCAAATAGAAGTGCTATCATAGTGTTGATTTGTGTCCATGAAAGTCTTTCACTTCGTCCATTGGTGAAATAATTAACTCATTTTGCAGACAAGGAAAAAAGGTAGTTGAAGGTATTTCACACGTTCCTGTGTACATATAATAATATATGACTCAATCACAAAAATAACAGTGGTAATTAAAAGGACAGAGTGTGATAAACCCTTGGGCGGACAACTTATAAGCCCAAGGGCTGATACAGCAGTAGCTGACCAATCAGAGCAAACTAAAGTGACCGGAGTCCACCAGAGTCTATAGTTTTTGGCCCTCTCCTTTCTTCCCTCTACACCAAATATCTTTGCCCAAAATAGCCGATGAGAGCTTGAAGATCTTCTATTTTCACCAACTTTTGCCCAGAATATAGGTTCATTTGGTTAAGTTACCCTCATATTACATAGGCTCTAATGCTGACACAGAGAGTCACTGGTTCAACTCCCAGGACTGGTCGGACCATTTGCTGTATGTCATGGTCATCCACTACTCTCTCTCCCTGTTTCTTGTACTGTCACTGGCCGGGTTTCCCAAACGAATTTCAGCTCGTGCGTAGCCTAGAAGCTGCGTAAGAGCCTCCACGCAGCTGCGCAGTAGCAACCCCGCTACGCACTATCTTCATTAGTAGCAGCTGGTTGTGCCCTACGTGCCATCTAAACTGGCTTCAGGAGACACCATCGTCGTAGGTTCTCGAGTGCACGGCGTTACGTGTATGCTAAACTAAATTCGGGAGACAGCACGCACGTAAGACCTCCTGGACGAAGCCTACGTAAACTACGTAGTGCTGTCCTACGCTACACAGCAGTTTAAACACCCTTTGCGAATATATAGCCTACAGTGAAATGGATCATAAAAATACCAGAGCCAACTGTCAGATGTCCTGAAGCAGTCCACTCCAAATACAACTTTTGAATAATATATTTATGAATTAAATTACAGCGGTGAGGTGATATCTGCAAGGTAAATAAAACACTAAAGTGTCCCCATTATGCAAGTAAATTAAATATACTTAAAATACCAAAAGTGAAGGTATGCAGAATGTCCCATTTCCCAAATTTAATATGTATTAAAATCTTTTGAAAATGGCAGATCTACAAGCTTCTACAACAGCTGTCACTTTGTGAGAGGAACTGGGGACTTTCATCATAACGTTTAACTATAAAACTTCGAAATTAAGGAAACATGTTTAGCTCAGCATCATTTATATACCTTTAGTTAACTTGGCATATGCTTAATATTTTTATCAGATGATCGGATCATCCGTGAGAGTACAATTTGTAAACTTCGGGTTCATGCATAGAGGACGAAGCAGCGCAGCCGCTCGCCCTACCCAAAAGAACAGATCTGCAAGCTATCGACACGGCATGTCGCAGTGCGTTGACAGCTTGTATGTCTGTTTTTTTGGGTAGGCATCGCACGTTATGCCTACCCAAGGCATCGCCCGGCCGTAATCTTTTTTTGTATATATATATATAATTTATATATATATATATATATATATACATTATATGCGTGTGTGTGTGTGTGTGTGTGTGTGTGTGTGTGTGTGTGTGTGTGGTCGGTCGGTCTTTTCATAGATCTATTTCGCTACGATGGGTGAACTACTCCTTTTAAGAAGAAAAAAAAGAAGTTACCCCCATGACACCAGTCTGTTTGGAAACAGCTGCCAGTCTGCCAACCGCCTGCATTAATGGCTTAATAGGCATACTGTGTAGATAACGGCACTGCCAAGGTGATGGCCATGCACACAGAACACACTGTTCTGGACAAGAATGAAAATAAACGGCATTGCTGCACGCATATTCTGATAAGAGGCACAGCGGAGGGGAGGGGGTCAAGATAAGACTGAACAAATACAGGTCCTGCTGCCATTACTGGAGCAAGAGAAGAGTGAACGCGTGCGCGTGCGTGTGTGTGTGTGTGTGTGTCAAAGTGACGGAAAGAGAGAAAGGTTGTTGGTAGATTCTGTAGCAGCAAGTAAATTTCGCTGTAATCTACAGGCTGCTAAAGGCTGGCCTGGTATCAGTGCCAAGAATAACCCATTTAAATTCTGTGATGCATACAAAAGGTGCATGACGTGGGCTTTTGCTGGGAAACCGAAATTAACTTTTATTCCGTTGTACCATGCAGGGCAGGGAAATTATCTATTAGAGAAAAAGAAAAAATACACGTGTGCAAGCTGTGTGCAACTGGGTTGAACTTGACTGAGCTTTACCGTCTGCTCAAATTCGATATGTTTAGAGGCCTATATGGACAGAGATGCATACCCAACACATCACAGGGCCAGATGGTGAAATACAAGCTCATTATCTCCACCAGTGAAGTTGGACAAGGCTTATGTTTTCAACCAATTCCGTTGTTTGTTTGACTCGAGAACAAATGGCCATATTTTCATGAAACTTTGTGGGGGTGATGAGGGAAACAAAAATAAAAAATTGAGCTACTGTATATCAAAACTGTATATTTGATTGAGCCCCAAACCTAATGCACACAGATCAAGAGAGGTGGAAATCTGGCTTAAACTACAATTGACCAAGAATTATGGTCAGACCTTTGTCAGGAGGATAGTCATTGTGCTGCAATCTCTTCCAGATGGAGTTGGGCAATTAACCGGAAATATATCTAAACCAATATTTAGAACCAATAACCTACTTCATCTTCGAGAATCGAGAAGCAAGTTTTCTTTTTCTAATACATCAACGAATCGAAAGAGAAATTTGAAAATATGTTTTATAAATCGACTAAATCGTCTACTCCAGAGGTCTTCAACAGGGGGTCCGCGGAGGTACTGCAGGGGGTCCGCGAAATTGTTGTTTGACTAAACAATATTTTTGTTAAAAAAAATAATAAAACAAAACGTTTTTCCCCAAAATGTCAAATTGTCTTTAAACATAACATGAATCCATAGCAAACAGATAAATGGAGGCACAATGCACAATAACATGGTATGTTTATACATATTTTGTAGAGAATCTTTATTTTGCACACCTACTGGGGCAAGTGCGTAGGAGCAGGCAATATAAAACACAATTGTATACATAACATAAATATACAATATATGTGGTAGCCCCCCTACCCTACGAGGTAGGGGGTCCATGCTCCATCTCCCCATCAGTTTGGGGGTCCCTGGCCTGAAAAGGTTGAAGACCCCTGGTCTACTCTGATTAACCACTTAACCAAATGTAATTGTTTTGGGCATTCTATCAATAAGCAAGCAGAAAGGATTTGATAATGAAGATCTGTATGAAATTTGTGATTACGTAACAAAATTACATAATCACTCATATCTCAGGTTACTGAGTACAATATTTCTAAAAAAACAGAAACAGAAAGTCAATGACAGAGAATAGAGAATACAGAACAGATTCTAGGTGTTGAAAGATCCATGTGGAATCACTACAGTAGTTACAGTCCATACCGATACACTTGATTGATGCAGTCCCATAGCTACTAACAGGTAGGCAAATAAGATAATATATATCAGGTTAGCAATAACAAATAGTTTCCATTTGAGTATAGTGATGAGTCCTGGGGGAATTAAACTGACTTAAACTGAATTCTGATCAATCATGTTCAATAATCATCAAGTGATTTGTCACTGCTAGCTTATCCTTCCTCTGTTCCCTGGCTCCCATCATGGTCTATCATTTATCTACTGTAGCATTACCCCTGGTACTGTAGATATTCTAGATAACAGCTCTTCCTATATGCTGGATAATGGGGCTGTGGGGCTACTGCATCATTGGCTAGGGTACTTAATAACTGTACTTCTGTGTGCTCTGTGTGTGCGTGCTTGCATGTGCGTAGAGACAGAGAACACAAAAGAGAAAGTGGTAAAATGGTGCTCAGCCCTGATGAGTCAATCCTACTGATGAAATTATGTATGAGTCACCCAAGAACCCAATAAGGCTAAGAAAAGCTCTAGAAAAGCAACTATGAGCACAATTAATGATTAAGCAATATCACACTCGAGGTTGGCTGTTATACTGGATATCAGCACGTCTGCGATTTGACATACAAACGCAGCTGAAGGTAATACAACTAATTGTGGATATGTTTAATTGAGTTATTGTAGTGTGTACAAGCATTGACAACTGCTATACAGTCATCGTCATGCTGGCACACATAAACTGAAACTCACCCACATTTAGCATTATTACCTTTCTTTAGCTGTATTTTTACACATCAAAATGTTTGCTTTGAAAAGGGTCCATTCAGTCGTAGGATAAACATGGCCGTGTTGATAATGTTATATCAAAATAAAATAATATTTTCTTCCTGTAAACCAAAATATATGTGCCTAAGTAGGGTTGAAAATTTCAACCTTCAACTTCCACGCAGTTCTCCAGGTTTGTTATGACATGCCCACTTTCCAACGTTCAAATTGAATTCCTTCAAACATTAAGTCCATCCTGCCTATCTCGTTCCACTCAGAAATACGTCACGACACGGACGTTTTCTATACTCTCCAAATGCCCGTTTCATGTGGACTTTGACCTTTAGCTGGATTTAGCCTCTGTTCTGACTTGGCATTGTACTGTATATGAGTAATCATTTGAGAATTGTGGAAACTGCTCTGTGGCTTTCAACAACTTATCTATGGTGCTTTTATGTGTGTCTGTGTCTGTGTCTGTGTGTGTCTGTGTGTGTGTGTGTGTGTGTGTGTGTGTGTGTGTGTGTGTGTGTGTGTGTGTGTGTGTGTGTGTGTGTGTGTGTGTGTCCGTCCGTGTGTGTCTGTGTGTGTGTCAGCACAGTGATTCAGGCACTACTGGTCAGCAACTAAAACCCGACATTGCTGTGGAATGGAATGGAAATGGGCCAAACCGTAACGCACAAAATGCGTTTCAGTGTAGATCACAAAACCTAAGTCTAAAAGAATCTACGCAATCATTCATTTCACCCAATTGATACGATAAGCTGCATTAACACTGAAATTCATTGCGAAAGATGCTGTGGGTTAAAGTAAATGTTATCATGAATCAGAGGGGATCAATGACTGCAGAAAGCAGCGAGTGGATAATGTAGAGCGAGAGAGGAGCTAGGATGCAGCAGACGTTGTCATAAGGACAAGGTGCTGCAGTGAGTCCTCAGATGCCCCGCCTGCTGCTCAGCATTGCTACTGTGAATTTGCACCACAACAGCATTTTTAGGACCATACTGGACGAAGAAAAGATGGCCGGGCGGGTGCATCCCTGTGACTCGACTTCAGGGTGCATATATTATATATCATAACATAATGTGTTATGTTTCTGTAAAACCATAACGAAATCCAACTTTGAAACTCATACATCTCTCTCTCCCGGGGGACCAAATGTTGACAACGATGAATGCATCACTGACGAATACAGAAAATACATAAATCAGAATTGTACAGCCAGATTAATATAATTCACTCTTTAATCATCATTAATATCGGCCTACTGAGGTTGAGAAAAACTGATTAGGAATATATTCCTTTATATATAGCAAACACTAAATTAATCATGACAGCCAATGAGAATGAGTTGACACACTCTTCAAGACAAGTCTCCATCCATCGTTTATGTACATTTAAGTTATTTGACGCTTGCTGCCACTAAGCAAACCCATCTGCCACTATGGCATCGTTAGCCTGCCGCTAGCTAGGAATGCCAACACACGCTACTCCAGAATTCCTTTGTTACGGTTGCCTACTGTCTTTCCCACACAGGTGCAGTTTCAGTGTTTGTGAGAGTGTCAGGCAACACCGTGTGTGGCAGCAGGGGGGGGGGGGGGGGCATCTAAGGACACACTGCAGCAGACATTTGCATCGAGCAACAGCATCTGCAGCGTGGCGTCTCCTCCTGTTCTCACACCCCACAGTCCAGCTCCTCTCATCCCACCCCTTGGCCCTACTCTCTGATTTCCAGTATATCGCCTCCCCCCTTGTATGTGTATCATTCACTGTTCTTCCCATAACCACACCCCTTTCTCATTGACGCGTAACGTCATGTTGTATACTGTAGAAGGTACTGTGGTGTTAATAAGGTACTGTGGCAACTACTGATGAATGCTGTTGGTGAATATGATATGCCAAGCTTATACGTACATTGTACAAACACTGATCTATGTTTATCATCACATTAGTATTGACACTTTTTTTTGCTCTTGTTTTTGTTCATGCTCTTGTCTTTCTTTTTTTTCTTCTTTAATCATGACCTCTGCTGCTATATTGTCTGAAGGAAGGCGAGCAAAAATACGTTTTACTCTTATGTACCTGTGCACAAGGTGTAACAATGTACAACCTTGAATGTCACCATACGTCTTGTCCCCCCCCCCCCCCCCCCCCCACTCCCCCCACTTCCCATCTCCTTTAAATCCAGCATACTACCATGCTGATTTCATAAGACACCAGACGGTGTCTGGGTTTGCAGCAATACGAGCCAGAACTGGGTTGACATTATTGTGGGCACTGCCAGTGCCAGCCCCTCTCTCTCTCTCTCTCTCTCGCATTACACACTGCAGAGCTCCTCTCTGTATGGGCCCGTTACCAAGGAAACAGTGGGGAAATATTTCATCTGAGAAGCTAGTGAGGGACTGGTGAAGGAGAGAGGAAGAAGAGGGCAGGGGGACACTGGTCAGGACGAACGTCTCTAGGAGATAGTGAACAAAAGGAAGAATAGACAGGGAAAGCAATGCAGACAGAAGGAGGAAAGATAAAGGTGTTGTAACCTTGTATCTGGCTGCAGTGCACACTCATCTCCGATTCCCCCTTTCCTCCTTTCCTATGACGCCTTCTCGTCCATCACTCCATCTACGCCTGCTTCGGTACGCTCTTTACAGAGGACGGGTCAGGATAAACTGTGTACGACAAACTACAGACCTGATTTGCCTTTTCTTTTACCCTTTTTTTTTACTTTAATAATAATTTTACTTAATTAAAACCGGGAAAGCATCTGTGTCATTTTAGATTTTTGCCTTGTCTATTCAAAAATAGCAGATATAAGATACAAGCTTACTTTGCACCTCTGTGAGCTCGTACATCTTCTATTTTTGAACATTTTTGAAAAATGTGAGAACTACTGATTTAGAAGACATTTGTAGAATTGGCCTCAGGTCTTAATGGATTAAAGGGGGGGGGGGGCAGAAGAACGAGTGCAGGTTGTATTGACTGTGCAAATCGTCTTGCAGGAGCCAGTTGATAACATCTGGGTCACAACTACTGAAAGGTTATTATAGGACCACCCCCTAAGACAAAAACAAAAGTGTGACAGACATGAATCCGGACCGATCACGGACGTCCTTAGACCAACCATGGACTTCCGTAACAGCACAGCCAATCAGAGGATTACCTGAAATTTTCTATGACAAAACCCTGACATGTTGACCGTGTGTTATTCAGATTTCAGACCCTCGGTCTTGGTTGTGTCTGACTGACCACGTGACATTATTGTACAGCTGACTCACAATACGGTATCTATCCACATTGAAACCAACATGCAATCCAAGATGGAACAAGTAATTAGGAGGCAATAAAAAAAGCAGACTTTCACCAGCTTAAACACATAATGTCTTCTCCAGTCTCATACGAACGCACGCACTGCTGACTGTAACTTTCCTACCCGTCTGTAATTTCACTGCGACAGCATAAAATAGATGAAGTGTGGCCTTCGACCTCCAAGCGCCAAAGGCCACTCAGTTTTAGCAGGGCAAAGGCTGATGATAGGAGAGTGAGACCTACCAGTCCTTGTTTGAACACAGATGACGGGGTAATACAAACTGATAAGACTGGCACATACACTGATGGCACATACACACATGTGCGTGGCATGGATGTCGGGCACATACACACATGCGCAACATGCGCAGAGAGAGAGAGAGAGAGAGAGAGAGAGAGAGAGAGAGAGAGAGAGAGAGAGAGAACATAGTTGGAAGTTATGGTTGCTCTAAAGTAGGGGTCTTAGCTCTTCTCAGTGCACCAGAATAGGACTATCCTTGACTACAGATTATGTATAAGTATGGCCAATAAGAGTATATGGATTTCTTTCTCTGCAATATCTTATGTTACTACTATATGCAACTCAATTTCCTTGTGTGAATATGGTTTTAAACAGATCATTTCCAATTGTATGTTCTGCTAACATGGATTAAAGATTGAATTATACTAATCATTTAAACCAACACTATACACATATAACCTAAGTTACAGTGGATGTTGCTACTGTGGAAAGAAAATAATCTCAGGGCCAGAGGTTGACGGAATGTTTAGAAAGCATTGGGTAAAACCGTCTAGACAGGCCTGTGATGTGATGTTTTACTCACAAGTCACAACTGATAGGAAAACAGGAAGAAAAAAAACACACTAGGCCATGAAGGCACCATTCAAGAGTCAAGAGTCCAGAAAGATCAGACAGCAAGTGTGAGAGACTAGAGCGATAAACAGACAGATCAACTGAAAAACAAAACAGATAGGCAGATAGATTGATAGCAACAATTGATAGCAACAAAGGGTGTCAAAAATAATAGGAAAAGAAAGAAAAAAGAATAAGAAAAATAATGGGATCGTCAAACAGACACGCAAACAAGTGTGATGAAAAACATTTGATCCCAAAATCATTGAGGAAAAACAAATGTGTTCATGTTATTTGGCTAAATCATTTTAGCAGAAAACATGCAGCACTACCGTAATCCCCTACATTCCTACCCTACATTTTTGTATGTCATTTTGTCAACATCGTGCAGTCTATGGATGCAACTATCAATTCTTTATTTGCGTAGCGATGATTCATCGATTCCTTTGTCAATTAATCGAATAATCGATTTTAAGCGCTTAAGGTAGGGTAAGTGATATTTTTGGGTCAAAACAAAACGTTTTTTGTTAAAAGGTTAAAGCACTATATTCTGATAGTAATAATTGCTATAGTGTTTGTTCAGTAACAGGGGTCCCCCCATCTCTCCAGCTCTTTAATAAACAGAAAATACCTTTTCAGGTAGGTGACAATATTTCAGCCAATCAGGAGAGAGTACCCATTTATCAGCTTCATTTATATAGTGTTCCAGTTCCAATTTTGTCAGCTAATTTTTTTTTGTCACCATTTTCACTTGTTTAATCTGTATCCTGACTGAGTTCTCTATACTGATTGGATAAAATTGGTATCCCCACATGAAAATGCATTTTCTGTTTAATACAGAGCTGGAGGGACATGGCGACTCCTGTTACTGAAATAACACTCTATAGCAATGAGTACTATGAGAATATAGAGCTATTTAACACTTATTTTAACTAAATAAAATCACTTACCCTACCTTTAAGCACAACGACGTCATGTAAAAATAGTGAAAATAGCAGATCTACAAGCTCACAAGACGGCGACGAGTTGGAAGCTTGTAGATCGGACATTTTCACTTTTTCTTATTTCTTTGAGATTTATCGCCTACAATGACATGTCCAAAATAGCGATAAATTATTGATTGATTATTTTATTAACCTATCGGTTATTTTTTATAATAGATTAAATGGATTAACTCGATTAACTGTTGCACCCCTAATGCAGTCCTACTGGAGTGGAGACAGATTGATACAAATGTCAGGGTAGATAAGAGCTGGGAGATATGGATGGATAAAATAAAAAATGATCCCGACTTCAAAGACAGCTGGGCAGAGATTGTCTGTCTGTCTGTCTGTCTGTCTGTCTGTCTCTAGCGTTGTTCCATTATGTATGACATAAACCTGGCTCAGATAACCCCGGATCGCATCAGCAGGGTCACTTTACCAACTAGTAACATTACTACACCGCTCTGCAGGCAAAAATACCATGGTTTATGGGTATGTACCGGTACTAAACTACGTTGGCCAATGCAAACAGTTTATGCTGTGGCATATTCACTTGTCTCATGAAGAGAAAATAACTGCACAAACCGATATGGGGGAAAGCAAATTACAAACACACACGCCATGCCAGCTTCAAGGACGCCTTGTTTGTGTACGGTACGGGCATAGAGATCGAGATAGAACGTCCTCTTCAAAGCCACAGAGACAACGATGGCAGAGGAGATACCTACAGCCAGCGAGGTGCCAATGGAGTGGTAGCAATGACAGGGGCAGACTGAGGCAGGCCTGGACTGGGGCACAGAGCCAAGGCCACAGGAAAGCCAGGTTGGCGTGCAAACTGGTCATTTGTCTTGTTGGTATGAAGTTGAGGAGGCTGAAACCAATGATATGGGACGTAACAAATACAATCTGGAATCTTAGCCTGTATCAATATGTCAGGTTTTAAGCCAGACTCAACCTGACGATTACACTTCCCACCCCTGCTGTGTGGTGTGTGTGTGTGTGTGTGCGCGTGTGTGTGTGTGTGTGTGTGTGTGTGTGTGTGTGTGTGTGTGTGTGTGTGTGTGTGTGTGTGTGTGTGTGTGTGTGTGTGTGTGTGTGTGTGTGTGCTTTCCTGTCTACCTGCTTGTCTGATGCTGATGTTGTGAAACACAGAATGAACTGGTATGGAGCAAGACACAGAGACACTGAGAGGTACTGGTGATGTCAGACTGTCATCAGAAAATTTCGTGCCTATATACCAGCTTTGCTTTGCTGCAATCACCCTCCCCCACACTTCCCAGCTGTCTTTCTTCACTTGGTATAAATGTCAACAACAATCACATAAGATCCCCCCCCCCCCGCCATCTCACTTTAGCCCTTCTTACGAGGAGCATGTTCCTGCAATTCAGGAAGATGCAGTTTCAGGACCACAGTCCTAGGACCTCTAATGCAGGAGCATAGCATCGTTTCTCACCTTAGTGCGACCATTGATGACGCAGTCCCCCAGCTGTCCATTGGCGGCGCTGTACATGATGGCCTCATCGATATGAGCCATCAGCGCCCCGATGCTCTGGCACCCCGGTTCACGTCCTTCCACCCAGGCAATCTGGTCGCCCCGGATGTTCCGAGAAGGAATACTCTGGCTGACTAGCTGGCCACCACGGAACTTTCCGGTGCTGTTTAGGATCTCCACCTCCTCGAGAACCCGCTCTCCCAGCTGAGAACCAAGGAAGTTCTCCTTCACACATATGCCATAATACTTCAAACAGGGGACAATGTACTGCTGAGCGACGCGCTCCACCGACCAGCCGGATCCCGCGGCAAACTGTAATGGCGGGATGATGCTGGCCTCTACTGGGGAGGTCTGGCCGGCTGCAGAAGATGGGCAGAGCGACGCCAGCTTATATCCGATGTGGTGGAGCTTTGTGTTGGGGGGGGCATGCGGTGAGGTAAGAGGCTGAGACACACTATAGTGCAAAGTATTGTTGTGGTTCATTTGGTTGCTATGGATAATGTTATTGCCATTGACAGCGAGTGGAGCAACAACCCGGGGCATTCCAGAGGGGTCTGAGGGTTTGTGAAGGATATTGTCCTCTGCAAGCCGCCTCCTTTTGAAATCTGCAGTCGGTGAGTCTCCTGAGCAATAAGCCAGGGCCACAGAACTTCCTAACCCTGACCCCGATAACCCCATAGGACCATTAATAGTCACTGACTCGATTTCCGGATTCTCCCCACCTTTCCGTTTCTGTTGTTGCACCTGTCTGGCCTTCAGCTCGCCGTTGACATTTTTCAGCAACAAATCACATTTGTCAGGAACTCTTCTGTCTCCATTCTCCATCACACATGCTCTGCTGAAAAGGGGGTAACCATTCAGCGCCTCCGCGGCTGTCCCTTCCAATGGCGGAGGGTAACCTTTGGGCGTTTGAGTCAAAACGCAACTGTGGCTCCCCTCGATGCTGGAGCATGGAGACACCACTCCATTACAATGAGGAATTACCAATTTAGACTGTATCTGTACAGCTCTAATCCCATTGGGAACAGTTTGGGAGGCGAGGCCCGCTAATAATTCAGATGCTGTGGGACTGGCCCCCTTCACTGTGCAGTAGCGGTTCAGTCCCATGCTTTCTTCTCGATACGGCTGAAGCTCACGCGTTGTCAGTCTCTCCTGAGAGGCTCTGTGGGAAGAGCTCGGATTTAAAAGGTCCATGTGTTCCCACCTCTCCATTTCATAGTGTACGGTGCTGGATGCTCACGTAGCTCACGTCCTCCTCGCTTCATTTTCTAACCGTGAGTCACAGTGAGAGTGCAGCACAACAACTGCTCCCTCTGAGGAAGAGGAGCTTTGACACCGCTTCTGGAAGTTTCACATCGAGGACGTCTTCTTCCATGGGATTTTCTTTCATCCATCATTCTGGATTAGACTACCATATACATTTACTCATTGTGTCCTGGGTGGCATTGAAGTAAACAAAACAGAAAACAAGATGTTAGTCTGATTGATAGCAGACAAGGATAATCAATACACTTTATTGATATTGAGTTGCACCAGAAGCTTTAAAGTAGGCTGTATAGTAAATATACAGACCACTTCTTGTACTAATCTATAGTCTACTACTGTCAGTAATTAGCCTATATGTCTGTTTATATTTTCTGAATGGCAATTCTTGAGGTAGGAATTGTTTGACTTTCTGTAGGCTAGGCGAATGTAGTAACAATAAATGTTTTTATTTATTTGTTTCAAAATTGAAATATGAATCGATTACGCACTGAAACGCCCAGCAGGTCTTGATGATCTCCAATGATTATTGATTCAGCAACAATTTGGGTTGGTATTAAAAAAATAAACTAAGATCTTACAAGACAAGACATACACAAATATAATTCTATAAAAGAAAAGTCCTGGTGTCAGCTTGTAGTTCTGTTTTTCCTTCCTACTACAGACTATATAAATAAGACATGAGGTTACCGTAACAAGCAGCGGTCTTACCTTCCAGAGCTACAATATAACAAGCAGCGGTCTTACCTCGGCAGAGCTACAGCAGCCTACGTGACAGGCTGCGGGTACGCATGCATCGCATGTTCCGGGATTGTCTTGATGCCGCTCCTCGTCCCATGCTATTTGTATTTGTTTTTTTTTACTCGGTTATAAATATCAGAGAAACCGACACCGTTTGCTCTTCGGCGCTAGTAATATTATGTAAAAGCAAAGCGTCCAGGGGGTACAGTAACAGTAGTCTAACATATTACACACACCCCAACAACAACCAAAAAGTCCGCTTCGTTCCGCCGAACGTGCGCCTCCACTGGTAACTCCCCACAGTTCTCTCTCTCTCTCTCTCTCTCTCTCTCTCTTTCTCTCTTTCTCTCCCTCTCTCTCTTTCTCTCTCTCTAGTTCCCTCCACCCCCCCCTCTCTCTCTCTCTCTCTCTCTCTTTCTCTCTCTCTCAGTGTATCTCTCTCTCTCTCTCTCTCTCTCTCTCTCTCTCTCTCTCTCTCTCTCTCTCTCTCTCCCCCTCCATTCCCTCTGCTGTCAGTTACACGTGCACAGAGGTCACGTGACGTGTTTCTACTACAGCTCATGTGGAGGGCTATAGGCACCACATACCATAAAAGTATGCCTGCTCTGCCTTTATTCCTTAGCTTAATGTTTTGCAACATACCATCAGATTATTATTTTGTAATAGTGAAAATGTCTGTGGAACTATTGTCAATAGTTTCTCTCTTACAGACAGAGGGTCTATTGAGTAATAAAATGATGTCTTCATCGAAAGTGGATTTTGCTGTAGTAGGCTAATGCCAGCATTTGTTTGGGACCAGACAGCAATCTTTGCTTCAACCATCTTCTACATACATCAGTGATTCTAAATGGATCCTTACAGGTCTGTAACTCTGAGAGTATACAAATGGAACCACATTTTGTTCCATTTGTATACTCTCAGAGTTATGGAGCTCCTCAAAATGTAATTACAGAACCACTGATATATATGTACAGTATTGTTAAGGGGAAGTGAGGTAAAATCTGCCACTAAAAAATGTGGTGGATTATTATGCCCCACTCAGAGGGATTATTACTAGAGGAAGGGGGAGGTCTTTTTTTTTTTTACAAAACGTTGGTATGCTATACATTTATACAGCATGGACATATGTGATTGGACAGCAGCCAATGTGTACTACTGGCTGGATCAGCAGGGGCTTCTCACACCTCAGCGCACGCACGCACACATACACACACGCACACACACACACACACACACACACACACACACACACACACACACACACACACACACACACACACACACACACACACACACACACACACACACACACAATGAGATGTTGCTAGTCATACTTACATATTTCCACATGCAATGCATAAGATTTTGGTCAAAGGGTCAAAGTCACAATGCCCTGCAGCTTTTCATTGTTCCACAGAGTTTCACTTTGAATGTCTTTTTGTGGTTAGGGACGGGTGAGGGTTTTTACAGTAGTTCAGCAATAGGTAACTGGAACAGCCTCTACAAAATGCATGAAGTCACACACATTTATACAAGCCTTCAGTCACACTTTAGGGCAGCAAAGTAGCAACATACATTCAGGTTCCAACTTACAAATGTTTTTTACCATCTTTTCTCATTCATTCAGTCAGTCAGTCAGTCAGTGAGTGAGTCAGTCAGTCAGTCAGTCAGTCAGTCAGTCAGTCAGTCAGTCAGTCAGTCAGTCAGTCAGTCAGTCAGTCAGTCAGTCAGTCGTTACAAAACGTTGGTATGCTATACATTTATACAGCATGGACATATGTGATTGGACAGCAGCCAATGTGTACTACTGGCTGGATCAGCAGGGGCTTCTCACACCTCAGCGCGCACACGCTCGCTCGCACGCACGCACACACACACACACACACACACACACACACACACACACACACACACACACACACACACACACACACACACACACACACACACACACACACACACACACAATGAGATGTTGCTAGTCATACTTACATATTTCCACAGGCAATGCATAACATTTTGGTCAAAGGGTCAAAGTCACAATGCCCTGCAGCTTTTCTTTGTTCCACAGAGTTTCACTTTTAATGTCTTTTTGTGGTTAGGGTGAGGGTTTTTACAGTAGTTCAGCAATAGGTAACTGGAACAGCCTCTACAAAATGCATGAAGTCACACACATTTATACAAGCCTTCAGTCACACTTTAGGGCAGCAAAGTAGCAACATACATTCAGGTTCCAACTTACAAATGTTTTTTACCATCTTTTCTCATTCATTCAGTCAGTCAGTCAGTCAGTCAGTCAGTCAGTCAGTCAGTCAGTCAGTAAGTTCAACTGCTTAACCACTCAAACCCTAGGCCTATATACTTTATGATGCAACGTGTTGTGAGCTAAATTTATCTATTTCTGAACATTTGGAAATTTAGGGATGCCAAGTTGAAAGTGCATAGATGAAGGCTGTGTATTCATAAGAAATTCAGTGAGTGTATATTCAGATTCAGAGTGTTCAGATCATGGCTAACAGATTGTGTAAATAGATAACAGATCTGTATTGAACTTTGGTTTGTAGTCTGTAAGAGAACAAGTAAGAACACTTATTTGAGGATCAACATGAAGAATGCTACGCAGCGACGGATCATGTTCAGGAAATGTAACAGTATCATATTTGGTTATTATGTTCCTGGAAATTGTATCATAGCCACAGATTGCTAAAGGTAAAACAAATGATAAAGGCTGCACACACACTTCCTGTGTAGCTGGATGGAAGATCTTTTTTTGTTTGTTTTAGCTGTTTATGGTAGTTATCTTCACATGCATTAATCTCACAACAGTCAGTTAATGGAGGGGAGCTTTTATATTATATGGCAATAAAACAAAATCCACACAAACTCAATGGAAAGTGGACTTTCCCCAATTCCTTCCCTTTCAGTAAGGCTCTAAATGTATACAGTCCACAATCCACTCCATCATATTTTCCATTGCCAATCAGCCATAATCATGATAGCTTATTATTAGAAACAATGTTTCATAGCAGTGTGAAATGTAAGATGCTTGATTGTACACTCTTTAAAAGGATGTGTCATTTTTGACACATCTGTGTGACTAGGTTGGCTTGGTAGTTTTCATTATGTTGCTGGTATCAACAAAAGATGTGATGAAACAAATGGAGGTTATTACAAAGTAAACATAACGTGTTGACATAATGTTGGAAAATCATTCTTTTGTGGGTGTCAGTTGGTATTTTAGGAGCGTTGCTTGGTGCTTTAACAACAGATCAATATTGGTGTTTGAGTTTCTGACAAAAAAGTTTTTGTTCTGAATTGAAGTTCAACTTGATTACTGCATGAGTCAGTGAGACACATACACACATGCACGCCACTACAATGTTATTGATACACTAATGGAGCCCAGGGAGTAAACAAAATCCAAGAAAAAAAAATGGTAATGCTGGATCAAGAGATGAAAGGAAATCACTATCATAATTAAAGGAAACAACAGGCTTGTTGTGCACCCATAAATAACTCTTCCTTCACAGCTTCCCATCCGGAGTCCTGCAGTGTTCCTAATGAGGGAGCTTTCCCAATGTTTTTAAGCAGCTGGAATCTAAGCTTGGCAATGATGATCCAGCCGTCCGTCCGTCCGTCCGTCCGTCCGTCCGTCCGTCCGTCCATCTGTCTGTCTACCACTTGGTCCCAAACCAAAAAAGTACACAATTATCTGAAAAACTACTGGGTGAATTACCATGGAATTTGCGTGCACCTTCATTCTTGCCAGGGGATGAACCCTACTGATTTTGATGGCCCCATGGCCTTTTCTCCAGGACCACCCTTAAGGCTAAAATGTCCCCTTGCACACAACATCACAAAATCAAATGGCCGGAATGCCATGAAACAAGCTGTGTGCATTCTAGCTCCACGGAGGATGAACCCCACTGCTTTTGGCCTTTCCTCTAGTGCTAGGCCAAAATTTTGACTCTGGAAGGCGTGGTGAGGTTATGGTTAGGGTAAGGATCTGGGCAGTGGTGTGGTCTAGGTTTTTTTTCGGAGGTATACGATAATCATTCCCTGCACGAGATGCGCATGGTCGTGGGTATACGCTAGCGCGTTTTCAATGGATGAAATGGTTAGTAGACTGTATACGCTTTTCCCCAAAAAAATCTACACTGTATACGGCGTATACAGCGGGACACGGTAGAACACACCACTGGATCTGGGAGGGTGTTCAGAGGGCCTGGCAGTTTACTAGCGTTTTCTTTACTAAAGCTGTCTGACGGCTGAATATCCAGTGCCAAAAAAGAAAAAGTCATATTAGACAGGTAACTCAACACCCCACCCAAGCTTCCCTTAAGTTCAATTAATTATACGTGGGCGACTTTGTCTGTTGACTAGCTGACACTTAACACTTTCTTTTTTTCCAGGAACTGCAAAACAGTGCAGTCACTGCCAAGGTCAGTGCTCCCAATGCAGCTGGACTGGAATATCCCAGCCTGCACAACACAGACTAGTGCAAATCTGCACGTATACACATCTCCTCCTCCTCCTTCTCCTCCTCCTATCTGTCTCTGTCTCTCTCACTCTCTTTCCCTTTCTATATATATATTTATCTCCCTCCCACTCCCTTTCTCAGATGACACCACAGAAAACAATCAGTTAAGGAAGGAACTTTATGTACAGGATCAGCCTGGTTGATTGTCTTTTATGTTTATGTTCTCCTTCCAAGCTATTAAAAGACTAACAAAAATATTGAATTATTACCTTCAAAATGATGCACATGAGCAACATGTAGTATTTATATTAAACTACCATTAGTCTGAATATTGTATACACAATCTATGAATCTGGCTATGCCGTATACACACGCTCTGCATGTTTGTAGCACATATTTAATATTTGCATGCTAGTGTGCAACCTACAGTATAGGCTTACATATTCTGGTCACATTCTATAAGTAGGTCATGCTGTATCGCTAGTATTGTGTGACGAGTGAAGCCTAATTCATGATTCATCGCGACAGTGTTGCTCGTCTCTAATAACCTAGCCAGTATGTTGCATACGTATGCTATATGACTAGATGCCTGACAACATGTGGCTTAGAAGCCCACGTTTTTCTAATGCCCACATGAATCCTAGCGACTTTTAAGTTTTAAGTGGTTTAAGTGGTCAAGTGCCCCCCTTTTAATGGCCAGAAGGTTATTGCCCCCCTTTTGACGAAAAGATGGATGTAAACCTAAATTCAGTCATTAGCCAACTAGAAAAGATGCCCGCCAATCCGGGTTGCATACCCAGGGCTGTGTTGCAACCTGTCGTAACAAAATGTGTAGGAAAAGTAGGCAAAACTGTGTTTTGCACAGTGTTTGATGTGTTTGATGGACAGCATTTCGTGCAAAACGGGCTACTCCCACAAACATTGGAATCCAACCTTATCCAATCAGGATAGAAATGAAAAATCTGACAGATAGGCCTTTGTCTTGATCATATGACTATAGAGATGTGTACAAATTTGCGTCAAGAAAAGAAGTGTACTCCTTGGAGTACAGGTCTCTGCCAGGCCTGGTTCGGGTTGCCTACCTAGGGCCAACATTATCATCATACCCTCAACTACTTTCATCTATTGGCCTATACAACATGTAGTGGATGAGTTCACAGAGCGCAAGGCTCGTCGAGTCCCCTTCAAATAATGGTGAGTAGGTCTAGAACCTTACGTGACATTGAATTTTATACTTTTGTACTTGAACTAATGGGCCGCCATACCTATTTTTCCCAAGTATTCTATCATCTAACTATTGATAATTTAGCTCCAATGTTACAAAATGTCATGGTCACTGCTCATGGAATTGAACTAAAATGCTTGTAAGCCCAGCAGTTGCTGGAATGTCTGTTGTAAAGCGGGGGGAAAAAATAGTTCAAATATAAGTTTGAATATAAGTTCAAACTTTAATTTATTATGTAGGCCTAGCCTAGCACCACAATGAAACAGTATAGGCTTTTTCCACCGCGACAGGACTGTGTGTAATTTGGCGAGGGGGGGTCTGGTCATGCACCATGCCCCCCGGCCCGGCTTTGACTTGTTCCACCACTGTCTTTTTGTTCGCGGGCAATGCAGTTCCCATACCAGGTGACACAGCCTGACTCAACGCTTTTGATGGAGCTGTTGTAGAACAACGTGAGGATGCGGGGAACCACTCCCGACGGATCCAGTATAGTTGCTGCTGAGGCTTTTTCCTCATATGCGTGGTGTGTGCCCCACTTGAGTTCCGATGTGTACGCCGGGGTACTTGACTTTAACTTTAACCTTTCCACCTCAATGCCATCGATGAAGATGGGGTTGTGCTCTCTCCTCAGCTCCTTGGTCTTGTTGACGTTGAGGGCGAGGTTGTTCTCCTGACACCAGAGTACCAATGATCTGATCTACTCGTCCCTGTAGGCAGACTCATCATTGTTGCAAATTTTGCGATAGTAGCAATGAAAAACTGCTCAACTGGAAGAAACGTCAGGCAGGACCAGGCTCTAGGACGGACGGCCATCTGCCTCGACCATGTCGAGGGGCGGGGGGAGAGTATGTCGAAGTTTTAGTAGATATAGATAGATGCTTTATTTGTCCTTGCGGAAATCCATTTAGCACAAGGACAATTATGAAGGACAAACTCACAATTGTCTTAACAGGCTTAACAGTAACAGTGTCTTTACAATATATTATGTAATAGGCTGAAGGCGCCAAGACAGAGAGCATGCTAACCTTTGCAGCAGTAGACATCCTGAGAAACAAGAGAGGTTATATGAACATCTGCCATGTCCACATTTTGCACGGTATTTAAATCAATATTGATCAAGTGAGTGTGTTAGTTACATACTGTAGATACCTGCATGGAATCAGCCAATTACACGACGCATAGGCTTTCTTTATGATTTCATCTATTGTTTTTATGATTGCCTGTGACTACGTGCAGACACGCGATCGTGGGTGTGTGCTTAGGTTAAATAACATCCTTGTACAGTGTATTTATAGGATGTTAGGTTGTTAAAATGCTGTATATCACAGCAGGGGGTGTGGCGATGGCGTGTGTAGGTACGACACCCCCTTATCTTCAGGATATGAGCCAATCCCACGCCCCTTAACGCTCGCTTATGATCGGCTAATACAGGAAGTCTTTTCGTTCCTTCCTTAAAACACCCTGACCAACGCTCCACATGTCCTAGGCTGTGTCTCAGGTCCTTATCCTGCTCTGTCCTATAGCTCCTCTATCCTCACTCCTACAAGGTTATGTAAAGACGGAATGGACATCTACAGTAGGCCTATATGAAGGTGTATATGTTGCAATATTTGAGAGCTTGTAGATTTGATTTGAGCACTCAAACTCACTGAAATTTGAAACATAACCTGTAATCCACACACGTAATCTTGAGAAATAAAACTTTAAGTCAGAGAAAAAAATACAAACTTGCAGATTGACAGTTGCACAACAAGTATTGTTTATTCTTTGTGACTTCAAATATCAATTGACATGTGTAAATGAGTTTCCATGTCTGAAAACTCAACTCTTCAGACTCCATCTGACCCATCTGATTCTATTTTGATAGATCCTAGTTGTTGACCTGTTTTTGTTATTTAGATTACTTTTGCTTGACCATAAATGTTAAGAATGTTATTTTAGTCTGACAATCCCTGAGGCGTGGTGGGAGAAATATTGGTCCAAAATATTGTCTAGTATATACATACATTCATGAAACCACCTAATGACCCGCTGTCAGGTTATTATTGAAATGTAATCTATAGGCCTAGTGTACGTAATTGAACTTTGTTGCTTAGGTCACTGTGTGTGTACATTAGAATACATGGATTTGTGGTGGGCTATCATCCCTATTACCATCTTGCTGATATTTTAATACGCAGAATTATGATATAATGACAGAGGCTTGCAAAAAGGCATGTTCTGAATATTTGCAAACATAATACTCAAGTAAAGTCAGTTACTCTCCAGATTATCATCTATCAGGAGGTAGAAGTGATAAGCATCTGCCAAATTAGCTCTCAGTTCTGCAGGAACTGGTGCTGTGGTAGACTATTCGTGGGAGCTAGCTCACCATTACTTTCTGCTCCTACATCCTTCTTCAGAATGTCCACATTATTTTGATGTGATGTGATCAATGCCATATCAATGTAGGCTCCCACAGCACTAGTTACCATGAGCTGGGAGCTCATTTGGCAGATGTTTAACTCTTTTACCTCCTGATGGATGATAATCTGGAGAGTAACTGGCTTTACTTGAGTACATAATTGGTTGCAAATATTCAGAACATGCCTTTTTGCAAGCCTCTCTCATTATAACATAAGTCTATTTATTAAGATATCAGCCAGATGGCCATAAGAATGAAAGCCATACTTGTTCTTCCAAAAGATTATGTACTCAAGCATAATGTACATAATAAAGTGACCTTATTCTGAAAAATGCTCAAAGGTCAGCAAAGAAGGTCAGCAGTTGGAAATGTGTTATCAACCTATTGAATGACCAAAATCACATTTTGAAGAACTCAATACCCGAAGCATAACCCACACACACTCCTTTTGGACTTTTATTGGCCAGCAATTGGTTAATTATGCTAATGAATGATACGAATTGATCAACTCTTAGCAACAAAGTTTAATTTCATACACTAGGCCTATAGATTACATTTCAATAATAAAAGCTAATAGAAATCAACATTTCTGGGACCAAGACATTTCCAATAATCTATTTTTGTAATTTTGTAAAAAAAAGGATTGCTCAATGCTGACAGCGGGTCAGCAGGCGGTTTCATGAATTTATTTATAGACAATATTTTGGACCAATTGAAAAGAACTATAGACCACATTTCCCACTTCAGCCAAAAAATGCCCCTTGGCTGCCTATTTAGATAGGGCACCCTAGTTACTTTGAAACTCTAAATCGTTTTCTTTGCACTCTATTTATGTGACAATTTACCCAGTCATCATGCCATTTACTCTGATTTTGCACTTTGTAAGAGCAAGATAAGAGTGTCTGCTAAATGATTAAATTGATCTATGTGTAGGTGGTGTCATGATCTTCTCCTCTGATCCCTCCAGCCCAAATTTGTCATCAGCCCGTTTTCCAGGCCATGGACACTGTCACCATCTGTCACCACATTTATTCCTCTGCACTCTCCCTCGCTCTCTCTCTCTCTCTCTCTTTCCCAGTCTTGTCTCACACGGACTCTGCTCTCTCTCTCTCTCTCTCTCTCTCTCTCTCTCTCTCTCTCTCTCTCTCTCTCTCTCTCTCTCTCTCTCTCTCTCTCTCTCTCCTGTATGTATTGTGTACTGTCCAGTTTCTACAGCTCGATGTTCAGCATGTTCACGTTCATGTCTTAGGGGTTTTGTAGTTCAGTGTTGTGTGTGTTTCATTACCAGGTGTTTCTTGTTGGAATGAACCCAGGTGTTTCCTGTTTGTAATCTTCCCCATGTTTTCCGATCATAGTTTTAGCTTCCATTTTTATTACAATGTCAGCACAGCTGTCACCTTCTGTCCTAAGTTTTTGTTTTGCTCCTGCATTACAAAAAAAAACATCCTGGTTTGGTTTTTGCACCGCCACCAGCTTTTAGCCTGTTCTTCTGTGTTTGGGTCCTACTATTCCTACACACCCGTGAGCGGTGGGGTGCGTAGGTGCAAGCGTGTGGCAAAATTATATACAGGCACACCATCTCCTTCTATTGTTACGCAGACAATACACAATTATATCTTCCGGTGATGTCCAACAACCCGACAAACTTATCCCATTTAGTTAAGTGCCAATGAAATAAAAAAATATGTGCATACTGTGCCAGCAATTTTTAAATTTTCTGTAGTCACAGAATATTTATCTCCAGTATAATCGATCCCCTGATGGGTGCTAATCACTGAGGGTTGCACTGTGTGGTTTCACAAATGTCAACGAGGTCATCACGATCTTGTTGACATTAATTGTCTGCCTTTGAAAATAACATGTCTGGGCCAAAAATACATCGTAAAGAAAAGTGCTCAGGAGCCGAGATACAGCCTTTTTCAGTAATAAGTTAAACAAGAAGTGAATGGAGCAGCAAATCTTCAGATAATGATATCTTGGGTTCTGAAAACAACAAAAAAACATGAAAAAAAAAATCAAAAACACGTCAAACACGTCATTGGCACGTTGGCGGAAAAAAAAGTCGGTAAAATCAGAATTAAATAACATAACCCTAACCTAACCCTAATCCTAACCCTAAAACCGAAATGAAGTAGCCAAAAACGTATCATAATCCGCCCAAAACCCGGTCCCTTGCGACCGCCACATCAGAGGAATCTCGCCTAGAGCGCTGATCAGCCTAGAACCGGCGCTGACTGTAGCTAGAAGATATTAAAGACTGGTTGTCTAATATTTTCTTTCAATTGAACAAAAATAAAAATGTGTATAACTGGTGCAAATCCTTTGCATTATAAAATTGGTCCTTTATCCAGAAATGTCAGGTCTATTGCCAAAAACCTTGGTGTCTTATTTAATCCCACGATACGATACGATACGATACGATACGATAATACTTTATTGTCAGTTCACACTGAAATTTGTCTTGTGACCCAACAGCCATGTATGCAACACATACACAATACACACATTTGACATGACACAAAAAACAAAAATACATACATAAAGACATATAAAGACAAGAGCAATGTCCACCACTCAGCCTACCCCTGGCCTAAACTCCTGATTAAGCCTCAATGTCGTCTGATGGACAAAGGACCTCTTCAGTTTGACCTTATTGTATGTTGGAACACCGTATCTCCTTCCTGAAGGCAGCAACCTACATTCTCCATACAAAACATGGCTAGTGTTTGAAGTGATATTCCTTGCCAACCTTAGCATACTGTTATTATAAGATGTATAGATCCTCTGAAGTGGTTGTCCAACAATCTTTGAACAAATGTTCAGTTGCTGCAGCAGTTGTGACTTTAAGGCTACAGACAGACATCCATACCAGGTGGTACAGTACTGAAGAACACTCAGACTCTATGACGCATTGTGAGTTGCTATTTTTTCCAAATGTTTGCCCCAAAATAGGGACACTAGGGTTCATGTGGTAAAGGCACTTCATGGCTTGGCCCCAAATTACATTTTTGAATTATTAACCCCTTATGAGCCTGTGTGCAGCGGCAGCCGCAGGACCCTGCTAGTTGTTCCTGAGTCGATGCTGAAGACAAAGGGTGACCATGTCTTTGCTGTCACGGCTCCTTTACTCTGGAACGACCTGTATGAGGAGCTCGGGCTTGATAAACCAGTGTCTTCTTTTTAAAACACTACTTAAAACATAAGTAGTAGTACGTCTTGCTGAGCCATGTGGCCTACTGTATCTCCTGTTTCTGTAGCGTGAGGCGGCTTGATGTACAAGTACATCCCTCAGCCATGATGTACAAGAACACCCCCTGGACATGAGGCTAGTATGTCGTAGGGACTTAACCCAAATCCAACCCTTGATGCTGAGTGCCAAGCAGGGAGGCATTGGGTCCCATTGTAGTTTTTAGTCTTTGGTATGACCCGGCCGGGAAATCGAACCCCGACCTGAGCGACCTCCCTATTTCAGGGCGGACACTCTAACGACAAGGCCACTTAAAACATAGTTTTATTAAAAGGCTTTTCCATCATTTAAAAATGTGAAACTTTATTGTTTCTTTCTCTTAATGATTTATTTCTCACTGCGATTCAAATTTTATATTTGCCCACATTACACCTGGTGATAGTATGTCACTTCGCCAGCATGGACGGTCTTGTTTGTTTATGATTTCAATATTGCCCACTCGGCACCTATTGAACACCTGTCCCCCCTTGAAGGGGTCCCCTCTTTTGTCATCCTTAGTTCTCAAGGTTTCTTCCTTTTTTTCCTGTCAAGGGTTTCTTTTCTTGGGAGTTTTTCCTTGCCTGATTGAGGGTGTAAGGATGATAGGTCTTGTTTGTTTTCTTTGTTAATCACTTCTTTGAAGGCCTTTCTATAATAAAAAATGGTATTGTTTGATTCTCTTCTTTTTTCGTGGTCTTTTTCTGCCTTTACAGTTGACTGACAGGAAGTGGGGAGAGAGAGATGGGGAGTGACACGTTGCAAAGGTCGCCGAGAACGGGATTCGAAGCCGCGGCACGCTGTCAGGCTGCAGCCTAGGTGCCCGGACTGCTAGGCCAGTCGTCCAGGCCTTGTTTGATTCTCTTAATGTTTTTATTTCATACTGCACATTTTATACACATTTCTTATTTTGTGTAAAACTTTGTAACTTTGTTTTTATAATTGTTCTATTAGTAAACTTTATTATTATATTGTTAATATTACAAGTAACACAGCTATGCCAATAGCAGGATACAGTAAGTACTTTTATAGGACCTGTGTTCCGCCTGTCACATGCACAATAATCATTCTCCTCCCTTCAAATAACCACGAATACACACATGCACACGCACACACGTTCAGCTCCATGTGCGTGTGCGTGTGCGTGTGCGTGTGCGTGTGCGTGTGCGTGTGCGTGTGCGTGTGCGTGTGTGTGTGTGTGTGCGTGTATGCCTGTGCCTGTGCCTGTGTGTGCGTGACATCATTTTCCCATTGTGTGGAGGATGATGGCGTGAGAGAGACCAGTGGGTCAGCTGCTCATCAGATCAAAGGTTTGGACACACCCCTGCATAAAATGCACACACACACACACACACACACACACACACACACACACACACACACACACACACACACACACACACACACACACACACACACACACACACACACACACACACACACACACACGCAAAAGTACAAACATTTCTGAGGCTCGTGTCCAGCTCTCCATGCTGATAACACCAAACAATCAGGTATGATAGGTGTGGTCTTCTTGGGTCCCTGGGAGACAAAAGACCCCCTGCGAATTGGAACTGGCTTCACTGAGGACAGAGGACACACACACACACACACACACACACACACACACACACACACACACACACACACACACACACACACACACACACACACACACACACACACACACACACACACACACACACACACACACACACACACACACACACACACACACACACACACACTATTACTAGGTATTATAATCTAGTTAATACTCTGTGCACAAGCACAAGCACAGCCAGCAGACAGAAAACCCACTGGAATAAACCATATTATAAGAAAACAAAAAGACCGCTATCTGACATACTGGAAAGTGTCAACCCAAAACCAGAGCGAAATGGAATGCTATTTGGCTCTAAATAATACCATAGCACTGTGACCGGTCCAAAAATAAGGAAAGCTTTGACTAGGTACAGACTCAGTGAACACAGCCTCAAGACAGGCCGCCACAGGCAGACCTGGCGAAGAGAAGACAGACTGTGCAAATGTAGTGAAACAAAGACATTAAAAACGCATAATTCCCACAGATGACAAACACTCAGGGTTTTGAAAACCTGACCAATGACAAAAACATACCACAACACTGATGCAAACACAGCAGCAAGATGTGTTAGCTGTTGTGACAGGAGAAGGATGACCAATGGAATACAACCACCTTAAAGGAGTAGTTCACCCAAAATAATGACTTATTTTCTATAATCTTTGTCGCATTCCTAAGCCAATAATTTGATGAGACCGGTGGAGTCTCTGGTAGACCTGTAGGAGACTCTTTTACAGGTCTACTGACTGATGACCCGGTCATCAAATTATTGGCTCAGGAATGTGACAAAAACATCTCCATTAATTCAAGGCTTCATGGGGTGCGTAATTGATAGAAAATAAGTAATCTTTTGGTTGAACTACTCCTTTAAGGACTACTAATCATTATGTGTATACCTGCACTTTGTACGGAGCTGACCTTGGATACAGATGTAAGTGAAAAGTGTTGCTTTTTGTATAGCTACTATTTGAAAAATTGCTGCTCATTGTCCCCATGGATTTTGAAGTATATGCCTACTCTGTAGGCAAATTAAGTCAGTTTTTCCTAGTTACTATTTGACACAGCTCTGTTTACACACTGCTGTACTCCTTCAATTGTAAATTGACCTTTTTAATTGTTTTCATTTTGACACTTGCTTTGGCAATTTAAACGTTTGTTTTCTCTTGCAAAATAAAGCTCATCTGAATTGAATTGAACTGAATTTAATTATAGTCTTGTGTCCTAGCGCCCCCAGGTGACTTAAACATGTCATCACATGCTGTGTTCCAGAAAGTATTTCAGGCACGTCAAAAAAGCAATCACTCACAGCAGTGGTTATCAACCTGTGGCTCATTATTTTGGGGGGGTCCCCAGATGAAAGTGAAGTGACAATTTAAAAATGTAATACCTAAAAATGGTTTTAAAAGATAAAAGACCATTACTGCATCAAAAATAATCAACAAACTATACTATAAAAACTGGTCAAACATTGGCCAAATTGTCAAATGATACAAGAAAGTGGAAGGCAAAACGTGTGAAAATAGCCGATCTACAAGCTCACAATGCCTCGGAATCTGCTGTTGTCTCAGTCTGAAAAGGTTGAGAACCACTGATATACAGGATAGAGCCACATTGACTATACCAAAAAATATCATGCATATTATTAATCACACATAATAAATACATCACATCTACTTAAGCGTGCATGTATTTCTCACCAACCTTACATAAGGTACTGTAGCAGCCAGCTACTGATAAATACTGATGGTGTATATATATAATATACCATGCATAAATAATACATTGTACGTTCTCTATTTTTTTATTATCCTGTTACAAAAACTACTGACTTTTTTGCTCTTGTTTTTCTCTCTTTTCCCTTCTTAACTAGTATTATCATACCAATACCTACTGCTACATTGTCTGAAGGAAGCCTAACAAAATAAGTTGTACCTGTGCACAAACCTTGGACCCTTGAAACTGGGCTCCTATCGATTCCGATTGGAGCTATTCAAACTACTGACTCTTGTTTTTCTCTTTCTTTCTTTCTCTTTTCTTAACTAGTATTATCATTACCAATAGGCTACCACCTACTGCTACATTGTCTGAAGGAAGCCTAACAAAAATAAATTGTAGTGTGGCACAAGATGTAACCTTGAACCTTTTGAGCCTGGGCTCGAACCGCAGGATGGCGCTATAACATCCGCGTTACCTTTTTCAGAGAACACCGGATGCCCTCTTCTCTAAAGTCCTCTTCCTGGTGTCGGCGGCGGCAGCGGTGTGTGAAGGTTCATGTTGTGATTGTTTTCACTACATGTGATGTGATGATGATGAGGACGATGATGGCTGCCTGGAGTTTGTTTACCAAGAGGCGTTTTCTGCCTCAGGTCGCGACTCAGTTTATACGAGTGGTGCGGCTGCCGCAGTACGTTGGGGGTCCGCCGGTGAGGAGGGGGGTCCACGGGTCCGCACGTAGCCGGGTCGGGGAGAAGCAACCATGGGGGAAGAGCAGTCCCCAGCAGCAGCAGCAGCAGTATCAGCGGCTGGATGAGCTGGACAAGGCGGATGCCCTGGTGAGTTGCAACTTAAAAGTACAAATGATAGAAGCCTCATATTATGCAGTGGTGGAAAAAGTACTCAAATGTTTTACTTAAGTAAAAGTATAAATACTGCAATGAAGAAGTACTCTGTTAAAGTAAAAGTCCGGAATTCTACATTTACTTGAGTAAAAGTACAGAAGTATTGGCATCAAAATGTACTTAAAGTACCAAAAGTAAAAGTACAAAAATGTTTGAAAATAGCCGATCTACAAGCTCACAACGCGTCGCGAGCTTGTAGATCTGCTATTTTCAAATAGCCTATGTATAAAATAGGGCTAAAGTGGTTAATGTATGTTTCGTAATATCATAGTTTATATCTGAAAAGTAACTAGTAACTTAAGTTTTCAAGTAATTGTAGTGGAGTAAAAGTACAATATTTGCCTCTGAGATGTAGTGGAGTACAAGTACAAGTATTGGAAATTGGAAATACTCAAGTAAAGTACAAATACCTCAAAAGTGTACTTAAGTACAGTACTTAAGTAAATGTACTTAGTTACTTTCCACCACTGATATTATGACAGTATACATTATTTGACCCCAAGATCCATAGCCGCAAGCTTTAGATTCTATTTTTGATATCTGACTGGAATCTAGTGCAATACCAACCCTGTGACAGCCCATACGTCCAAACAGAAAAGTCCTGTCTGATTGTATTAAACGGCTTTTAAACTCACCAACATTGCAGCTGTAAGGAAAGCTTGAATTATCCTCTTAATATCTGCAAAGTATTTTTTTCATGAAAATCCACCGTAGACATTATGAGCTCCTTTCTGTCAAGAAATACCGTGCAGGTGATCATTTTTCAAAGTGTTGGAGTTTGGAAGCGCTCGTTGGAAATCACTCAACTGTCCTGCATTTACCATCTGTTTCTAAATGTCACATAATGCAGCAGGGCGTTGCGTTATTGAA
Organism: Gymnoscopelus braueri; assembly: GCF_963280865.1. Classification (NCBI taxonomy): domain Eukaryota; kingdom Metazoa; phylum Chordata; class Actinopteri; order Myctophiformes; family Myctophidae; genus Gymnoscopelus; species Gymnoscopelus braueri. The sequence continues at coordinate 37,106,035 of NC_137606.1, forward strand.
AACGAGCGCTTCCCAACTCTGACCAGGGGTCATCAACCCCTGGGCTTGTGATGGACATTTTCCTTAAACTATATTTTTGCCAAGGACATACAAAATGAGTGGTCACTAATATTACCATAAATACAATATTAATGCATACTAGTCCAGTATACCACTGGTATTTCTGCATGAATTAAATCAGTGTCCTACCTATTCTGAAGAAAACCTGGAGATTGGCAAGTCAGCCACTGTATACTGGCTCAAGTATTTTTAATCTTTAAATATATTTTTTGCCGCGGACATGGACAAGTCTTGCCACGGACACGTCAGTCCGTGTATGGACACATTGATGACTCTGACTCTGACACTTAATCACCTGCACTGAATTTCTTGACAGAAAGTAGCTCATAACATGGTGGATATTTATGAAACAAAAACTTTGCAGATAGGCTCTAACCACCCAAAATAATCATATTTAAACTGGGGACCCACACCCACACCCACACACACACACACACACACACACACACACACACACACACACACACACACACACACACACACCAGGGTTCATCACCATGCCAGCTTATAATGGACATTTTCATCAATATTGTACTTTTGTCATGGACATACAAAATAACTGGTCAATAATTTTACCAGAAACCCAAATGACAAGCCCTAAATGTAATGTGCCATAGTGTCTATGCCAGTGTGCTACACATTTTAAAACTATAGACTAGTATTCCTGCATAAACACTAGTGCCACAAACATTGAGCCACTCAGTGTGTATGCATATACACATATATATATATATATATATATATATATATATATATATATATATATATATATATATCTTTATCCGGAAACGAAACACATTTGTGAAGGGAGGACTAATTCAAGAAGGTTAGAACAGAAGGGCCCCCTCTGGGCCCCAACTGTCTCATTGTGGCTCGTGGGCATGAGATCTATTTTGCCACTGCCTTTTCATCTTATTATAGACCGTCAATTCAAATAATGCAAAGAGAATAAGTCAATAGTTTAATATGTATAATTATGAAAGAAATGTAATGCATCTCAAACAATAATAAAAACATGATTTATGATTAACATACTGATGATTGCACTGGGAATTGCACAATTGTCATATGGTAAAAATGGTTGAAATTTCAGTTCCTTAGTTTATTTCCTTTTCTCAGTTCTCTGTCTACTGGAAATGTCTAGTCAAATGATTTGTGATTTGACTGAATGTTCCGAGTTCCCTTTCTTCACTATCTCTGCATAAAGTTGTTGCAATTCAATTCATGACTTCTGTTCCCAAACTACTGATGTCTTGTCTCATTAGTTGTGGTTGAAAAATGGTAGTAGCTTAATACACAGCCACAGGTAACCTGTACCATTGATATGCTGCCAGTGTCAATCCTGTGTTAATTCGACAAATCTCCTGCAGCGTATTACTGAGCATGTTATCCCGACACTTTATGAGTCATCAAAATCATTCAAACAAATTCTTAAAAAATATATTGTGAATATTTAGGATAGATATTTACACATTATAACCAAAATACAAAATCTACCATGGACATGTCTTGCCACGGACACGTTTGTCTGTGTACGGACATGTTGATGACCCCTGCCCCCCACCCTGACAAGCACTTGGAATTGTAGGAGTTGAGGCATTATATTTTGTTTAACTCGGTTCCACAGATAAATATTGCAAAAATAGCAGATCTACAAGGCAAGCTCACAATGCCTTGTGTTGCGAGGCCTTATGAGCTTGTTGATCGACTATTTTCAAAATTGCCTCTTTCTTATATTATTTGGGATAATGTCTGACCAGTTTTTATAGTAACTGTTAATTACTATTGATGTAATAATGGCCTTTTCTTTCTTTTTTTAGGTATTAAAAAGGTCTTGAAATTCCTTAAATTGTCATTTAAATGTCATCTGCTGGGGACCCCCCCCCCCCCAAAAAAAATGTCCCGACCCACAGGTTGAGAACCACTGTATTCAACGACGATAAACTCACCAATATTGCAGCTGTGCGGAAAGCTTGTACTGTCCTCTTGGTATCTGTCATGACTTTGTTTCATTGAAATCCACTGTTGTCATGTTATTATGAGCTACTTTCTGTCAATAAACTTGGTGCAGCCATGATTTTTCTGTGTTTGAGTATGGAAGCACTCAACTTCCTGAATATGTACAATTTCGAAACAGATGGTAGGCAGTAGGCAGGATGTCGAGTGATTAATTACAAACAAAAAGAATGTATTGACAGAAAGTGGTTCATAATAACATTACAAAGGTGGATTTATATTTTTATGAAACACATCTTTGACAGCGACTAAGAGGATAATCCAAGCTTTCCATACAGCTGCAATATTGGTGAGTTTATCGTTGTGTAATTATACTATCGGATAGGACTTTTCTGTTTCATGAATGGGCTGTCAATGGCACTACTGTTGCAACCTAGATACAGATGGCATCTAAAGTTGCTTGCGGCTTGGACAGGAGCCTCATAAAGCAAATAGCTGAAACCTGACAATGTCATGCAGTTTCCCTCATGTACTTAAATTCCTTTCAGTTTCATTCTTTCCATCTATCGATCACCATTTGTCAACTTTGTATCGTGGCCTAACAGATGAATTGACATTTTACCCTTCTTATTTTGGCAGATCCTGAGAAAGTCACATGAAACAGGTAACGCAACTGCTTGGCCTCTGTATTCACAGTGGATTAAGCTACAAGCATAAAATAAGGTGTAACCACTGGTAAAACAGGAACTAATTTCAGATTTTATTTCCATGCTGCACATGTGGTCATGGCTACTGTTCCCTCAGCCATAATATGGCTGAGGGAACATATTATGTTCCCTCAGTTTGGGGTTGGGGTAAGGGGTTAGTATTAATGTTTTTATGGAACATAGGGCTGAGGGAACAACATACCCTACACAGAACAAGATACCTAACTTGATTAACAACTTGATTCAGACTACTGGCAGCCTGCTGCAGGTAGCTTACCTGGATGATACCATTCACCAGGGATGATTTCTAACAACAGACCAGAGATAGATCTAAACTAGTCGCTCTGTGCCAAACTGTTGACTCACACAATTTCCAAATGCTTCCTTTCGCATTTAGAGATTGTGGAATAATAATAATGTAATGTATATTCCCATAAAACCATCACCATAATACATTCACCATAATACATTCTGTGCAGAACTACTTGGCTACAAAATTGCCCACCCCATAAAAACATCCGCTACTAAACAGAACATAACTCTACAAGTCAATTCACTTTCCTGCAGTGCACACCCCTGCTACGTTGTCCTGCTCTGGAAAACAGAAAAACCGCACCTCTAAAAGACATTCGTTTTCAGATGAATAGAAAAATTTAACATTCCCACAAGTCACCAACTGTGGGAAACATAAGCCATAGTCTCACATAGGCAGACAATCAGAGATTCACTTAATACAGTGAATGGGCTGCCTTAGACAGCAGAGAAAACCAGCAGTAGCAAACCTATGAAGCAATGCCTAAAAGTCTTTGCATGGGTTCTGTGATGCTGTTATTATTTATACTATGTATAAATTACACTTCTTAATGTCACAGGGCAAATTGTACAAAACTTCTCACGAAGCTCACAGCCAGCATGCGCACACAATGAACACACCATCTATCCTGCCAGACTGTTCAGCTTTGACTGTGACTGTGTGTCTGTGTCATTACAGGCTTCCTGTCGTGGTTCAGGAACGGTCTGCTGGCCACTGGGATTGGAGTCATAGCCTTTGTCCAGAGTGATGTTGGTCGAGAAGCTGGATATGGTATGGCGTTCACGTTTCTGTTTATCTCTGCAAGGACCTGGCTGTAACCACAATTATAATACAATTATAATACAGCAGAGTTAAAGAGTTGCATTGTGAAACACGCACACATGAGCTGAAGAAACAAATGTTACCGTTAGTATTAGTTGACTCTACTATGTAAGGTCCTGGGGCTGATCTTGTAGTACCTAGTGTATTTCAGAGAGCTATGGATGCATGATTAATCGTTCATCATATCTGCATCGTTCGATATTTACTTAAAAATGCAATATTGGCAAAATTGGTGTCGCAATGTTTTATTTTATAATGTTTTTTTTTATGCAAAGCTGAAAAAATATTTTTGTGATGAATGAAGACTGCAGATTCAACCGGTGTTTTCTGGGGAAACTTTCAAAAAGGTCTACCTGTAGAACGTTAAGTTGGAAAGATTTTAAGTAAAAAATACATTTCCAAAGGGCCCTTACAGGTCTGTAACTCTGAGAGTGTATGAATGAAACCAAAGGTCCATTTGGTTCCATTCATACAGTCTCAGAGGGGTCCTTGAAATGAAAAGGTTTGAGAACCACTGGTGTAGCCCATGCTGTTATAAAATTAAATGGTACAAGTGAGATTCTGGCCCAGTAGGTTCACAAAACCGTTAACATTGACATTAACTCTTATCTCTCCTTCCACTGTTCCTGCCTCAGCCTTCTTCATCCTGGGAGGCGTGTGCGTGTCGTTTGGCGCTGCGACATACGTTGGGAGTCTTCTCACCTTGCGGAGGCTCATGCTGCTCTCTGTGCCGGCAGTGCTGCTCCACGCAGCTGTGGTGGGTAGCATCACCCTCTTCTGGCTGTGTGCGGTATCGCTATATATCGGCCGGCTGGAGGTGGAGATAATCCACGACGACGAGGAGGAGGGGGAGGAGGAGGACGATGAGGAGGAGTGCCGGGAGTGTCGGGAGAGACGTGAGCACCGGGGTTACCGGGGTTCCCATGACGATAGACACGGCAACAAGGGCAATGACAACAAAGGGCAGAACAAGTAGAGCTCTCCCAGAGGGGGAGGGAGAAATGTGTGATGGTGTTTTGTTTTGAGTTGGGGTTTGTGTGTGTGTGTGTGTGTGTGTGTGTGTGTGTGTGTGTGTGTGTGTGTGTGTGTGTGTGTGTGTGATCTTTAAATGATAATAAGACTGCTATTCTATGTTACTGTATATTGATGTGTAGACGGATTATTACAAAGACTAAAATCTATATTTAGGACTTTTTTGGAAAACCGGTTAAAGTGTTGAAGCCAATTTAATTTGGAATTAATTCCAAACTGTTTATTTTAGTTGCACGAAACCCTTTAGTTATACTGTACATCGTCAATCAACACATTGCATCAATCAAAAAAAATTATCCATATAAAAATTCTAGTGACATTTTCATTTTTTAACTTTTTACATTCTCACACACATGCGCACACACATGCGTGCGCATGTGCACGCAGTTGCCTCCAAATATTTGCAAATATAGGGCGTGCCTGGAAGCTCAGCCAGTTGCATGGACTATATATGCTCCTTGTGAGCGTCAGGACCCGGGTTCAAATCCAACCCCCTCATTTTGTCTCGCATGTCTCCTCTCTCTCTACGTTGGTTTCCTGTCTCTCAATGCCGACCTAAAATGAAGCATACAATGCCATAATTACATTATTTTGATAAAACATGCATTTACAGGCATATGAGTATGTCACTCTTGGTTGTGTTTACTTTGAAGAGTTCTGTAACAAATTATTTCTTTGCTTTTTAATTATTCACTCAGAGCTAACATCTGTGGATGCTGTTAATCTGACTACTTGAATTCTTCATAGAAATCTGGGAATGATTTACGCTCACATTGGTATGCTGGTATGATCATCTTTTTTTTGTATTCCAAAAATATATTTTCAAAAGCTTATTTTTTTAAAGAGCAATAGCACTTTGACTTTGTTTGTTTCTTGTTCAAGTTAATCAAGACATTTTGTAGACTTTAGGTGAAAATGTTTTCATAAGAAGCTTGGTAAAATGTTTGCTGTTTTCATAATTTCCTCTTTTTGTGTGTGTATGTGTGGATTTTGTTGTATCTATATATAACCCTGAGCGTCGTTACTTCTTCCCATCAATCTCAAACTGTCACACGGTCATCTTTGCAATTGTTTTACACTGTAAAACTGTTTTATTCTGTAAAACAATTCCAATGTATTTTTTTTACAAAATGATGCAATGTTTTGGCATCGTTATAATTGCGTGGACATTCTTTGTGGACTGGGGTCCTATTGCATTTGGGATTTACTGTATATTTGTATGTACCGTATGCATGGCCCTCAGTGCATGATCTTGTACATAATAAAATTCTGTGAATATGCACATAAACGCGTGTTTGCTTATTTATTTATTTTTGGTGAATTACTGTGGGGAAATCAACTATATGTTTGCACGTACAGGCTGATGCAATACCGGGTGACTCACAGTGATACTGTATTTTTTGGATGATGCAAATAACATGCAACAATGTGTTACAGCAACGGTTTCGTCTAAAGTAGGAGCTGTACTATAATGTGAGTGTATATGCATACTGTATATACTGTCAGTGCTTTTCAACCTGTGGGCTGGGACCCGCTGGTGGGCCGTGAGAATACTACGAGTGGGCCCCAAAAATAATTGACAAATATTCAAATGATAATATAACATTAACACAAAAAGTATCATTTAGATTTAATACCTTGAAAAAAAAGTTTTATTGTGATACAGTACCAATAAATGTCTTCGAGATTATCGTATATAGTTTTGGATGGTGTATTGTATCAGTCTGAGAATTCAGCAGGTTGCATGTGCTGTGTGTGTCTGGGGGGGGGTTGTTGGTGATAACTATCACTGACTGGGTTAGGGCGAGGGTCCCAGGTATATCTCTGTCATCGACAAGGTTGCCGTTTAATCTCACCTCAGAGTCGGCCTCTCTTTCTCTATCTCGATCTCTATCTCTCCTCTCTGTCTCTCTCCTCCAAACTCCTTCCTTCCTTTCTTCCTTCCTTCCTACCAGTCGTCCTCTCGAAGATTCCCGAGGCGTTTCGGTGCAGTTATGCTTCTCATGCAGGGTGTGTCCTGAATGGGTGCTGCAGTGTGACCAATGCATCCCCTCCTCCTCCTCCTCCTCCTCCTCCTCTACCTCCACTTCTTCTCCTTGCACCTCCTCCTCGAGTCCTCTCCTCTCCTCCCTCGGATCCTCTTCCACCCCCTCGCCCTCAAGTCTTTTTCTCTCTGGGCTCCTCCTCACGTCGCCACCCCCCCCCCCCCCCACACCGCTGCGTGGCTGCGTCTGACTGCACAGGTCTGTTTGGCATGCAGGAGGCTCCCGGGGCCTGGCGCGTCTAAAGGGCAGGGCGCCCAGAGGCAGGAGACGCGCCCTCCCTGACAAACACCATCTACACCCAGACCCCTAGGCAAGCTTTAGCAACCATGACTCCAGTCTGCAGACCAAACTCCAAGCCATGGCCCCCTGGGTCTGGGCACAAACAAAGTGCGAGGGCTTATACTTTATACTCACTCACGGTGCCTCCTGCCAAACAGAACCGATCTTTCCGGCATTGTCACTATAGCATGTATATAAATTAGGCTTACATCCAGCCTTATAGAGCTATAGAGCCTCAACCCTGTAGCCAAAAGCCATCATAACCTTCGTGTTGTTTTGAGACTAAAGGATGGCTCGTCTGCTCTCAGGTGTTAAATGCCACGAGCACGGATCAGAAGGCCTGCCTAGAGAACGCCATCAACACAGAGGATCAACCTCCCTTCTCTTCCCCGACTGGGGAAAGTTGAGAAGAAGGAAAGGGGCGAGGATAGGAGACAGGCGTGGTGGCGTCGGACAGAGATGGTTGGTTGGTGTGCGTTCAAGGAGAAAAGTGTCGAGCAGAGGAAGATGACGGGAAGCGGAGATGGAAATAGAAAGACAGACCGCAAAAGGAAAAAAAGAGGCGAAGGGATAGAAGAGAGAGAGAGAGAGAGAGCTGTCTTGGAGCCCCCATTCATCCCTCTCCATTATTCCTAGCCATATTTTTTCACTCTTTTCAACTGCATTTACATGTGCTCAGGTATTTCCCCCGGGACTGTGACTCCAATTCAAGGGGCAAGATAAGCCGTCAGAGTCACTGACAGAGGGGGCATATGGGCGCGTCAATGACAGGCTCAGGTAGGAGGCGGGGAGGGCAGATGTGCCACAGCGCACGTTCGTACACGCACGGACACGCACGCACGCACGCACGGACACGCACGCACGCACGTGCACGCGCTCACACGCACACTCGTGCACTCGCACTCACACACTCACACGCATGCACACACACACACACACACACACACACACACACACACACACACACACACACACACAACACAACACACACAACACAACACACAACACACACACACACACATACATTATCGCAACCCTGCGAGCCAGTCCTTTGCTATCACTAGGTAAAGGCTATCAGTGGTCGGCAGGGGTGAAATCGGGAATGTTGAGATAAAGAACCTCAACCACACGTTTTTTTTCTTCCCTTCTGTCTTTTTTGTCTCTGCAGAGACACACACACACACACACACACACACACACACACACACACACACACACACACACACACACACACACACACAGAGACACAGAGACACACACACACTACTGTACCTGCACACGCACGTGCGTAGTACAATATTGAACACAATTTAAAGGAGGGTAAGTGATTTTTGGTTAAAATAAGTGTTAAATAGGCAGCTCTATATTCTGATTGTACTTATTGCTATAGAGTGTTTGTTCAGTAACAGGAGTCTCTATCTCTCTCCAGCTCTTCATTAAACAGAAAATGCATTTTCAGGTCGGGATACTAATTTTATCCATTCAGGATAGAGAACTCAGACAGGATACAGATTAAACACGTGAAATTGTGTGTGATGACACAAAGAAATGAGCAGACAAAATTGCCTACCTGAAAATAAAGTAAAGTAAAGAAAATAAAGTTCTGTTCATTAAAGAGCTGGAGAAACTCTAGCCCTGAAACATGACTGTCTTTCATGTGAACCATGGCTAGAGAGAGCTGCTACCGAACTAACACTCTCTAGCCTATACCAGTGGTTCTCAACAGAACGTGACCCCCCAAAATAATCATATTTGAACTGGGGACCCCCGACAAGCACTTGGAATTGTAGGAGTTGATCCATTAAATTTAGTTTGACTAGGTTCAACAGATAAATGGAAATGGAAATGAAAATAGCCACATGCATACAACGTGTAGATCGGCTATTTTCACAATTTTTGCCTCTTTCTTTTTATAGTTGGTTCATTACTTTTGATGCAGTAATGGTCTTATTTTTAATTATTTGCGGATGGAGACCCCCCCCACTGGTCTATATACCAATGATTACTATCAGAATATAGTGCTTTAACCTTTTAACAAAAAAAACGTTTTGTTTTAACAAAAAAATATGACTTAGGCTACTGGCTCTTGTGAGTTTGTAGATCGGCTATTTTCGCCGAACAACAACACCGTCCATTCATTGTATGGGGCTTAATACCTACAGCAGCCCTGTGACGACTCCGTCACAGGGCTGCTGTGTGGCGCTTGCCGACAACACCAATGCATCGACTCACTGTACATTTTAAGCCTAATTTATGCTTCTGTCGTGCGACGACGTAGGCCTATGAATCGTTCTCTTTTAGGCCACGCGGTCTCCATTGCACGTACACCGGCGTTTTCTCCCCAACAACTGCTGTGTGTTTCTGTTTAGTATGCGCTTCCTTTGGTGTTGAGAAGGAATGATCCTCACTCTAATGAAGCGCGGCCTGCCACTTGAATGTAAAACAGGATTTAACCCGTCTTCAATGTCAGAGCCCCTCCCCGGGGCCGCTTCAGACAACACACACACACCCGCAAATTCATCCAGACGTACACGCACGTCACACGCGCACGCACGCGCAAGCACACGTGCGTGCACGCACACACACACACGCACGCACGCACGCACGCACGCACGCACGCACGCACGCACGCACGCACGCACGCACGCACGCACGCACGCACGCACGCACGCACGCACGCACGCACGCACGCACGCACACACGCACACACACACACACACACACACACACACACACACACACACACACACACACACACACACACAAACACGCGCGCACACACACACACACACACACACACACACACACACACACACACACAGCACAACCGGGCCAGCTACACTTTGTGCCTTTGTCTTAATTTTCCAGACCCATTTATAAGAGAGAGAAATGTTGTTTTATCATCCAACATGGCCTAATGGCCAGACAGTCAGTGTCCTCTTCTCTCTGCATCATTCCATGACAGGGTCATCCCTCAGCTGCTTTATAATTCTGTCCAACATCTTACATTTTAAACATTTCCTCAGGCTTTCGTTCTCAAGTTTATAAGACATTCTATGGACACCCGGGCATGCAAGCAAAGAATGTACCTTAAGTTGTTTCCATTAGGCTATTATTATTAGCCTATTATTAGTATTATTAGTATTATCATATTGCTCTATTCAGTTTTTATGATTAGACCAATTTGTAGACAATGCTTAACATTGCTGTTGTGTGGGCACTGTTGTGTTCCTTGTTATTGACTTTCCACAAAAACATTGTGTGTTTAATGCAGTCTATTGTTTATGTAATGCTGATAGATAAGAGGTATACATCTCCTTTTTTTCTCCTGTCTTAATAATTGTGTCCCAAATGATTTATCTTTAACAATGATTTTAACATCTGTGGGGGAAAAAACACTCTATGGCATGTAAATTGATAGTTGATAGTTCACATAAAATATTGTTTAATAATGATAAGAGAAAAGAGAACTTACAGTTGTGCTCCTCTAGTGGAATATTTTATTGTTATCTGTATCACTGTTTATTTTTTTCTGTTTACATTGCTTCATTTTTTTATTTGAAGAGGAGGATGGAATATTCACAATGACGAGAGAATATGTTAGATTCACAGTGATGGAAAAGAGATTAGCTTTATATCTGAACATAAAACACACAAGAACACAGATACACATATACTCTCTCTCTCTCGCTCGCTCTCACACACACACACACACACACACACACACACACACACACACACACACACACACACACACACACACACACACACACACACACACACACACACACACACACACACACACACACACACACACACACACACACACTCCGGAGACAACGTGTGTGTACACACCCTGGTACGAGACAGCTACATTATGAGTGTATCGTGTACATCGGCTCTATGCCATTAAAAATATAACAAACTGAACCCTTCGCTCACAAAACAATTTGTCATAAAGATTCAGAGATGCTCCCATGAACTTATATTACATTGCAAGGCAGGAGACAATTTTTTTGACAATGTACTTTGAGGTGATTATTTTCTGTTTTGTCATCATCGTGGTAATTACCATGATCATTCTTAAACAATAAAGAATAATTTAAAAACAGATGAATTTCAGTTCTTTCTCTTTTTTTTTTACAATACAAAATAACCCCAATTTATATATTTTTCACATTTTCAATTCTAATTATGATCAGCAATTGAAGGACAACAATTTAAAAGGCTTTTAACAAAAACAAAGAAATTGAAATTACTAACAGTGAAGTTCATTTTTATTGACCAATAATGGTCTCCTTTTAACGACCACATGTGGACCAAACTACTGTAGTCTGTTAACCACTTAAACCCTCTATACTTAGTAAAACGGACCTGAACTGCAACTGTACTCGGTACGCTCTTTTTTCACTCCACACCAAATCTCTTCACCAAAAAAAAAGCAGATCTACAAGCTCACAACGCGTCGCTTTGCAACGCATTGTGAGCTTGTAGGTTGGCTATTTTTGGCAATCAGAATATGGATGCTGGGGTTCAAGTGGTTAATTGACCACATGCATGCTTGTCAAATCGGGGAATGAGGGGTTCTTTTTTTTAAAAGATGACCATTAACTACATTCTGCGGTCAGGCTGCGGTATTAGCGACCACTCTGTATTAATTTCTGTTTTACAGTAACGTTACCACACTGGGAACAATAAGTGATGAAGTGCTTTGAGTTCCTATCAGAACAAATTTCATAAGTGCTCAGACAAACACACAGAGGCTAAATTAAAAAAAACAACATTACTCCCCTTTTCCTACACTGTAAAATCAGTGTACAAATCTAACCAAACGGACCCTAACAGTCAATTTAGTTACATTTATACACTATCAGAGTTACAAATGGATAAATTAACACTGAGGATTTTACTGTGTATCGACTTTCCCTCCTAAAAACATCTTTACAGAATCTTTTTTTTTAAAGAATAATATAAAAGGCATCTGGACAAAACTGTGCACCCAGAACACCATTAATGATATATTGCCCGTCCAGACACAGCTTTTCTTCAACTCTCTCATCTGCGATGAGTAAAATCTTCAGTAGCAAAATGAAAATAAAATTAATAGTAAAAGTAAAGATACAACATAAAAAAACAGGAATATGGCTTTCATAAAGAACCACAATCTCAGGATAATACAGTTTATAGTCAAATTTCTTGGCTCAGTTAAAGTAACTTCTTACAATCAAAACACTAACAGAACAGAAATGCTTGTACTTGTCTCCAGTTCATTGCTTTTCCCCCCACAAATAATGGAATGTCTGGGACTACATTAGTCATATTTTTTTGTCTTCAATAGTGTGCTTTAATTATGGCTGACTCGTGAATATTATGGCATTATTTTTAGTCCATCTTTTTGAGCCCACAATTGTACAAAAACCGCTAGGGGAAACCTAACGAATTAACCGCCTACCTTTCAACACAGCATAAGAGATGACTTCTATAATACTGCAATAACAAAACTCCTTTTCACTTTTTCAAGCTCATTTCATCCCCACGGGACGAGACCGCCCATCTCTTTCTCTGCAGACGTCGGATTAGTGGGATGACGGAGAGGATTGTGGGAGCTGCGGGGGTGTACTGTATGGTCCTGTTCCTATGTACAATATGGCTTCTCTGAGTGGAAGAGACACAGAAATCAACACAGTCACCGAGACAAAAACAGAGAGTAGAGTTCATTATTGGTCTAGAGAGAGAGAGAGAGAGAGAGAGAGAGAGAGGGGACATGTCTCCCGGGGAATGGTGTCCACGTGTTGTTCTCCCTCACAGTTGCTGTCACCTGTCCATGACGGTCAGACATGACATATTTCTATGTGGCAGACTTGTCACACATTTTAGATTGCTGTTTTTCAACTCATCGTCCAATTAGTGTTGTCCTCAGAGGCTCGACGTCTTGACACTTTGTCTGCCAGGCCCCTTTTCTAATGTCTCTCTCTCCATCTGTCATTCTGTCCCTCATTTCTCCTCTCGTTGCCCCTGCCCCCTCCCCTCTCTCTCTCTCATCTTCGGAGTCTCCTCAGTCCTCTTCGGAGCCAGCGGCGCCTCTCAAACCGTTCATACAGAAGGGGAGGCCGGAGGAAAAGGGGTTGTCTGAGGGGGAGAATCCGCTGAAGGGTGGCAGGCCGGCCAGCCTCTGGAGGTGGGGGAAGAAGGTGGGCGGCGGACCCTTGTGGTGGTCCGAACGCAGCTGCAGCCCGACGTCGTGTCCGGCCGAGTGGTGGTGGGAAGGGGGCAGCTCGGGTGGCGCGTAGCGGATCGTGCTGGGGGCGTAGAGGCTCTGGGGCCCCTGGGGGCCGAGGGCCAGAGGGTGGAAGAGAACCCGCCCCGCCGCGCCACCCGCGGCCAACCTCTGGAGCAGCTCAAAGTCCGGACCGGGCGCGCCTCCACCGTTCCGACTGACGTGGCACGACGTGGCCCTGTCCTCGCGGGGCAGCGGGGAGGACACGGACATGGCAGGGGACAGAGCTGGAGATGGCGGGGTGAAGAGACCCTTCGGCGGCGCTTCGCTGCTGGATGAAGAGTCGGGCATCGGCGTGGTGGGGCTGTCGCCGTTGAGGCTGCCAGAGGGGGTGTGCGCGTGCGAGGGCTGGGTCTGGGTGGTGTGCGAGGTCGTGCGCGATGCGGCCGTCTGCGTGTGCGCTCCCCAGCGCCCCCCGGGGGCCAGGCCTTCCTGTTCAGTCTTGATGCTGGGCGTCGCAGACAGAGAGGAAGGGCTCACCACACTCTTCAGCTGCTGGATGACGGCCCGGCCGTTATGAACCCGGCCTCCCCGTTCCCTTCTGGTGGGGGACTCTCCTCCCCCGCCCCGCTTAACCCCGGTCCCTCCCTCTTCCTGTTTCACCCTCTCGCTGTCCTCCCACTCCCTCTCCTCGTCCTCGTCCCCCTCGCTGTCGCTGGCCAGGTCCGAGGAGGCCGATACGCTCTCCTCCGTCTGCCGGAACTCCTCCAGCCTGCGGCGCGTTTCAGGGGGAACGCCTTCGGTGTCGGACCGCAGCGGGCGCTTCCTCCTCTCCTCTGACTGGACGGCGACCGGGTTGTATGTCTCTCTGCCTTTGGGTTCGGTGTCGTTTTTGCTCACAGAGCCCTTCATCGACTGGGAACCTGAAAAGGAGGAGAAAGATGATTGTGGCTTGGATATATTTAGGGATGAAACTCTTCATTATCTTCTTAGCTTCTTATATTATACTAGAGGTTCATATCTACATCACATCTAGAGTTCGGGGCGCTACGCGGCCCTCACACTTACCGCCAATGCGACCAAACTGTCTGAGTCATATTGTCGGGGGCTTTGTCAGAGTACCCGTTGTGCTCGTCTGTCTGTGTCCCTTTTGTGCCCATATATGGAGATCCCTGATGTCGTTAGTATATGCCCATACCCTGTATATTGGCATGCCCATATATGGGCATATTGGTTGGGTTCTGGACAACTGGATATCCATACGGTATATGCCCATATGGACATATCGGTCGGATCGGCAGTTCTGGACAACCGCAAATAATTCAACGGCGGGCACCACACTCCCCCTCGAGTCCTTGCTGATGCGCGTGTCGAGTTTGAAGTCAGTCAGTCCCATATATGCATATAGACCATATATGGGCATAGTGGTCAGATCTGTGGCTCTGGACAACCGGATCTCCATATATGCCTATATATTGGCATATCGGGTTTGTTTATGGTTATGTCTGAGTCATAGTGAGCTCACAACATAGTGAGCTTGTAGATCTGCATTTTTTTAAATCGATTACTTTATTAAAAAACATTTCTTTTTTATAATCGCTTAAATTGATTAGTTCAATGAACTGTTACACCCCTAAATGTGTTCAATAGTTAGGTTAGGCAGGGTTTTTGCATGACGAGGTGACAGTGAACGGAGTCATTACCGCGGGCCAGTGCGGATGGGTTGGAGGGGGAGGAGCTGACTCGAAGCCGTTCCGCTCTCAAGCCCTCTGGAAGCTGCAGCAGATCTAGAGGAGTGTCGGGCAACTCTGTCCGACTGCAAGACCAAAAGAAAGAGGGAGAAGGATGGATGGATAGAGGGACAGAGAGGGAATGGAGGGAGAGTGGGAGAGAGGTCATTAGGTCATGGACAGAGGTGGATAGATATCGTCGCTGTGGGGTTAACCTTGTTTGTCTGTTACTTTTCAGGAAATGTAAACAAAGAACCTGTGTTGGATCCATTTGCTGTTATTAATTAGTCACAAGTTCTTGTCCCTATTTTAGGCATGTCATTATAGGTTCAAAATGTTTCATAAATGGTGAAAATATTGTGACACATTGTGAGCTTGTAGATTGCAACTTTTACATGACACTGTTATACAGCAAAGTATAAAAAAGGGCATCACAGGGTACAGGGTACATTACAGGATACAGGAGATACAGGGTATCTCCATATTTAATCGATATGCAATGTAACACAATAATCACTGCGCCACCGCCACTCATACACCAGTTCATTTTATAGTACTGACCATGATACTGACCATGATACTGACCATGATACTGACATGATACTGACATGATACTGACCAGTATACTGACCATGATACTGACATGATACTGACATGATACTGACCATGATACTGACATGATACTGACATGATACTGACCATGATACTGACTAGTATACATACTGACCAGTATACTGACATGATACTGATCATGATCCTCATCCTCCTTGACCTCAGCGCCGCTTTCGACACCATCAGTCACTCTATCCTCATATCACGCCTCCACTCCTCCCTCGGCTTATCCGGCACTGCCCTCTCCTGGATGAAATCATACCTCTCAGACCGCCAACAATACATCTCAA
Source organism: Gymnoscopelus braueri (assembly GCF_963280865.1). Classification (NCBI taxonomy): domain Eukaryota; kingdom Metazoa; phylum Chordata; class Actinopteri; order Myctophiformes; family Myctophidae; genus Gymnoscopelus; species Gymnoscopelus braueri. Next base: position 37,122,098 of record NC_137606.1, read on the forward strand.
TCAACAACTGCACTTCCCCCACTGCCCCAGTCACTCACGGAGTCCCCCAGGGCTCAGTGCTTGGGCCCCTGCTCTTCACCATCTACATCCTTCCCCTCGGACAGATACTACGCAACCACGGACTTCAATTCCACTGCTACGCCGACGACACACAAATCTACCTTTCCACCAAAACCATCACCACAGCCACCCATTCCACCATCACCGCATGCCTCACAGAACTCAAAACCTGGATGCAAAACAACTTCTTAAAACTCAACTGCAATAAATCTGAAATAATCATCATCGGCCCCGACTCCCTCACCCGCTCCACCCAGGACTTCTCACTCAACATCGACGGCTCCCTCATTAAAACCTCCCCCCACATCCGCAACCTTGGTGTAATTTTTGACCCCACCCTGTCATTTCTCCCTCATATAAAAAACATCACTAAAATAGCCTTTTTTCACCTCCGGAACATTGCCCGTCTCCGTCCCTCCCTGACATCTTCCGCTGCCGAAACCCTCATTCATGCCTTCATTTCATCCCGGATAGACTACTGCAACAGCATCCTCCACGGTATCACCGCCAAAACCCTCAATAAACTTCAATATGTACAGAACTCAGCCGCCCGCCTGCTCACTCACACCCGCTCCAGAGACCACATCACACCAGTCCTCCGTGACCTCCACTGGCTCCCGGTCAAACACAGGATAAGCTTCAAAATCCTCATCATCACCTACAAAGCCCTCAACCACCAGGCACCCCAATACATCTCCGACCTCCTTCACAACCACGTCCCCACCCGTTCCCTCAGATCCAGCGATGCCAACCTCCTCAAATTCCCCACCAAAAAAACCAAGCACACCTGGGGTGATAGGGCATTTTCCGTTGCAGCACCCACCCTCTGGAACCCACTCCCACCTCACATCAAAACCGCCCCCACCCTTGCCGTGTTCAAAACCTCCCTCAAAACCCACCTCTTCAGAACTGCTTTTCCCACCTAGCCTGATCTCCTACCACCTTTTCAAACTGCCATCCAAATTTGTTTTATTCCCTGGCCCTCTGCAGCCTTTTTAACTTTTTAACTTTTATTCTCTAGATTGATTCTCTTATTAAAGTTGTTTTGTTTTGTTTTTATTTTGCTCTTCTTAGTTCTATGTAAAGCGTCTTTGAGTATTCAGAAAAGCGCTATATAAATCCCAGGTATTATTATTATTATTATTATGATACTGACCATGATACTGACATGATACTGACATGATACTGACATGATACTGACCATGATACTGACTAGTATACTGACCAGTATACTGACATGATACTGACCATGATACTGACCATGATACTGACTAGTATACTGACCATGATACTGACCATGATACTGACATGAAACTGACATGATACTGACATGATACTGACCATGATACTGACCATGATACTGACATGATACTGACCATGATACTGACCATGATACTGACATGATACTGACCATGATACTGACATGATACTGACCATGATACTGACATGATACTGACATGATACTGACCATGATACTGACATGATACTGACACGATACTGACCATGATACTGACCATGATACTGACCATGATACTGACCATGATACTGACATGATACTGACCATGATACTGACATGATACTGACCATGATACTGACATGATACTGACCATAATACTGACATGATACTGACCAGTATACTGACATGATACTGACCATGATACTGACATGATACTGACCAGTATACTGACATGATACTGACCAGTATACTGACATGATACTGACCATGATACTGACCATGATACTGACATGATACTGACCATGATACTGACATGATACTGACCATGATACTGACATGATACTGACCATGATACTGACATGATACTGACCATGATACTGACATGATACTGACCATGATACTGACATGATACTGACCATGATACTGACATGATACTGACCGTGATACCGACATCATCAATATTATGAGTAATTTGACAGTCATTTGACTGCAGAGTTCATGAAAAAAAGTCTAGGATGAAAATTTGCACTTAAATATATTAAACTGCTGCACCCCCAAGAGCACCTCAGTGCCCCCCTTTGAAAAAAATATTCCTTCCAGCACTCTGTACACCCCCTGGGGGGCTGTACTGCCCTCGTTGAGAAACACTAGTCCATCCCATCTGCTTCAAATTACATTGTCAACATTGTCAAGCGGTCAGTGATCTACCTGACACCAGGGTCAAAATGTTGAAGAACAGGGAGATCACCTCCGACCACTGGAGAGTGCTAGTTATATTATATATATAATCTACCAAACATATTGTTTAAAACAATATTTTATTCAGTTTAATAAGTATAGCTCTAAAACAAAGAATCAGCCCAACTCTTTGTCTATTAGACTCCACCCAATACGCCCCCAACCAATCAAAACAACAGCCCTTAACACACATGAACAAGCACAGACTCAAACACAACCTGATAAGCAACACACACGCACACACACACACACACACACACACACACACACACACACACACACACACACACACACACACACACACACACACACACACACACACACACACACACACACACACACACACGCCACTCCACACCACACTCTACTCAGCAGCCCTCCCATATATAGTTAAGCTCCAACAAGGAAGAGGCTGTTGGATCAGTTAATGAGCTCTTGTAATTACAGCACTAATTAACTAAAACACCATTCAGCCCCAAAATTCTGACATCCATTTGTAGTAATTATATAGCTTCAGTCCAATTAGTATTGAAATTCAGCCTACTCCTCTTGTTTTTATCCAAAACCTCTCTCTCGTGCGTTGTATGCACGCTTCCGTATCACGCAGGGTATGGCTGTGTGCGGACGCATGCACAAGTCTGTGTACTTGAATGTGTTTGTGTGTGTGTGTGTGTGTGTGTGTGTGTGTGTGTGTGTGTGTGTGTGTGTGTGTGTGTGTGTGTGTGTGTGTGTGTGTGTGTGTGTGTGTGTGTGTGAGTGTTACAAGGTTGTTATTGTGTCTACATAGTGAAAGAACAAAGCTTTAGACAAAGCTGTTCATTTAATCCATCCAGAGCACAAAGCAAGTCCTTAATACCTTTTTAAGACTAGTTCACACTTCATTGTATGATGGTGTCACTCCCTAAAAATCTGTATGTATGTCTGGGGGTCACCCAGAGGTCTGTACTATCAATCTTTTCCCTCTACACCAAATATCTTCGCCGGAAATACGGTAGCCAATCTACAAGCTCACAACGAATTGCGATTTGATTAATTGACTCGTTGAATTTATTTGGTGATAAAAGGAATCAGGAATAATGATCAGCACTTCCCCATCAACAACACAACATATCATACTGTAAATACAATATATAAAACACAATAAAGCCCTAAGCCCTCATTTCCATTGTGGTCCTCTAAAAACAACACAATATAAAAGCAGCTAACATATAACAGCTAAGAAACCCATGCAGAACACAAAACATACGATTAGCAGCACAAAGCAACAGCAGCAGCATTGCAATTAGACGCATTGTGATCTGCTATTTTTGCCAACTGTTCGCCTATTATGACATGCCCAGAATAGGGATGCCAGGATTAATGTGGTTAATTTAGGTTGTCTCATGACGTCGTTATTATTGATGTTATTATTATACATAACTATTCTGTGTAATCTACTCTTTATGTTGATGCAGTCAGAACAGTGTGAACATATACACCTGATCGGTGGCATACAAATGGACGACATGAACCTGTTGGACAGCTGCGGTGGTGAGTGAACAAACACACAAATACACAGCTGTTCGTTTGACCATAACGGATGAGGTCTGAGCTCTGTCACAGTCTCTCCACAGGGGAGGACTCTCCATGAGGCACGCACGCACGCACGCACGCACGCACGCACGCACGCACGCACGCACGCACGCACGCACGCACGCACGCACGCACGCACGCACGCACGCACGCACGCACGCACGCACGCACGCACGCACACACTTTCATGCACACACACATGCTTTCATGCATGCACACACACACACACGTACGCTTTCATGCACACAATTTGCTTTTCATTTCCCTATGATCGTCATCTGGTCAGGATTCAATGATCGAAAGTTGACAAATAACTGTGATGTTCATAAAGTCAACAAAGTAAAATGTTTTGTCGATTTTGAAACAGAAACATGTTTACGTGTGTAAAAAAAACAACATCAACGACATGTTTGTATCTTAGGCTCTTTTCTGCGACCTGCGAGGCATTTTCTTTCCAGGCTATTTCAGGGTAATAATGTTGTGGTAATGCGTACAATGAGAGAAAATCACTAGAGGAAGCATTAAATTACAATCACCCCAGTCACCATTAAGTGTGCGTGCGTGCCTGCCTGTGTGTGTGGAGAGAGGTCATGGAGCTGACTGTGGTGCCTTGCGGTTTGACTGACCTCAGAACGTAGTTGACCCATATAACGTTGCGTTCGTGGGGGGCTTTGTGGTTTATGGAGACGGTGGCACAGGACTGGATCCACAGGTAGCCTCCTCTCCTCTGGAGCCATCGGTAGTAATTTGTCACCACCTGGCCCTTCCTCAGCACTGGTGGGCGGGGCAGTTGGATTGGGGGGGCGGACAAGGTAGGTGGGGAGGTAGGAGGGACGGGGTGACCGAGAGAAAGAAAGAGAGCAAAGGGGAGAAGCGGCATAAGAGAGTGTCATGTCATGTCAAGTCAAGTCAATTTTATTTATAAAGCACATTTAAAAACAACCAGGGAGGGGGCACGGTGGCGCAGTCGGTAGCGCTGTCGCCTCACAGCTAGACAGTCCTGGATTTGATTCCTGCCGGGGACGCTGTGGGCACTGGGGGTGTATCTTCTCCTCCGCGTCACCAGCGCCCATACCCTAGGTGGGGTTGGCGAAAGGGCCTACTCTGTGTGGAGTTTGCATGTTCTCCCCGTGTCTCCTCGGGTAGTTAATACCCTCACAAAAACATGTAGTAATCCTGGTCACTATACTGCCTCCCCCTGGTCAGCCGGGGCGCCTGATGGAGGGGAAGGGAACTGGTTGGAATAACGTGTTCCTTCCACGCGCTACGTCCAACCAGGGAAACTCCCCCCTGTCAGGTGACAAGAAGGTCAGTTGGCTCTCATGCATTGAAGGAGGCATGAGCTCGGCCCTGGCCTCCCTAGGCTGGTGGGGGGAGTGTAGTGCCCAGGATCACTTAGCAAATTGGCATCGGGTGAAAAAAGGGTTACAAAATCGAGGGATAAAAATTATAGGCCAATAAAAATAACCAGGGTTGACCAAAGTGCTGCACAGCATATAGCAACAAATGAGAAAACAAATGTATACAACAACACATAATAAAAATCACATAAAAGTCAGAGAACAATGAAGGAGAGCAAAGAGGTTTAAATAAGAGAGAGAAAAGATAAGAGTCCAAGCATTTATCAATTGAGGCAGTGGGACATTTGATTTAAAAGGCCAGAGAGAACATCTTTAGTCTGGATAAAGAAATGGCCAGAGAGGCCAGCTAGTGGCAAGTTGTTCCACAGATTTGGCGCCGTGACCGAGAAGGCATGGTCGCCTTTTAGCTTCGTAGGGATGAATTATTAATAGATTAGATTCAGATGACTGCCGCATTTCAAGACAATGACAGCAGAGGGCGCTTATTTCACAACAGGTCGTGCAAAAATAGTGAAGATAGCCTGTCTACAAGCTTGCTTATAGACTGAGCTTGTACTATTTTTTTTTTTCATTATTTTGGAAAGTTTTTGAAAGTTCTTGAACATTTTCACCTGTAATGACATGCCTAAAATAGGGATACGTTATTAATCGATAATTTCATTAAACGATCAATTACCAAAAAATAAAAAGATTGATTAAATCAATTAGTTTGATTTATTGTTTTAACAAAACAGAACAAAACAAAACAAGGGGTGTAACAGAGACAAGGATGGACTCACAGTCTTCATGGCTCTGCCGGAGGTTGTCCAGGTCTTCTACGTAAACAAAGTGGTAACAAGTGTGACCCACCACCTCGGCTGGGGTGAGGTCCATGTACTCGGAGATCCTGCACACGTGAAAATTAACAATACACTTTTAAGTCAAAACATTTCTATTGGGCCCTTTTTAGATCACGTATTGGTCAAATTATGCACTTAATTAACAATATACAGTATGACAATAATTCTGTTTCAAGTGAACTTTTAAAGGGTGGCTTCCACACGTTCATGCCTAAAGCAACACATACTCAAGTACCCAGTAAATCCTTGGTGTTAATTTAACTCCAACAAGTGTACAAATGGAACCAAAAGGACCCTTAAAGAAAAATATTTTCTCATTCCTAGAGCATATCAGTCACAGTGGAGATTAATAGATGCCAAAAAAACGTTTTAAGTCAAAAGTTCCTAAAAGCATAATGCGTGATTACATCAGCAAGCCCTTATGAATAATCATGAATCATGTGTGAACCTGTGTGATTCCCATAGCTCAATGTTCCTCAACACGCAGCTGATTATCACTGCAGAGACACTGCACTCTGTTCCGAATCTAATTCAAGCTGACGGCCGGGGGGTCCATTACAAACTTTCACGTTTTAAACTTAAACAGTACACAAAAATAATATGTATCTGAAAACATTTGAGGTAAGAAATAGGCAATGCAGTAACATAAACGTGCTTCAGCACTGCTCTCTTTCTTTCAGCATCGTGGTGTGCATCGTGAGACACAAGGCAGTAGCTGCATTTAGATCCCATCAATCCCAAGACGTTCAGCTGATACTGTGATTGGTTGAGACACAACCAGCCTCTGTTTCATCAGAAAACTTAGCAAAAGATCCACTGCAGCTGGAATTTAAGGGTCCATTTGGTACAATTTGTACACTTGTCGAAGTTAATTTAACAATGGACTGCGAATAATAAACTCTCACACGGACCACACCTGTGCACATGCACACTCATTCTCGAATCTCGGACAAAAAAACGAACAAACTGGGTCTGGACCGCTGGCGTAGCGGTCCAGACCCATGCAGCAAAGGCCGGTCAGCGCCAGTTCAAGTGCCGATCCCGACCGGCCTTTGCTGCATGTCACTCCACATCTCTCTCCCCATTTCCTGTCAGACTACTATCCTAAAAAACTGTACAACGCACCTGTTCTCACAGTATGTGACCTGCAAGTCCATGTTGACCCTGAAGACAAACATTTGACTCTCCATGCGGACCTCGTTGAGGGTGGAGGGCGGGAGCGTGTGAGCCAGCGCCACCAAGCCCATTGGCCGACGCAGCGAGCGGCCAGAGCCGGAAACGAGGGCTGGGCGGCAGCGGATTCGTCCGGTCACATGGATCACCTGTCAATGAGTAGAGGAGGATTTTATACTGTGCCTTACCTTACTGTACAGGAAGTGGTTCTCAAAGTGGGGTCCGGGGACCTCTCAGGGGGTCCCCAACTAAATTGATTAATATAGCTTCAGTAATTCAACTTTTTTTGTTTTTAATCCTGAAAAAGTTGGGAAGATTTTGAATTATATTTAACATTTTCTATAAAAATCTTCTCTTATGGGGTCCCTGGCACACAATCTTTGCAGGTGGCGGTCTGCAGCCAAATTCATATCAATTTGTGGGTCCTAGACTCCTAGATGTGAAAATATTTGAGAACCACAGCCGTACAGGACGGGTGTTTTTGCTAGGCGAATGATATATGGTTGTTTTCAGTATTTGGGTCATCATCAGCTCACTCAATTGTGTGTACACACTCGTACTTTGTATCCAGAAGACTTGACGTGGAGACCTCTCTTGGTGAGCGTAGACTTCATGCGGATGAAGAATCCGCGGTCAGGTGGGTCGTCGGGGCCTAATGAGTGTGGACTTGATGGGCCCACTAAGGGAATAACAGCCAATAAGAGCTCAAAACACACACACAATCGCAAAATTATAAAGTTGTAATTCTAAAATTACAGGCATGTGACGTGTGCAGCGTTTTAACAATATCATCCTTAGTGTCCCTATTCTGGATATGTCATGATCGGCAAACATTCAGTGAAAATGTTCAGCAACATGTCGTGAACTTGTAGATCTGATATTTTCAGCGAGAGATTTGGTATAAAGGGAAAAAAGGAGGGGACCAAGTATAGACCCTTGGGGGCCCTGATCAACAAATGATATCGTTGCTGTCGGGCAGAAACCAACTAACTCCATTTTGACACGTTTGCATTTTTTTCCATAAATCAGTGCTATTGAACACCCTTTACGTCTGTGTGTTGGTAAAAAAATAATACTGAACCAATGAAAAGTATAAAAAAGCACTTCTGACAAAACCAGCTAGCTCCATTGGATCCATTGGATTTGCCTATAATGACATACCAAAAATAGGGACGCGGGGTTGACAGTGGCAGTGACGGTTTATTTAATTCCAGTTAGTTGAACTGACGTGATAAAATATGGGATGGCATGTATTTCCCATAAACAAACAAACAATTTCCCATGACAAGATGGCAGTGGTTCTCAAATGGGGTCCAGGTCTGTAACTCTGAGAGCGTACTAATGGAACCAAACGGAACCGGAAGGGGCTTTTGGCTCCATTTGTACATTCTCCGAGT